>NC_137791.1:90678945-91063945 GCF_963383645.1 Muscardinus avellanarius
CAGGAGGATCGCGCAGGTTCAAAGCCAGCCGCGCTGGCTTAAGAGGCCCTGTTTCCAAAATAAATAAATAAATAAATAAATATTTCCACATAGGATATTCTTCTTTATAGACCAGTAGATTTTAGATACCGGATGGCTTTGTATTTTACTCGTTGCTGTAAATGTATAACTGAAACAAGATAGTTAAAGTTGTTTTTAAAATACCTTAAAACATGAAATTTGCTAAGCAAAGATGCCATCTAGGCCAAGTGACTTGCCTGGCCAGCCAGAATGCACGTGTGTGTGTGTGTGTGTGTGTGTGTGTGTGTGTGTGCACGCATGTGCACATGCTTGATGTGCACATACTTGTGTGAAGCTTGAGTTCAGAGGACTACATCACGAACATCTAGCATCGCCCATGAATATTTATGTATGCTAAAAGAAAACAAGCTGAATAGCAATCTGGTCAGCAATGCATCCTCCAGTGCCTCCTCTTCCCACTACTGCACTGACCAGTAAATCTTTTCAGGGCCTTATCTCTCATTTCAACGTTATTTCAATCTATACAGAAGTGCATCTTAAATTTTATTGTACTATTAGCATGATCACTTAGAGTTTTTTTTTTTTTTTTTTTTTTTTTTTTTTTTGCGGGTCTGGGGGTGGAACCCAGGGGCATTAAACCTCCGAGCTACACTCCCTGCCCTATTTTTATTCTTTATTTTGAAACCGGGTCTCACTGAGTTACAGAGGGCCTCACTAGGTAGCTGAGCTGTCTCCAAACCGCGATCCTCCGGTCTCAGCTTCCCGAATGCCGGGATTACAAGTGTGCGCCACCACGCCCGGCTACACTTAGAGAATTTTTAAAATGTATATTTGAGGCAAGGTATATTTGTTATTTTCTATTTCAAGCAAATTCCCCAATAATGTTTATTATGTTGTCAAATTTTAAGTGACATAATATATTAGTTTTATATTCATTTACTCACTATTTAGAGAGACATCAATTTATTTATGTATTTTTACTCTTATGAAAAGTTCACTGGAATTGTAAGGATTATCGTGTGCATCTTTCAGGTCTCAGTGGGAAATGTTTTAAATATAGAACAAGAGAAATGTGAAAGTGATTAGCCTTTATTTTCTAAAAGAAGAAAGTAGTGCATAGTGAATTGTGTGTGTAACATACATTGAGATGGGTTTCATCAATTCAGGTGGAAATTGAATGATACTAAACTTTTTGTTCAAATCATCTCAGCGACATAATGTTTTATCATCAAATAGTCACTTGTACATCTTTTTCTGGCCTACCAGTCACTATGGGCACCCGTTAGCCCCTGCCAAAAATCTCTGATCTCTTTTGAAGTTCAGATGCACTAAGGTTCAAGCCCCACTTCTCTCAGATAGTTAGGTCCCATCTCACTTGACGGTGTAAGTGAGAAAAAGAAATTATGTTAATGTATTTGCAATATTATTTCCTTTTTTCTGATGATGCTTAATAACCTATATTAATGCCATGTTGAATTGAGTATAACAGCAAATAATAATTTTTAAGTTATGTGGATGGCAAATTTACTAAGCAATTGCTTCTCTGTGAAAAACTCCTAGTTACATTGAAATGAAAAGTAAATTGTTCATATTAAAAGTTCTTGAATAATTTTTGCCTCAAAACTGTATACATAGATCTCATAAGCCTAAGCATTCAGTATTTCAGAGAAACATGGAAGAAATTTATTTTTCTTTTGTATAAAGCCTATGCTTTCTGTTCTTTAATGTGAGCCATTATAAAATATTTTCATAATTATCAAGCTTCTAAAATATGGTGTATTCTTAGATTTTCATGCATATTTTAAACTTTCAGGTAGTATACACTCATGATTCAATACACCAGAAAGTTTTTATAAAATGAGCAGTTATGTGGTTAGTTTTAAGTTTACTTTTTGCGCAGGAATGGCTAAGTGAATCCTGTTGCCCTGTTGACATGCTTCCTTTCGTGGCTCTTCTTATCTGTCAATACCTCCCTCATTGCTTCAATCCTGCTATCAGGTTTTTCTCTGTTTTAGTTTTTATGTCACTTTATTATTACTGCTACATTTTTTAATTTGTTCATGGTTATTCTTTACCTAATCTACCCGTTTTCCATACACATTTCTTCATATTCTCATGCACTTGATATGCACACCTCATGAATGTACATGTATTTCTTAGCTTTCACCACTCTTTGTTTTTAGGAGGTGGAGATAATAAATAATGTTTATGCAATTGTATTAAAAACACCAGCTGTGCTATACAGTAATTTTCTAAAACATAATTTTACTGAATACTCAAATCTCATTAGTTTCTAAGATATGGTTCATAAAAATCTATATGAATGTATATTATGTAAATAATACTTAATATACCTCTCATTATACACTTTTTTAAAGGGATTTCAGATACACGTTGTGTATGTCTGTGTATGTGTTTGTGTGTATGTGTGTGTTTGTGTGTGTTTGTGTGGTACCAGAGACTGAGCCCCATGTTCTTAGGCTCTGAGATATACCACCAAACCAACTTTTTATTTTTTAAATTGGAAGAGGGTCTTGATAAGTTGCTGAAGGTCTCACTAAATTGCTGAAGGTGTCATTAAACCTGCATACTAGGCAAGGACTTTAACTAAAGCCACATCTCTAATCCTCTATCTCTTGATAAATACAATTATATTAGTACCACAAAAAAAGAAGATAGGAGTAGTCCTGTTATTTATATCATTACTTTTTACATTTAGTATTTTTATTAAAGGTATGCATGCATTAAAATGAAATAAAATACATAAAAATCAAGTCGAGTTTTTTGAAATGGTTGAGTTTCTGGGTTGCAAATATACTATTATCATTAAACAAATAATGACATAAACAAATAACAAAGGCAGACACAACATATTTTATGAAGTATGCTGCTATTGGGTCAGGGACCACTCTTGTAAACCACCAGTGCAGGCATTGTTTAACACAAAAACCCAAACATATCACTTCATGCTTTCTCTTTCCCTCCCCAATTCCATCCCTATCATCCATCTATCTCTCTATCTCCATTATTTAATGACCTTTATGTTTCCTATTTTCTCATTAGCTTTCACATATGAGAAAAAAATATGACCTTGACTTTCTGGAAATTACTAATCTCAGCCTAATATGTTCCAGTTCCATCCATTTTCCTTCCAATGATGGAATTTTGTTCTTATTTATGGCTAAGTAGAATTCCTGTGTGTGCATCACATGTTTTATCCATTCTTCTGTTGACTGACACCTGGGTTCATAATTTGGCTATTGTGAAATTGTGCTTCTATAAACAGGAGTATACATTTATCTCTATAGTATTCTGACTTTAATTCTTTGGGACTGATACTGATAAGTGGTATGGCTGGGTCATACAGTGGTCCTATTTCTACATTCTTGAGGAATTTTCAAACAGATAACATTTTTTGAAAATGGGCAATACAACCAAGTAGACACTTCTCAAAAGAAGAAACACAATTGGCTAATACATATATAAATAAGCCAACATCTGTAAACTTTCAGTGCAAATCTCTATGCAAAAATACATGGTAAGCATATTTATAATATTATTAATCTCTACATTTTAAAAGTATTAAGTGATGTTCTGGTATTTTCTCTCAAGTCAGGATGAACTGTGTAAATTTGTCAAGATTTTTTAAGATATATACATATATATAGGTGCATTACACTTTTGCATCATAATGTAGAGTATGTTGATAATAGCATATATTCACATCGTACTTGGTGCCCTCCCCCACACCTCCCCATTTTCCTTTTCCCCATTATCGAGTGTCCAGGTTAATGTTTAAATCATGTTTGATTTGAAGTAAAGTCATTGTAACAAACCCAAGCTACACAATTCTTAAATTTTTAAACATCTGGAGAACTTAAGAGCACTTGCCAAAACTTCTAAGAATACTTTACCAAAAATCCTTCAAAGAATGTACCAATTTATAGGAATAGACCATTAGAAAAGTGTATTTGGGAAGCAAGCAGAGAAATTTGTTAGGATGTAAGATAATAACTAAAAATAGATATGTTTACTGACAGTAGAAATCTAGCCTAAAGCACATAAATATATATTAATAGATAGGATGTGCTGCCCATGAGTGTCTCCTTTGTTGTCTCAAGATTTAGGTTAAAGGAAAATGGCTGTGTTCACTCCAGAAGAAAGGTAGAGCACAGTGGTGAAATAGCATGGAGGAAAAGGAGCTGATGGACTGAGGTCTCTGTAGGACAGAAATGTGCCACATTAGCATCCTTAGATCCAGCAGCTGCAGCAATGGAGGCCCTGCCAAGAGCTAATGGGCCTCAGAGGACACATTGCTGCTCAGAACTTCAGGACTGTGCGTCTTTCCTGGCAAAGACACTCATGGGTCTACTTAGCCCCCAGTGTGGTAGGAGTAACTTTGGAGGCACCTGTGGCTGAAGTATACAGCCTTAGGTTTCCATAGTCCCAAAAGCTGTTACTGATGATGAGACTAGAAAGCATTTGTTGAGATTTCTTATGTGTCACACACTTTCTGAGGGTTTTCATATATTGACTTTTGTCTTTTGGCTCAAAGCCACAATAACATGTATCTTGAGCCGTGATTCAAACTCAAAACTATGTGCCTCTAAATATTAAGCTATCCTGAGAAACAGATTTTTTTTTATATTTCAAGAAAAAAATTAGAGGTCTCCAAAATTCCAATATTATTTAAAAACTTGAGCATGAGCAGGAGTACAAAAGACGTAGAGAGGAAGAGGAATACTCAGAAAAATAGTTGAGTGTATTTGATATGACCTTACTTTTATTTTATGATCCTACTTAAAAAACTATAGATTATAAGATATTAGGTGAGACAGATTATCTTAAATAATTCAAAGATACAATGTATATCAATGAACATAATTCTGACTAACTTTCATTTATGAGAAAAAAGTTTTCATTTGTTTTTTCCCAATTTATCCATAGAAAAAATGGAGAAGGAATACGGATTAATATATGTATATATTTACATTCTAACAGTTTTTAGTTGATGTAAAGATTGCCAAGTTGAGGCAGATTTTCTAGAGACTAAAATAGTATTATTTATGTGACTAACATTGGATCTGTATTCACAAATGTAGATTATTTTTATTTTTATTTTTTTTTGCAATCTGATGGCAATTCTTGCAGATGTCTATTGAATGGTAGTCATGTAATAAAAATTAAAAATCAGCCTCTGGATTATATAATTTAAGTATTTTATTTCAAAATGCCAAAATTTAAGACTATAAATTCAGTATAAGTTGAAGTCCTCTTTGTTCAATAGCAGATAAATTACACTGCATTCCCATCCTTATTGAAACCCTTTAAACTTTCACCTCCTGGAATAATAGTATTTAAATTGAATAATTATAGGTCCCTTTAACTATAAAGTATTAACTTCTACTCTAAATTATAAATATGTTAAGATTAATTTATACATGCTGACTATTATATAGAAAATATCAAAATATAATTTTATATAAATGTAAATAAGGTTTTGAAAATACTGTTCTACTTACAAGAATTTCACACCATTTTTTACAAAATTTAACTAATAAACTACAATTTATTTATTTATTTTATTTTATTATTTATTTATTTTAATTAATTAATTTATTTATTTATTTTTGCGATACTGGGGATCTTGGAAGCCCTTCTATCTCCGGGCTACACTCCCATACCTATTTTATATTTTTTATTTGGAAACAGGGTCTCAAGCCAGCGAGGCTGGTTCCGAACCAGCGCGATTCTCCTGTCTCTGCCTCCCAAGCGCGGGGATTACAAGCGTGTGCCACCACGCCTGGCATCTACAATTTATTTTTAAGTATTGTGAATCTAAATCCCTGTCTTAACATATGATTATTTTACTCATATATTGATGAGCTTTTATCAGATTTGATGAAAATTATCATTGTTTCCTTTCATGATTCAACAGTTAAAAATTGTTCTCTAGCACCTGTCCCATGTTTATCTGGAATATTCTTTTCTTATTTGGTTTGAATCATTATAATATTTAATAGGTTATTTTCATAGGGTAATATTTTTATTTTGGCAATGGAGATAAAATTCAGGGGCAGGGGCATTCTTCCTCTGAAATACAACTTCAGTACTTTTTTATTTGGAATCAGAGTCCATGTAAGTTCCTGAGGGTCTTTCAATTTGGTGAGGCTGGTTTTGAACCTGTGATCCTCCTGTCTCAGCCTCTCAAGTACTGAGATGACAGGCATGTGAAACTGTGCTCAGCTCTTACAGAAATATTTTGAAGTCATCACCCATTTTTTGAGATTGACTTAGCTTCATTTAGCTAACATGATCTATAAAACATATGTGCTCTGCATTTTATAAATATATATCGAAAGGAAAGAAACTATTGAGAATGACACATCTATTGGATAGATTCTGCTATTGTACATAACATATGACCATCTGTAGTATAGAACCTTAGAGAAGGTTTCTGGGCCAGTTTAAATGTTAACTGTCAGTAAAGTATAATTCATTTTACATTTTAAATTTTAAAATTTGTTCTAAATGCATACTTCTCACAAAACTGTTACTTAGCCAATTGATGCATAAATGTTTTTAGTTATTTGCCATTAATTGTAGAAATACACAATAGAAAAGAAACAAGCATACTAATTTATTTTAAATATATTTAAAATTATTTGAAACACTATATTTTCTGTAAGCTACATGGTCTAATTATCCAAATGAAATCCTCTACCAAAATAAAAAAAAATAATTATCAACATATTTTGCTTTTAAGATTCTCTAAAACTAGACATTAAGCATCAGCCGGGCATACAAAGATTGACAAAGGCACTTGTATTTTCTAACAATATTTGGATAGTCTACTGGAACCTAAAAATATGTAAACAATAATCTATAAAGGAGTCAAGTAGTCTTACATTTCAAAACAGAAAAAAAAAATGTGTTTTAACCCAACAGCTGACTTAAGCGATTTTAGTATATTTAGTAGTATTTACTGATAAATATGTGTATTATTTTAGCAATAAGACAATGCTATTTTCTTCTAGCATTAATATTTTTCTCAATAAATATAAAAATATTTCACACATTTACTTTTTGATTAGCTATATTTGCACTAAATACCTCTCTCTCTCTCTCTCTCTCTCTCTCTCTCTCTCAACTCTTTGTATTTACTATTAAACTAATATTTTATATCAAATAAGATACAGCTAATTCACCAAAGGCAATCAATGCAAGGGGGTGTGATTTTTTTTATTTCTAGTAAGAAAACTTGGTTCAGAATATAGAAAGTATAAAAATATAAAATTCAGATTTCCTTTTTCCCCACTGCTAAGGATTATCTCATCCTATATAATTGACACTCTGTAGAGGATTCAGTCATTGCTATCTGAGATGTTTATCTGTTAGACTAAACTCATAACAAAATAACATATGTTTTCTCAAATGGCACAAATTTAAACCTAACCTTTCTGCTACATCTGATGGCACTCTTCTAATCTAAAATCTGGTAATGAATGACATTCTTTAAAATTTTATACTTTAAGTGTATCATTGAAAATTTGTAAAATACCTTTGCTTTAGTAAACTTTCCCACTGAAAAACTATTACTTCTGAGAGATAAATTGTCTTTCAATGTAATATTAGCCTTAAATGATAAAAAAATATTTATGTGACAAAGGGATACTGCACTGATTTGGCCATTTTTGTAAACCACACTTATTCTACAGGGTATATAAAAATCTTAGCATGATAATAATCATCCTGGTTTGTAATACACAGGAAACAGGTAAAATAAAATCTGTTAGGTTATCTAATCTACAAGGCAATTGGCAATTTAGAAATAAAATTTCTTTGTTGACTTGATTTCCTGGTAAAATTCAGTAGATATTTTCCCCTGAGTATAAAGTTTTTTCTTTATATCCATTCTTTACCTTTTTCTGTACTTTTTTCACATTTGAATTATAATTCTGAATTACCTGTATCTGCTTAAGTTTATTTAGTCACAAGGCTGTCTACTTCTTTGAAGGCAGTTTATTGCTAATTCTAATAACATAGTTGTAAAGTAGTTGATTTTATTTCAAATTTATGAATGAAGTAAGACACAGCAATTGCAAAGTTTCGCTGATAAACTCCTGATTCTCTTCAATTGGCCATATTTCTTATTGGAAAATAAATATAAATGGTAGCAACAATTGTTCCATGGAAATTTTGGGGACTGATAGCTTACAATAGATAGACATTATAATGCATCTAAATAATCAAATTTATGATATATATGAATATGCTCACTTGCGTACAGGTTTGTTTCCAAGAAGTTGGCACCATAACAGAGATGCTTCTCTGTTACATGCTGAGTAATGCTTCCTTCAGCAAGAGACTAAATTCTTTACTAGGAACATTTGCTATGGAAGTTAGAAGTATCATAATGTGAGTAGAAAAAGAATTGAGTGCTTTCTTTTTAGTGCCTAATGCCCCCTCCCCCCAAATGGGTCCCTTCAAACTCACTGCAGATAGCAGTAGTGTTGATCCCTGCTGGAGAGAAATAGCCAAAAATTTTAAATCAATCCCTTGGTCAACATTATGCTTATTCTACAGTTTATTCACGCATGCAAGGGCTAGCTTTGTTCAGTTTCCAAGCCCTCAGTATCTTTGTCGCAATAAAATAAAGCTTGTAAGTGTAGGCAGATAGAGGAAAATCATCAGTGAACAAGAAAAAGTTACAGTAACAGGTAAAGGAACCAGGGTCCCTACATAGCCAAAATAAATGGGCAACATACTGGTACAGCTATTCAAAAGCTTCCAAATCCAGTTGAACAAAGTATTTCTCTGAGTTTGTCCCTCTGATAAATTCTTGGTGTCCTCCCTCACGTTATATGAAGGCAGCTATAGTCACTGAGTATTATATTTATCATTGTCATTCCCCTGTTAGAAAGGAAGTAAGGGCTGTTTATCCTATGTCTTTGTTTTGCTGAAGGGGTGGAAAAAAACCCTCACCCTAGTTCTCCTTATAGTTCAAATACTAGAAGTGGCCCTTACACTCACTAAGCCTAAGCTAAAAGCTAAAAGTGGAAGTGAGATAACATAACTGACTGAGAATAAATGACTCATTCCTGTGACAAGGAACTTTACCACTTATAAATCAAAACACGAGAAGTGAAAAGTCAGTTTGTTTATGAGTAACCAATGGACATTATCTGCCTGAGTTGCTTTTACTCTACTTGGCTATTTTCTTCTAATAATTGTGAATCACAAACATTAGTTAATGGAGGTTTTCATGATTTGTTTCACTAAACTCTTGAATTTATCATGTGCTGGACACCTTGTAAATATAAATATTATTAGTAAATATTGCTTGCTAGCAAGTTTACCTTACCCAGTATCTTAGTAAATTTTCTGTTGCTATAACAAATTAGCTGAACTAGGTAATTTAAAAAGAACATAAGTTCATTCACCTCATGTTTTTTGTTTGTTTTTTTGTTTTTGTTTTTGTTTTGAAACAGGCTCTCTTAAGTCAGCACGGCTGGCTTAGAACCTGCATGATCCTCCTGTCTCTGCCTCCCAAGCACTGGAATTACAAGTGTGCACCACCACGCCCAGATCACCTCATGGTTTTGAAGATGCAAAGCCTAAAACATGGTGCTGGCAGTTTCTCAGCATCTGCTAAACACTGTGCTGCTGCATCATACCATGGTAGAGGGCATCAAGTGGTGAGGCAGAAATAACAGGCCAGCTCTGGTCTCTCTTCTTCTCTTATAGAGCCACTAAAGCTATCATAACAGCCCCACCATCAATACCTCATCTAATTTTAATCACCTTCCAAAACCCCGACCTTCAAACATCTTAATATATGTCCTTGGGGTCACATTTTCTACATATAAACTTTGGGAGATACAAGCAAACCACAATACACAATTTGGAAGACAAAGAACAAAAATAATTTTTAAGAATAGGTTTTTAAATGAAGGGACTGTTTTTTGGTGGTACTGGGGGTGAAACCCAGGGGCTTTATACCTCCGGGCTATACTCCCAGACCTATTTTATATTTTGTTTGGAAACAGGGTCTTACTAAGTTGCTGAGAGCCTCACTAAGTAGCTGAGGCTGGCTTCAAACCTGTGTGATCCTCCTGTCTCAGCCTCCCAAGCACAGGGATTATAAGCCTGTGCCACCATTCCCGGCTGAAGGGACTAATTTTTAACAGAGTAGATATCATCTGGGTGAAAGTCAGATAAAGTGTTGATATTATCTGGGTGCAGGCCAGGCCCATGCAAGGAAAAGAGAAATAAACTTTCATTGGAAACAATTAACAAGCATCCAAATTTGCCTGGAGAAGAGCAGGCTGGTTCATGTACCTGGAGAGGTTGCTCAGGCTGGATGTGAGTTGACATTATATATTTGGGGTTAATGAATTTTCACAAAATAAATGTTTATGTGTCCCCCAAATCCACAGCCCCCAGCCTTCAATGTAGTGATATTTAGAGGTGAGGTCCTTAGGAGGCAACAAGGTAAAGATGAATTTAAGAGGATGGAGTCTTTATAATGGGCTTAGTATCTTTGTAAGAAGAGACTGGAGAGCTCATGTTCTCCTTCTCTCCATCTCTCTCTCCCAGTGCTATGTGAGGCTTACAACAAGAAGACATCTCAAAACCAGGAAGCCAGACCTTATCAGGAATGAATTCAAGCAGCACCGTCATTTTGGACTTCTCAGTTTCCATAACTGTAAGGAATATGTTTTTCTTGTTTACTCCATCTATTTTTGTTTTTGTTATAGCAGCTAAACTTACAAAGGTAACGTCCTTCTACCAGCAATGAAAGGTAAGTTGGGAAGACTTTTGTATACTTCTTACCATCTCTAAAACACCCCTTCTCTAACAAACAGCTACAGGAGAAATAACAGATGGTGCTAGGGACCCAGGCAGGATATAGCCAAGTTGTTTAAGACTGCAGCTGGAAAAAAACAAACAAACAAACAAACAAACAAACAAAAACATCTTTGACCTTCTCTTGGGGAACAGGAGAAAGGTGCTCCAGAAAACATTTTCTGTTTCCTGTTTCTTGCCACAGTATTTTTAATCATCTTTTGAATTCCATGAAGTTAACTTCAGCCATCATAGATAGCCTTTATCTTATAGCTTAGACCATGTAAATGCCACTAGATCAAAATCATCCTTATAATCACTCTATAAAACTATGATGTCTCTTCTTCACTTTGAAAGCCTTTTCATTTGTCATGGTGATACGTAGCCTGGTTAATTAAAATGAGGTCCTTTGGACAAAGATTTCTGACTTTCCTCAGTGTTCTAAGGCTTGCTTTAATAGTCATCAAACATAAAAAATATTTTTATATTTGTAATTTATTTAGAGATATAAATCCAGTGAGAATAATACAGTTAACTTGTGAAACTAAGTGTAAGTGAAGTTTAAAAATAAGAAATATTTTAAAATGTTGAATAAAAATCCAATTGTTGGAATGAACTACAATGTTCTGTCAATTTCTGTTATGTTAGAAGTTTCTGGATTAAAGAACAAGATAAAATACATTAGTAACAAAATATTGTTTTCCAAATAAGGGGAAATATTTTTATTCTTGTAAGGAATAGAAACTACAATTTCCCAACCTATTTTCAGATGTCTCTTTTTAAATCTTTTTATTAGTGCATTATACTCATACATCTTAATGGAGCACAAGATGGTAAATGCATACATGCACACAACACTCAAGTAGCCCTTATTCAATTCCCTCCCCCTTCCCTTCTTCTCATGTTTGGCTTAGTGACTGACTTTGATATGGTTGTGAATGCACATCATACATATTAGGAAATTTCCCTCTTACCCCCTCCCATTTCTCCTCAGATTGCCTTATTTGCTCATCTATAAATAATTCTTCTTTATCTAGAGTAGCTCCTATGACCAATTTTCTAATTTATAAGTCAGGAACAGTCAAAGAGGTATAGAAAATTCTAACTGCTAATACTTTATAAAAACTTTTTAAAGATTCTTCTAATATCCAACATTTGAAAACATTTTATGTCTTGTCAATGATCCCTGAGGCTGGAAAAATAAAGAAATGCTACAATAAAATTTGCAGTGCTGACTGACTTTTACAGCCACACACTGAAAACACTTGAACTTATGTCTTCTTACTATGTTTTATAAAATGTTACCAGTGAAATAAAACAGAGGCTTATTGTTGGAGGAAGTGCTTCAAATCGATCTCTTTACTCACCTTGACACTGTTTCTATGCTTCTTTGTTCATTTATTTTTCACTGGTGTAGAGATTTTCTAGATAAGTATGTGGTATCCACTTCCTCTTTTCAGAGGGTCTGTTTACTTTTTTGGTGAGTGTGAATAAGGCTTCCTGAAGAGTCTCTGAGTATAAAGAAATAATTTTTCTTTATTATGCAATATTTTGCTTTTTGCCTTTAAGACAAGATTTGTTTAATAAGATACTTTTTAATTTGAATATCATTTGTTCCCCACTGATATTTAAAATTTTTTGAGTAGATTGTTTCGCAAAACGTCTCACAAGAGAGCTCCTTTTCAACTGATTATTTTATTAGTGCATTGCATTTTATATCAGTGAGTTTCAATGTGATTAAAGCATTTTCAAGATAAATTCATGAGTTTTTATTTCAGCTATAATAATTTAATGAGTAATTTAAAGACTGGGTATGTTTTGGAAATATGATTGAGCTGAGTACGGTGACATATTCTTATAATCCCAGTATTGGGTTGCTGAGACAGGAGGATCCCAGGTTCAAGGCCAGCCTTCACAATTTAGTGAGAACCTCAACAACTTAGTAAGAATCATTTCAGAATAAAAAATAAAAATATTTGGAGTTGTGGCTTAAAAGTAGAATGTCCTTGGAATTCAATTACCAGTACAAAAAATATTAAGTAATTAATTACTTTAATATGTAATTAAGAAATATACAAACAAATGTTGTTAACCTAACACAAATTATATTTAATGGTTAAATTCTTTTATTAAATTTTATATTGGTGCAATGTAATCATACATCTTAATGGGATATAAAATGGTAGCTACATACATGCACATACCACCCAAACACCCCTTACCCAATTCCTGCCCCTTTCCTTTACCCTCCCTCCTTCTCATGTTTGGCTTAGTGATTTGATGTTGATATGTTTGTTAAAGTACATCATGTGTGCCGAGCGTGGTGGCTCATGCTTGTAATCCCCACACTTAGGAGGCGGAGACAGGAGGATTGCGCAGGTTCGAAGCCAGCCGCGCTGGCTTAAGAGACCCTGTTTCCAAAAAATAAAAAAATATATAAAATAGGTCTGAGAGTGTAGCCCAGATGTAGAAGGGCTTCCAGGAACCCCAGTACCACAAAAAAAAGTATATCATGTGTATTAGAGAATTTTTCTCTTCCCTTCTTTCATCCACTCATTTACGTAACTTATTTGCTCACTTATAGTATCTTCTTCTTCTAAAGTTTCTCCTATAACCCATTTTCTCCCCAGATTTCACATATTAGGAAGAGCATCTGATTTCTTATTCTTTGTGACTAACTAATCTCTTAGCATAATGTCCTCCAGGTCCATCCATTTCCCTGTAAAGCACATAATTGTGTTTTTCTTTATAGTTGAGTAAAGTTCCATTGTGTACATATCCTACAGTTTTTCAATCCATTCATCTGTTGATGAATGTCTTGGCTAGTTCCATAGTTTGACAAGATGGATTATGCAGCTATGAACATAGTTATGCATGCATTAGTTTGGTATTTTAATTTCCATTCTTTTGAGTAGATGCCCAGAGTGGTACTGCTGAATCATATGGTAAGTTCCTTCTCACTCTTCTGAGGATTCTCCACACTGTTTTCCAAAGTGATTGCATCAATTTATAATCCCACCAACAATGTATTAGAGTTCCACTTCTCCACATCCTCGCCAGCATTTTTTGTTGTTTGTGTTTTGAATGATTGCCATTAGAATTGTAGTTAAGTGAAATCTCAGGGTGGTTTTGATTTTTATCTCTCTGCTGTTAATGATGTTGAGTGTTTTTTTCATGCATTTTCTGGCCATTTGAATTTCTTCTTTTATGAAGTGTCTATTTAATTCACTTGCCAATTTTTCGATTAGGTTATTTGTTTTCTTGGTCCTGAGTTTCTTGAGTTCTCTGTATATTCTAGATATTAGTCTTCTATCAGAGGAGTAGTTGGTAAAAATCTTCTCCCAACAAAAAAATTCAGAATAGCCAAAATAGTTTTTAGCAACAAAACCATGCAGGAGAAATCACAATACCTGACTTTAAACAATACTACAAAGACACAGTAATAAAAACAGCATAGTACTGGCACAAAAATAGATACATAGACCAATGGAGCAGAATAGAAGAATCAGAAACAAAACTGCCCACTTACTGCCAGTTGAATTTTGACAAAGGGCCAAAAGCATTCACTGGAAAAAAAAGATAGCCTTTTCAACAAATGATGTTGTTAAAATTGGTTAATCATATGCAGAGAAATGGAAATAAACCCAACTTTCTCACCTTGCACAAGAGTCAATTCAAGCCGTATCAAAGACTTCTGAATTAGACCAGAATTAGACCAGAGAACTTGAGGCTCCATCAAGAGGACATAGGTCCAACACTGCAACACATAGGCACAGATAAAAACTTCCTCAACAAGACCCCAAAGACAAGAAACTAAAAGGTGGATCAAAACGGGGGATTGCATTAAATTAAAGAAATTCTGTATAGCACAGGAAGCTATCAAGACCCTCAGCCAAGTGCCAACTGGATTGTTAATTACTTGATTGACTCTACAGTCTGTCTTTTTTTGGTAGAGTTATTTCTCTGTCTGTGTGTCTACAGAGATATGCTGGTATCTTTTTCTCCACTGTTACAATTACCCATTTCCTTAGTCTTCCAACTAGACAGACTAGTCCTTTAATTTTTCAATTTTATCTTATTTTTTTTTCTAGCAGTTCTAATGCCTGGAGAGGGAATAACCCAATGAACAAAGACACGAATGTTTGGACAGATAAAATAATATGTTGGGAAGTGTGAAACCTAATTTAGTATAATTGATTATGAATATATAAAATAATATACTTATAACAACTTAACTATTAAAATACTACATGAGGAGTAAAGTGCATTTCATGTATGAAATGAAATATTGTATTTTGCAAATATTTAGGCTTTTTTGATAGAAAGTACACAGGTCTAAATCAACGAAAAGAAAAGTTTTAGGAAGAAAGACAGGATATAAAAGAGAACTTGTTGACTGTGAGAATATTATTAATAAAATTTTATTAATTGTGGTATATATGTTTGCATAGAAGCCCATCTAGCTTATGCATTCAGTAAACCATGAAATCAGATTTCTTCTATGTCAACATTTTTATATTCATTTGGCGATATCTAATATTTGTACAGCAGGATCTAACACAGCCCACACTCACTTTATTTCATGTAAGATTATCTCTGACACAAGTTTGTTTCTTTTCCCCTTTGAATTATGCAAAGTGGAAATAGGCTGGGGAAATCTGACTTTTAGAGATCAATGCTTATATTTTAGGTTATGGTATGAAGGGGAATTTATCAACTACCTTTCCAACACTACTTCTATTTCTTTAATTCCAATCATGGAAAGGAGAACTTAATATCTCTCTCTCCATGCTACCAAAAATTCAGACTTTTTCTGGGGGCTGGTTCCTTGCAACTCTCACATATTTGGCCAATATACCTCTATTGATTATGATAGCTACTCTGCCTGATTTAAGATTGATAGAAGCCAGGCGTGGTGACGCACACTTGTAATCCCCATGCTTGGGAGGTGGAGACAGGAGGATCGCGCAATTTCGAAGCCAGCCGAGCGTGCTGGCTTAGGAGACCCTGTTTCTAAATAAAAATATAAAATAGGTCTGGGAGTGTAGCCCGGAGATAGAAGGGCTTCCAGGAACCCCAGTACCACCAAAAAAAAAAAAAATTGATAGACTTGAGGTTACAGGTATTAGGTTCTCACGGTAAAGAGGAGAGAGACCAGGGTGCATGGAAAGAATTTTAATGTGGTCCACTCGGGGCTAGGGGCTGGACCGCCCCTGGAGACCTGCAAGCCCCTCCATGGATGGAGATGAAATACCTCTCTTTTATTTTATACATATTTTTATTAAAAATAAATGGTATACATTTAAACTGTACTTGGTGCCCTCTCCCCGCCAACCCCCACTTTCCCTTCCCCACCTCCCACCAATGATTGTCCAGAGTAACCATGCTATATTTATACTTTTACACATATTCGATGTAGACCCTCATTAATCAAGTTCAGCCTTCTTTCTCTCCTATCTTTCCATTCAAACTTTGCTGATATTTCCCTTCCATTATCTGGAGTCCCTCTGGTATTCCCTGTGCTCCCTAGTTTAGGCATATTAGAGAAAAGATATATCCCTTCTCTTTCTGTGCTTGGTTGATCTCACTTAACATAATGCTCTCCAGGACTTTCCATCTTCTTGCAAATGATATGATTTTGTTCTTCTTTATGGCTGAATAGAATTCCATTGTGTGTATTTTCCATAATTTTGTTATCCATTCATCTGTTGATGGAGACCTGGACTGGTTCCATATTTTGGCTATTACGAATTGTGCTGCTATGAACATAGGTATACATATGTTGCTGTAGTTCTCTGATTTCAACCCCTTTGGAACAATACCCAGGAGTGGTAGAGCTGGATTGTATGGTGGATCTATCCCCACCTTTCTTAGGAATCTCCACACAGATCTCTGTAGTGGCTGAACTAGTTTTCATTCCCATCAACACTGTAAAAGAGTTCCTCTTTCCCCACATCCTCACCAGCATTTGTTGTTATTTGATTTCTTTATGCTTGTCACTCTGACTGGGGTTAGATGGAATCTCAGTATAGTTTTGATTTGCATCTCCCTGATGGCTAATGATGTAGAACATCTTTTCATGTATCTATTGGCCCTTTGTATCTCTTTTGTGAAGTGTCTATTCAGTTTAATTGCCCATTTCTTAATTGGGTTGTTTGTTTTCGTAGTGTAGAGTTTTTTGTGCTCTTTTTATATTCTGGATATTAGCCCCCTATCAGAGTGGAGGCTGGTAAAGATCTTCTCCAATTCTGTAGGCTTCCTCTTTAGGTTATTGATAGTTTCCTTTGATGAGAAGAAACTTTTTAGTTTGATGCCATCCCACTTGTCAATTCTTGCTTTAATTTTCTGAGCTTTGGAGGTTTTGTTGAGAAAGTTACTGCCTGTGCCAATATGTTGTAGTGTTGAGCCTATGCCCTCCTCTAATAACTTCAGTCTCTGGTCTAATTTCTAAGTCTTTGATCCATCTTGAGTTGATTCCCGTGCATGATGAGAGGTAAGGATTTAGTTCCATCTTTCTATAGATGGATATCCAGTTTTCCCAGCAACATTTGTTGAAAAGGCTGTCTTTTCTCCAGAGTATGAGTTTGGCAAATAAGGGTAATTTTAATTCCCCTCTTCCTATGTGAATTCCTTTGATTTCCTTCTCTTTTCTTATTGTTGTGGCAAGAGTCTCAAGGATTATATTGAAAAGGAGTGGTGATAGTGGGCATCCTTGTCTTGTTCCTGGTTATAGAGGAAATTCTTGCAGTTTTTCCCATTCAATATAATGTTGGCTTTAAGTTTACAGTATATTGCCTTAATGATGATGAAGTATGTTCTTTCTATTCCAATTTTCTGCAATATTTTTAACATGAATGGGTGTTGTATTTTGTTGAATGCTTTTTCATCTTTTATTGCTATGATGATGTGGTTTTTGTTTTGGGTTCTATTTATGTGGTGAATAACATGTATTGATTTGAATGTTGAACTATCCTTGTTTTTCTGGGATGAAACCAACTTGGTCGTGGTGTATTATTCTCTTGATATGGTTTTGAATGTGTATGGCTAGTATTTTGTTTAGAATTTTTGCATCTATGTTCATTAAGGATATTGGTCTACACTTTACGTTTCTTGATGTATTTTTATTTGGTTTGGGGATTAATGTAATACTGGCCTTGTAGAAGGAATTTGGGAGAGTTCCATCTCTTTCAATTTCCTGGAACAAGTTATGAAGTATTGGTATTAGTTCTTCACTGAAGGTTTTGTAGAATTCAGCGAAAAACCCATCTGGGCCAGAGCTTTTATTTCATGGAAAGAATTTCTATCACCATTTCTATTTCTTTGTTTGCAATTGGTTGGTTTAGGCTCGCTATGTCCTCTTGGTTCTGTTTAGGTAGGCTAACTGTGCTTAAAAATCATTCAGTTTCTTCCATGTTTTATAGTCTATTGGAGTATAAATTTTTAAAGTAGTTTCTGATAATCTTTTGAATTTCTCCACTATCTGTGGTGATGTCTCCTTTTTAATTTCTAATTTTAATAATTTGATTTGATTCTCTTTTTCTTTGGGTTAGATTGGCCAGGGGTTTATCAATCTATTAATCTTTTCAAAGAACCATCTTTTTGTTTTGTTGATTCTTTGAATTGATTTTTTGTTCTCTATTTCATTTATTTCTGCTCTGATTTTAACAATTTATTGCCTTCTGCTGGCTTTGGGAGTAGACTGTTGTGGTCTTTTTAGGTCCTTGAGTTGTGTCATTAGGTTCTTTACTTGGTGATTCTCTGTCCTTCTTATGTGGGCACTCAATGCAATAAACTTTCCTCTTAATACTGCTTTTATAGTGTCCCACAGATTTTGGTGAGTTGTGTCTCTGGACAGCTTGGTGATGTGTGCTTGAGGAGACTTTAGCAGACAAGGAGTTATGGCAGTTTGGCATCCAAAGAGGGAGAGCACTGTAGTATGTGAGCAAGTAGATCTGCTAAAATAAAAACATCAAAGAAAATTATGCCAAGAAATACGAAGCTTAGTAGGCCCCAACACTGTGCAAGAGAATCTGTCATGGGACTGTTGTAATGAAGCCCTTTTTAGCCAGGTAAGATGATGCTAGTTGGGGTCCCCCAACAGTATGGCTGTGGTAGGTGTGGTGAGGATCACTGTGAAGGGCCCAGTCCATCGTGGTTTGAGATGTTTTGTTTGAAGCAACTTGAAGAAGACTTGATCCCCTGGCTTATGGGCCTTGCCTGCAGGGTGTGAAGCTTCTTCTGCATTTCCGGGTTGGGGAAGATACCTGTCAGGTGCCTGAGAAAAGACAAGTAAAAAAGATAGGAAGATAAAGGAGGGGGATCCAAAGGAAGAGTGTGACTAGGCAGGAAAGGGAGAACGTATAGCAATTCAAAGGGGCTCGTAAGGGTGGGGCTTCGAGGGGTGGCCCTCACATGGGCCAGAGCTAGTGGCAGAAGTTTAGGCCATGATACTCACAGCTCTAGAGAGAGTTTTGTTAGGTGGTTTTTAAGGATCCCATTCATTTTTTTCTACCTTTCCTGATGACTGTGGTCGACATGGGATGTGGATCTTCCATGAAATGCCAAGAGCTTGTGCCATCTCTTGAGTAACCTTAGAAATAAAAGCTGGTCCATTATCAGACTATAAAGAATTAGGGAGTCCAAACCAATTGATGATGTTCAAGCATAGAGCATTGGCCACCATGCCAGCTGTCTCATCCTTTGAGGGAAACGACTTTAATCAACCCGTTAGGGTATCAACCATGGTAAGAAGATAATTAAGTATTTTTTGAGGTGGCATATGGGTGAAGTTGACCTCCAGTCCTGTCCTGGCAAGTGTCCTCTCATTTGTTGGGTAGGAAAGAAGGGGTGAAGGCCTCCTTGGGGAGAAACAGCAGCGCTAGTAGAACAAGAGGCACTGACTTTACTAATCAGCTACTGCAGGAGAGGAGAATAAAACAAGGGGCTTAGGAAATGCTTCAACGCCATAGATCCCACATGAAGGGAATTTTGTATTAGGCTAATGGCCTTTTCGGCCTGAGCCTCAGGCAGAGCAATCTTATCCTGTATCATGAGCCAACCATCTCCTGTGCTGGATGCCCCAAGTTTGATCGGGTGTTTTTGTTCAGCCAGGGTGTAATTAGGTGCCATTGAGGGGAGGGTTAAAAATAGTACAGAGGCTGGTGGGCTTGGTTGAGCTTGTTATGTCAGTTTTCTTGCTGTGAAATCAGCTATACTGTTTCTTTGGCCACTAAGGAAGATTCTGTCTGGTGGCCCCGGCAGTGGATGATGACCAGCTCAGATGGTAAAGAAAGGGAGTCTAGGAGTTTCTTAATCAAGGTGGCATTAACAATGGGTGAACCCTTGGTGGAGAGAAATCCCCTCTCTCTCCAAATTGAGGCATGGCAATGTGCTAATAAAAAGGAATATTTAGAATTGGTATATATGTTTACCCACTTGTTTTTTGCCAGGTATAGAGCTCAAGTTAGGACAATCAGTTTGGTCTTTTGAGAGGTAGTGCCATCCGGTAACCTGGCAGCCTCAATGACTTTAGTTAGGGTGACCACTGCATAGGCTGCCCTTTTATTACCTCTGGCATCAGGAAAAGAGCTGCCATCAACAAAATATGTAACATCTGGATTAAGAAGGGGGTGTCCTGGAGGTCTGCCCGAGGTTTAGCTAAAGCTTCAATTATATCAACACAAGGGTGAATATCATTAGGTGAACACTAATCAGGGTCTGAACCCTGGTTCACTGGTAAAAGAATGGCTGGGTTAAGTGCTGGGGAATAAGACAGTTTAATATCTGGACTTTCCATGAACAACAAATAAAGTTCCTGAGCGTGAGAAGGTGAAAGAAGAGAGAGTGCTAGAGGAGAGAGCAAATCCTGGAGTCTATGTGGGGAAAAAAACTGCAGGGGCATCTATAGACAAATTGTAAGAGCCTGTTTTGTGAGCATGGCTGCTGCCACCAGAGCCCTGAGGCAGGGTGGCCACCCACGAGTGGTAGGGTCAAGCTGTTTAGATAAATAGGCCACTGGTACCTGAGTTGGTCCCAGGCATAGAGTGAACACTCCTGTGGCTATCCCTTGCCTCTCATCAGTATATAACAAGAAGGCCTTAGTTGAATTGGGGAGTGCCAATGGGGGGATTTAAGGAGAGCTTCCTGGATAGCCAGGAAGGCTCAGCGAATGACCAAGTGTGAGGTGAGGAGACTAACCGGGGCTTCCTTAATTGCTTCATGTAGTGGCTTAGCTAGAATGGCAAAGTTGGGGATTCAAAGTTAGAAAAATCCTACAAAACCCAAGAAAGATTGATCTGGTCAACTGAGGTAGGCAACTGCAAAACTAGTAAGGCCTTGATCAGGTCAACAGTTAGTCCTTGTGTGTTTGGGGTGAGATGTAGGCCTAGATACCACACCTCAGGCACTGATAACTGGGCTTTATGTGGGGCCACCCTGCAACCCCTGTTTCCAAGGAAATGAAGGAGAAAGGCAGTGTGCCATTTGGACACTTCCAGGGAGGTACTACAAAGTAAAAGGTCATCCACATATTGTAACAGAGAACTAGGCTCCAAGAGGCACTGGATGATGTCCTGTGCTAGAGCCTGTCCAAAGAGGTGTGGGCTATCTCAAAAACCCTGGGGGAGGGCAGTTCAGGTTAGTTGTTGAGCAACCTGGGTATCAGGGTCCTCTCAAGTGAAGGCAAAAACGGGGTACACTTCAGGATGTAGAGAAATTGTATAAAACATATTCTTCAAGTCGAGAACTAAAAACTGGGAGGTACTGGGGGGAATCTGAGATAAGATGGTATAGGGATAAAGGATAACTAGGTGGATTAGGACCATGGCATCATTAATGAAATGGTGATCCTGGACTAAATGATAGGTCCTATTAGGCTTTTTAACTGGGAGAATGGGTGTATTATAAGGGGACTTAGTAGGGAAAAGGAGTCCCTGGGCCAGGAGACGAGAAATAATGGGTTCAAGCCCATGTTGGTGAAGGAGGGATATGGGAAACTGGGAGCAGGCAGGGAAAATATGTGAGTCACGTAGGACAATCTGGATCAGGGTATGGTGGTGCTGGTATCCCATACTATAGGGTCAACCAAATCTAATGGAAGGGGAGGTTTGGCTTCCCGGTCATTAACTGTAGCTGCAGCAAATTAAAAGTATATTAGAGGAAACAGAAGCTGTAGGGAAATTAAATGAAAGTTTGGCCACAATTTTGGTTAAAATGTCTCTACCTAAAAGGGGATAGAACATGAAGGAATGATCAAGAATGGATGGTTAACCATAGAGGTCTCTAAATGGCATAAGAGGGGGCCTATAATACATGGGCAAGAGGGCATTCTGTCAATCCCTGAACCGAGATTTGGGAAGGGGAAACTAGGTCCTGAAAGGGAAGGGAGAAAGAACAGTATAGGTAGCTGCTGAATCAATCAAGAAGGAGATTGGCTTACCAGCTACCTGGAGAGTTACTCTGGGCTCAGCTTGAGTAATATTGGTGGCCAAGGCCAGGGAGTGTCAATCTTCAGCCAGCCCGAGTAGGACCATGGCGGGGCCTGGTCTGGAAGGGTGGTTCCCCTGTATTGAGGCACCTGAGACTCACCTCTTCTCCAACGGCACTCACTTTTCCAGTGTCCCTCCTGGCCACACGCCGAGCATGGCCTGGTCGGTGGACGTGGCTAGAGGCAACTGCTTGCCTAGTGACCAGTGAGTCCACACTTAAAACAGGGTCCTGGAAGTGGCTGCCATTGTGGCTGTCCTCCCCTAGGTGGCACTCGTCACCCTGAGGGCTGGTTGTCTTCAGCTGGCCACAGGGCTGCTGTCAGGTGGCCACAGGGCTGCTGTCAGAGCTTGGGCCTGTAAATCTGCCATCTGGCAAAATTGGAGTGTACGCTCCACTTCCACCTGTTCCTCTCTGCAGTTAAAACCTTTAAATGCCATTTTTACCAAATCTTGGATAGGAGTTTGAGGACCGTCTTCAGCCTTTTTTAATATTTTCCAATTATCAGAGGCTGATTGCCCAATAAAATGGGTTGAGAATACTACTGCCTCAGAAGATGTATCTAAGTGGGTATAGAGGGTAAAAGCCTCTTGTAATGGATTAAGAAAAACTGCTGGGTTTTTATTTGGACCCTGAGTGATTTCCTTAAGCTTATCATAATTAACCACTTTGTGGGAGGCATCTCACATGCCATCAAGAAGGCATAGTAACATATGATTCCTCTTTTTTTATTCCCTCATTCCTGTCATTATAATCCCAGTGGGGATCTTCAGAAGAAACTGCAGCTGTTCCGGTAGGGACCTGTGGATTGGTTAGGTGAGACTGATTGGCCCGTTCCCTGGTAGCCTTAAGAATATGATCTTGTTCATCTGAAGTTAAAGAAGAGGTTAAAATGACATGAAGATCCTGCTAAGATAAATCATATGCTTGTACAATATGTTGAAATTCCTTAATAAAACCAGAGGGATTGGCTGAAAAAGACCCCAGTCTCTTTTTAAGTTGAGCAAGTTCAGAAAGGAAAAAGGGAACATGGACACAGACCACACCTTCTGCAACAGTCACCTCGTGAAGCGGGGCCAAGAGAGAAGGTAGGTCTCTGGAATGTGTGCAGTGACCAACAGGGGTAGGTGAGGGGGTTAAGGGTTGGTCCCTTAAGGAGGAAGGCAGGAGAGAAAGGAGTGAGTTAGAGTGGGAGGCTGCCCTGGAATAAATAAGA
The DNA here is from genome assembly GCF_963383645.1 of Muscardinus avellanarius. Lineage (NCBI taxonomy): Eukaryota > Metazoa > Chordata > Mammalia > Rodentia > Gliridae > Muscardinus > Muscardinus avellanarius. The sequence goes on from NC_137791.1 coordinate 90,702,515, forward strand.
TGACGATTGTGGTGGTAAGGAGAGGTCTTGTGGGTCAGGGTCATCAGGAGATAGGGTCTGTAACTTGGCTAAGTCCAACTCCGGCATCCACATCTTGTCACAAAATGGCAACTGTGAGTCAGCAGAATTGCAGACTTGTGACCCAGAAAGACAACCAGGTGGCGCCTGTGAGTTGCCACGTGGCAACCAAGATGGTGGCTGCGGCTGGTAGGTATCACCAATGAGCATGACTCAAACAGTAGAGCCGGGAGGGGTGGAAAGGGAAAGCTGGGAACACATACACAGAAAATGCTGTACATCTCTGGAGAAAAGACAGCCTTTTCAACAAATGTTGCTGGGAGAACTGGCTATCCATTTGTAGAAAGATGGATCTAAACTCCTATCTCTCATTATGAACAGGAATCAACTTGAGATGGATCAAAGACTTAGAAATTAGACCAGATATCATGAAGTTATTAGAGGAGGGCATAGGCTCAAAACTACAACATATTGGCACAGACAGTAACTTTCTCAACAAAACCTCCAAAGCTCAGGAAATTAAAGCATGAATTGACAAGTGGGATGGCATCAAACTAAAAAGTTTCTTCTCATCAAAGGAAACTATCAATAACCTAAAGAGGAAGCCTACAGAATGGGAGAAGATCTTTACCAGCCACCACTCTGATAGAGGGCTAATATCCAGAATATACAAAGGGCTCAAAAGACTTTACACTAGCAAAACAAATAACCCAGTCAAGAAATGGGCAAATGAACTAAATAGACACTTCACAAAAGAAAAGATACAAAGGGCCAATAGGTACATGAAAAGATGTTCTTCATCACTGGCCATCAGGGAGATGCAAATCAAAACTACACTGAGATTCCATCTAACCCCAGTCAGAGTGGCAAGCATAAAGAAATCAAACAACAACAAATGCTGGCGAGGATGTGGAGAAAGAGGAACTCTTTTACACTGTTGGTGGGAATGCAAACTAGTTCAACCACTATGGAGATCTGTGTGGAGATTCCTAAGAAAGGTGGGAATAGATCCACCATATGATCCAGCTCTACCACTCCTGGGTATCTTTCCAAAGGGGTTGAATTCAGAGAAATACAGCAACATATACATACCTATGTTCATAGCAGCACAATTCATAATAGCCAAAATATGGAACCAACCCAGGTCTCCATCAACAAATGAATGGATTGCAAAACTTTGGGAAATACACACAATGGAATTCTATTCAGCCATAAAGAAGAACAAAATCATATCATTTGCAAAAAGATGTAACGTCCTGGATTGCATTATGTTAAGGAAGATCAGCCAAGCACAGAAGGAGAAGGTACATATGTTTCCTCTAATATGCCTAAACTAGGGAACATAGAGGATACCAGTGGTATTCCAGATACTGGAGGGGAAATACCAGCTAAGCTTTAATGGAAAGATAGGAGAGGAGGAAAGCTGAACTTGATTAATGAGGGTCTACATCCGAATATGTGTAAAATTATGAATATGGCAAGGTTATCCTGGATAATCATTGGTGAGAGGGGGTAAGGGAAAACAGGGGCAGGGGGAGAGGGCACCGAGTGTAGTTTGAATGTATACCATTTATGTTCAATAAAAAATTAAAAAAAAGAAAATGCTGTACATACAGAAACTCTAACCATTTATCTGCCCATTTGCAAAAGTTACTGAGATCAGTCAACATTTTAAGATCTAAACATACCCATCTCAGGCCATCAAGAACCATTACCCAACTCATAAGTGGGTCAGACCTTTGTGCAGAAAAATATGAGCTGCTCAGGGAACAGCACAGTTCCCCAGATAAACCTAGAGTCTGGAGATTAACCAGAACATGGCCTTGTGCAGACTAGGAGTCTATCTTTGATGGCTGGCTTTCCCCATGTCTGGTTAGTGGCAAGGACAGAAACAGGAATTTGGTGTCCCAAGATCCTGCGTAACATCCTGGAACGGTGTGGTTGTTTTAGAGAAGGACGTCTCTGTTCCCTTTACACAACCATAGGGCAGCCTGGCTATCCCTAGAGTACTTGGACACCAAATTTTGGGGTTTATTTAACAGCCATGAGCCCAAGTCTGGAAGAGGCTAAAAGCCTGAACCCACTTGTCCAAGGAAGGGGAAGCTTACTTCAATGTAGTGTTATCAGTCAGTTTTGACTGGAACTGAAGCACTGAGAGGTTGCAGAGCTGTGGGCACGCTGTAAAGCTATTGGGTAGAATTAGGGTTGGATGAGGTTTAAGATGGTCATTGGGGCTTGTCTAGGTGGTATCCAAGACGGCGGTTCACTCTCTGGGCTGAATGGAAGTCAAAATGGCTGCCAGCTAATGCTAGAAGGAACATCTGGCTGTTTTGAAAGAGGGTCTCAGTAGGTTTCTGAGAATATTGCTGTGTTGCTAAAGTGGACCTCAAACCTGCACTCTTCCTGGGATTACAGGCATGTGCCACTCTGCCCAACTTAAATAAATGCTGCTTTTTCGATGTTCATAGTGATTTTTATTTTGCAATTTGCTTAATTTTCAAAAGGTAGATATAATCCAAGAGTTCACCAATGAATTAATGAATAAACAAAATATGGAACATACCATAATCTCAAAGAAGTATTATTCAGTTTAAAAATATAAATTAGATTTTGACAAATATTGCAACATATATTTATTTTGAAAATATAATGCTAAGTGGACTAAGCTAGTCAGAGAAACACAATGCTCTCTGAATCTACTTTTGACTTATCTGAGGTAGAGTAGTCAAGTTCATATAAAAAGATGAGGTATGTTGGATTTGGGGCAGATGAATGAATAATTATTGTTTAATAAATATAAAGTTTCATTCTGGGAAGATGAAAACTATCCATAGATTGAGAAATGCTAACTTTAGTTATCAAACTCTGGGAATATTGGGGACTTTATTCTTTCTTTAAAGATTTTTCAACCAATTTTAAACAAATTGCAACCAAAATTTCATTTCAGCATACTTAGCTTAATTACAAATTGGTTCCTCCAGTGTAGAAATGTTTCTAAATTATAATTAATAGGCAGCAGAAACAAAATGTATTCTAACATGCAGAAATTTATATTTTTTCTCCACATCTTACACTTGTGTATACATAAAAATATTTTGAAATTGTAACATATTTTACATCTTATTTGATATGACAACTGTTTCAATGCAATATTATATGTGTGTAATAAATTTGCAAATATTTTTCTACTTCATATTTTGGTAATTTGTTAAGACATGTGTTTACCAAGATGCTATGCTATAATAAAATTCATATTTGCGTCATTGCTAAAATAAATAATTGCATCTTGAATGTCAAACTTTCCAACTGAATTTATATTGATAAATATAATAGTTTCAGATGCTTCATGTTCATCTGAATAGACTTTTTTAAAATGCTTACTACCTGGTTTTATAAATTGGATGAAAAATTAAACCATTCTTGGAATTAATTTAAATTTTGTCTCTTCCACTAAAATTTAAGTTCCATAAAGTCAACCAACATATGTTTTGCTCAGATATATGTCTGCAGCTAGTAAAAAGATCTGTAATATACTAGATAGTAGATATGAATGGGGTAAAATGCATTAAATTAATTAGGTCATTATTATCTTTTGCTCTAAAGCTATGACTTCAAAAACAATTAATTATACAAGACATTTAACAAAGTTTAGAGAACTGTCAATATATTTCCTCATAGTTCTTTTTATTACTATGCTTATTATTTATATTAATGATACTGATCTTTCTCCATTTGCCTCAAACCCATATACATTTCTACATGCATAAATTCATACAAACTTTACAGAGCTGTATATTTCTTTTCACAAGCTAACTTTAATTTGTCTTTTATATCTGCCTTAAAATACTCTGAAATTTACTTATACAATTGGTCATATCATTCAAAAGTGTCTTTTACAGCAATTTACGGACTGGAATTGAACACATATCTGGATACTGTTCCCTAGCTAAAATGACACATAAAAGCAATTCCACCTGGGTGTGGTGGCATGCACTTGTAATCCCCCCTGCTTGGAAGGCGGAGGCAGGAGGATCGTGCAGGTTTGAAGCCTGCCGCGCTTGCTCAAGAGAACCTGTTTCAAAATAAAAATATAAAGTAGGTCTGGGACTGTAGCCCGGAGGTAGAAGGGCTTCCAGGAGCCCCGGTACCACCAAATAAATAAATAAATAAATAAATAAACAAATGAATAAATAAATAAATAAGTAAGTAAGTAAATAAATAAATAAATAAAACTCCAGAAAATAAGCTGAGGAAAGTAGGACTGCAACAAAGAATGTAAAATGTATTTTGAAGTAGACAGTGTAGTCATGAGCTACAGAATAATATTTTGTTCAGTGGAAGAGCATGTATATGGCAGTGGTACCATAAGATAGGGAAATTTCCCTAGGCCTAGAGAGGCCATAAGTCTACAGGAATGATAGCACAATGTGTTTTTGCAGATGGTAGTATAAATAAACCTACTACACTGTCCACTGTAAAAAAAGTATAGAATGTACAATTATGTGTAGTATACATTATTGCCAATGAAAATAAATGATCATATTCCTGACTTATATATTCACTATATTATGTTTTTATTGTTATTTGAACCTATAATTTATTCTAATAAGAAAGATTGCCATAAGCCAAGTTTGGTGGCACATACATGTAAGCCCAATTACTTGGGAGGCTAAGATAGAAGGATCTCAGGTTCAAGGACTGCCTCTGCAACATAGGGAGATTCTCCTACTGAGTCCCTGTTTCTAAATAACAAATAAAAATGCATAATGGTCCTAGATTTAATTCCTAGTACCCAAAAAAGGTTTGCAATAAAAAATATACTTTTATGCCAGCATCAACTCCATATATTTTATGTTTACCAAGTCTTTTGATAACATCAATTTATTTAATGTTATCTTATTTTATCTGATTTATTCTCATTATGTTTAATTTCATTTTGTTTATTGTAACCTGTTAGTGCATAAAACCCACTAGTAATGTTGGAAATAAAAGGCCACATCAATTGAGTGACCTGAAAACAATACTGAAAGTGATTAAAGACCATAAAAGTAGAAAATAAGTGATAGTTACTGCTAACCAGGTAGATATGTCCCAATCATCCATAGCTGCAATCTTGAAGAACAAAAGCAAAATGACAAAATATGTTACAAAATCTATTTCACTGAAGACAGCAGGATGAAGGAAAATAAAAGAAAGGCCTATATCGTATATGAAGAAATATCTAAAGACATGGACTGAAGATCAGACACAGAGGTATGCATCTCTTGATATCATGAAAATTATGGAACCAAAAATATTTTGTTTGCTCTCTTCATAAAGAAAAGGCTGGAGCCAACTACAATGTTAAATTTATTCCTAGCTCTGAGTTACAATTCAAGAATTATTATTTATTATACAACATAAGAGTATATGGTGAATCTGAGAGGGCTTTATTAGAAGCTGAAGAATTGTTGAAAAAAACTCTAGATAAGCATATTATGAAGAAAAAATATTTGCCAGAATAAATCTTTAAGAGTTGATACTTCCATATTTTGGAATAAATACATTGTAAAACTTTTATCTGTAAAAAGCCCAAGTTAATGCCAATTCAAGACTTTGGAGGTCTGATTTACTTTGGCAGTGAAATGGAGAACTTTTTTGGAGAATAATATAACTTTCAAGATTTTACTCATTTTTTATAAGGGCCCTGCATATACTACATTTATTTGTAATCATAAATACTTTTTCTTCCAAGTTCTATGTCTTTGATATAACCAATGGTTGGAAAATTGGTAGTAGCTTTTGAGAGCTATCACCTGAGATGGTCTTTGACAGGCATATTAGAGAAACTGAGAAATATGCAGAGAAGGCACTGAAGGAACTCCAGGGAAATTATAATAGTCATAATTGAATCAAGACTCTTTCTTGAATGAGAGGTGATATCACTGAGGAGTGTCTGACTGTAACATAGAATAAGACACTCAAGAGGTTATCCATGACTTCCAGTGATTTTCCAAGTATGAGGAGGCTGCAGATAGTGCTTGAGATGGCAAATAGCTTTATTTTGATGTGAATAAGATTTAGGAATGACTCCAAAATATTCTCTATCTCTATCTCTATCTTTATCTCTATCTCTATCTTTGTTTTTGGAATTGAACCTAGAAGAATTTTATCTACAAAAACACCCTCTGCTGTTTTTATTTTTTTACTTTTAAAAGGGTCTTTCTGAGATAATAAGGGTCTTGCTAAGTCTCTGAGGCTGTCCAAGAACCTGGGATCCTTCAGTCTCAGCCTCCCAAGTACTAGAATTACTGGTTGCTAATAAGCAACTAATGAGAGGTTGTTAGCAACATAATTCCTGATTAAGTGGCTAATGGGATGTTGGAGTTGGCACAGGAACACAAGTGATGGAGAAGCAAGAGCAAGCAAAACTGCAAATGTGGAAGAGTGGACCTTCAAGAAGGGCTTCACAGATGCTTTCAAAGAACTCATAAATTACCTTGAGAAGTTTGAAAATATGGACGCCAACACTGAACAGGGTTAATTAACAAAGGATAATATTCATGTAATATTACCTGCTTACTCACAAGCTGTAATGAATAAAACTAAACAATGAAAGCAAATCACCTTAGACAGAAAGAAGGGATACCTCCTTAAGAAGAGACTTAAGCTGGTCCTTCACAAGGCTTCCAGAAGAAGGCCTGCAATCAATAATAGAAGGCATTTGCATGAGCATTACCAGTCCTAGAGTCCTTACAGTGTGTCAGAATGTGGAGATGGAAAATAGTTATATAGATGATTCTGGCCCTGTGTACATGTAAGCTCATGTGTGCATTTGTTTATCCATTTTTTGCTTATTTTTTGGTGGTACTGGTGTTCCTGGAAACCCTTCTCCCTCTGGCTACACTACCAGAAGTATTTTGATACTTTTTTAAAATTTGGAAACAGCATCTCTTAAGCCAGAGCGGATGGCTTCGAACCTGCGCAATCCTCCTGTCTCTGCCTCCCAAGCGTGGGGACTACAAGCGTGCGCCACCACTCCTGGCTTGTGTATCCATTTTTAAGAAAATTAACAAGTAAAAGACAATCACTAAGCCAAACATGAGGAGATAGGGGGAGAGAATAGGGTGGGAAGTGGGAAAGGGCTAAATGAGTGATGTGTGCACATATGCCTCTATCATCTTGTACCACATGAAGATGTATGACTAAAATGAACCAATAAAAATTTTAAAAATCAAAAATTAAAAAAGAAGAAAAAAAATAAAATTTTGCTGGGCATAGTGATATAAGCTTGTGATCTCAGCATTCAGTAGGCTGAAACAGGAGGATTATCATTTGCAGACAGCCTCAGCTACTTAATGAGGCCCTTTGCAACTCAGTGAAACCCTGTTTCAAAATAAAGAATAAAAAATAGAGCTAAGCATATATATCAGAGGTAGAATGTCCCTGGGTTTCATCCTCAGTACAGTAAAATAAATGAATAAATAAATAAATAAATATAAATTTTTAAAAGAAAATGAAGCTTATAATAAGGATATGAAAACCGCCTCATGTATAGCCGTACAGTATTTTTTTAATTTTTAGCTAAATTTTATTACAGAAAGTCCAAAATGCTAAAAATGTTAAAAATTTGTAAAGTAAAAAGTCACAGTCTGTATGCTAAGGTTAATTGGTTATTAAATAAGAGTAGACTTTTTATAAATTTAGTATGGATTAAGTGCATAGTGCTTCTACGGTCTACAGCAATGTGCATGGTGTCCTGGGCCTTCAAATTCACTCACGGCTGGCTCACTCCCTGACTCACCCAGAGCAATTTCCAGCCCTGTAAGTCCCAGTAATATTAGGAGCTCTACACAGATATGCCATGTTTTATATTTTAAATGGTATTTTCACTATGTTTAGATATATTTAGATATAAAAATAATTACCATTGTCTTATTATTGCTTACATTTTCCAGTATATTATCAGGTTGTACATCTTTGTAGCCCAGGATGAATAGGCTGTACATATAGGCTACGTGTGCAGAAGGGTGTACTATCTAGGTTTGTACAAGTGGACTCCATCATGTTGTATAAAGAACTGTGAAGTTGCTTAATGATACACTTTTCAGAATATATCCCTGCTGTGACATGATGCATGGTCTTGCAAATTTCTTAATAAAATTGCATCCTTCGACTGGAAAATAAGTTTGCTTAAAGAAATGAGAACCATGGGTCTAAATTGTATTGGAAAGAGATTGAAAAACCAGGGCCTAAAAGCTAAATCCCATCAACATTTTTTAATACAATTTTATTGGAACACAGCCCCACCTATTTAAGCATTGTCTATAGCTCCTTTGCTATTTCAAAGGCAAAGTCAAGTAGTTACCATGGAAAGAGTGTGTGGTCCAAAAGACAAAAATATAGGTTATATTTATGTTTACAGAAAATGCCAATGCCTGGTCTGGAGTAAAAATCTCTGCCTGTTAGCCGAACTTCCTAAAATTTGAATATATACCTAACGTAAGTTCCAGTAGGAGAGGTAAAACCACATTATTTGATGGCAATTTTGTCACGAGTTTCCTCTGTCAAGCTGGGAGAAACTACTTCAGTCTGTGTGAGAGCTGTTCCCTCAGTATTTTGAGGTAATTACAGTGTTTGATGGAACAAAATGGGCAAAAAATGTCTTACTGCCTGTAGAGATTGCAACTGAGGTTTCTAAGTGACTACTTTTGTACTTGAGATATTCTGCTCATTGCAATAACTTCACTAAATATTAAAAAAAATCCAGAGTAACTGCTCTCAAGACTTGTAAAATATATTCTTGGAACCAACTATTAAATTATGCAAAGCACGTGGGTTTTAAAGTGTGACCAGATAGGCTGTTAGGAAATTAACTCTCAACTAGTTTTCCAGTTGAAGGCAACTTATGCTTTTTAATCGCAAACTTGCCACATCCCACTATATTTTGCATACAGAATAATGCATTCAATAATTTTGGCTGCAAAGGCTAATGTGGTCATGAAAATTCAGTGTTTGTAGCCACTCAAACTAATTGTTCCATTGAAAATATAATGAAGAAGCCATAAAGGAATTTCATAGATTTTTCAAAGTGCTAGAGCAATAAATGATCCCTTGTGGTTCCTCTTTGAAACATTATTTTCTGTGCTTCGCAGCTCTTACCAACAGAACGAGAAGTATTCAGAATGTATTTATGCATTAGGAATATGGACTTTTCCGGCCAAAGCACAGATGGTGAGAATTAAAGTTCATTCTCAGGGACAAGTTTCAATATATGAATACGAAGAAGCTGATAAATGCTTTAAAAATAAGTTAAGTGTGGAGTGTGAAACCTTTCTAGAAATATGTGAAGCTATTACAGTTTTACTAGATGACTCTCCAAATATATTTAATTTAATTTATTTATTTATTTTTGTGGGTCTGGGGGTGGAACCCAGGGGCATTCAACCTCTGAGCTACACTCCCTGCCCTGTTTTTATTCTTTGTTTTTATTCTTTTGTGTGTGTGTGTGGGGGGGGAGTTGAAGCAAGGTGCACTCAACCTCCAAGATATACCCCCTGCCCTATTTTTTTTTTAATTTTGAAACAGTGTCTCACTAAATTTCAGAGGGCCTCACTAAGTAGCTGAGTCTGTCTGCAAACCACGATCCTCCTGTCTCAGGCTCCCAAATGCTGGGATTACAAACTTGGGCCACCACGCCCAGCTTCCAAATATATTTTATATGTATGTATGTATGTATGTATGTATGTATGTATGTATGTATTTTTGCAGTACTGGGAATGTATCCTAGGGACATTCTGCCTCGGAACCACACTCCCAGCCTAATTTTTTCTTCTATATTTTGAAACAAGGTCTTACTAAATTACAAAAGGCCTCACTAAGTAGGACCTCGATTCTCTTGTCTCAGCATCCAATGTACTGGGATTACAAGCATGTACCATTACCCCTGGCTTATTTTGATATCTTTAAAGAGAGACTTCAGTCATTTGTAAGGTTTAATTGTTAGGCTGAAGCATGTTATTTATTTATTTTTTTAACAATTTTTTATTGAACATAAGTAGTATACATTTACACTATATTTGGTGCCCTCTCCCCCCACCGCCCCCGTTTTCTCTCCCCTCCCCCCCACCAATGGTTGTCCAGGTTAACCATGTCTTATTCATAATTTTACACATGTTCAGGTGTAGACCCTCATTAATCAAGATCAGCCTTTCTCCTCTCCTATCTTTCCATTAAAACTTAGCTAGTATTTCCCCTCTAATATCTGGGGTCCTACTGGTATCCTTTGTGTTTTCTAGTTTGGGCATATTAGAGGAAACATGTGTATCTTCTCCTTCTGTGCTTGGCTGATCTCACTTAACATGATGCTCTCCAGGACTTTCCATCTTCTTGCAAATGATATAATTTTGTTCTTCTTTATGGCTGAATAGAATTCCATTGTGTGTATTTCCCACAGTTTTGCTATCCATTCATCTGTTGATGGTGATCTGGTTGGTTCCATATTTTGGCTATTACAAATTGTGCTGCTATGAACATAGATATGCATATGTTGCTGTATTTCTCTGAATTCAACCCCTTTGGAAAGATACCGAGGAGTGGTATAGCTGGATCATATGGTGGATCTATTCCCAACTTTCTCAGGAATCTCCACACAGATCTCCATAGTGGCTGAACTAGTTTGCACTCCCACCAACAGTGTAAAAGAGTTCCTCTTTCCCCACATCCTCGCCAGCATTTGTTGTTGTTTGATTTCTTTATGCTTGCCACTCTGACTGGGGTTAGATGGAATCTCAGTGTAGTTTTGATTTGCATCTCCCTGATGGCCAGTGATGAAGAACATCTTTTCATGTATCTATTAGCCCTTTGTATCTTGAAGCATGTTATTTAGAAAGTAATAGACACAACACATTTGGCAGTATGAAACAGAAAATAATTGAATTATTTTAATTAAAATAAAAGGTTAAAATGTGTTTTGTGTTTTAAGCTAAACTGTTATTGAAACCAAATATAAACTCCCCCCACTAAATCAGCACCGTTCAATTAGTAACATCTTGGCTGTGTTCTGATCATTTTCAGAATGGTGGTTATATTTAGGTCAAAGTTAAATTTTTGTGTGATATGTGTTTTGTTATTAGTACCAAAAGTGTCTTGTTAATTCCTGCATAAAACATAAAATGTATAGTCTATTTTGAAGTTTTCTTTTATATGTTACCACAATTACATAATTGATGTATTGGTTTTGCAAATATATAATTACTTTACTTGGCTTTTGGAAAAAGCAGAAATATTATCAGTAATTTTGGGAACCATCAAAACACTTGCCCCTCATAAAACATGTATGATACTGGAGTATTTTTGTTGACACCACAGTGAGCTTCAAGTTGCCCCGATAGACCATGAGGTCGAAAAGAGAGACCATTGATCCAATTACTCACAAGAAATGCATATTTATTAGAATGGTTTGAAAATTTAGATCTTAGTGGTTATTTTAACATAAGCAATAGGCAGCCTCAAACAATACAGCAAAATTTACCAAGGAGGAAGAGCCATAAAGATGGAAGATGACAAGTTAGAATTTTACAATATGATATTCTGTGTCAAATATCAGTATCAGATAGCAACCTCAAAAGTGGGAAAAAAATCTGTGTCTAGAAATCTGTTCTCATGTATTACACTTTGGATATGTAGCACTTGGAAGCCTTGAGTAACGTTGACTTTAAAAATATCTATCTCTACCTTTGACCCCGAGGAGTAGGTCTCTTTATATATGAAGACCACAGAGCAAAACTAAGAGTCACATTCTGGAAGTATATCATCAAGATAAGAAATGTGAAAGGGGACTCCAAATCTAGTGAAGGTATAACTAACCAAAGAATGGATGAGAATGAAAAATAAAGAATAAGAAGCTAGGCATGAGGGTTCACATCTGTAACACTAATATTTGGTTGGCTGAGATGGGAAGATTGCAGGTTGGAAGCTACCTTTAGCAAAGTAGAGAAACTCTCAGTAAAGACAAAATTTTATAAAAGGGGGCTTAGGGTATACTTCCGAGGTAGAATGTTCCCAAGTTCAGTCCCCAGTACCCAGCCACACACACACAGTAAGGAATAAATGAATAAAAAACCAGGCCTGCTGGTGCACTCTGTAATACCGGTACTTGGGAGATTAGACAGGAGGATCACAAATTTGAGGCTGCTTCCACCAATTTAGTGAGACTGTAAGCAATTTAGCAAGTCCCAGTTTCCAATAATAAAAAATGAAAAAGGGTTAAGGGTGTAGTTCAGAGGTATAATGCCTATGCATTCAATATTCTGTAACAACAGCAATAATAACAACAAAAATGATAAATAGCAAAAAATGAAAGATTGTAATATCAATTTAAAAAGTGATAAAAATCTTGATAATAAATAATATTACCTAAAATAGAGTGTGCAAGATACTGCCCTAAGTAATATATGTAGTAAATAATTCATATAAGAAATATGATAATTAGTGTAATACTCTACACAGTTGTGAGATGGATCTTATAATGTTTTTTTCTTTTTTTTTGTGGTACTGAGAATTAACCCAAGGGCATTCTACCTCTGAGCTACACCCATAGCCCTACTGTTTTATTCTTTATTTTGAAACAGGATCTTATTATGTTGTAGAAGCCTCACTAAGTTGCCAAGGCTAACTTTGAACCTGTGATCATCCTGTCTCTGCCTCCCAAGTACTGGGATTACATACGCCACCACACCAACTTTCTTTCTTTCTTTCTTTCTTTCTTTCTTTCTTTCTTTCTTTCTTTCTTTCTTTCTTTCTTTCTTTCGGTGGTACTGGGGTTCCTGGAAACCTTCTACCTCCAGGCTACACTCCCAGACCTATTTTTATACTTTTTTAAATTTAGAAAAAGGGTCTCTTAAACCAGCCAGGATGGCTTCGAACCTGCATGATCCTCCTATCTCCGCCTCCCAAGTGCAGGGATTACAAGTGTATGCCACCATGCCCGCTATTATTTATTTATTTTTAAAGAAAAATAAATGAAACTATGGTGAGAAAAAGGAAAAACCTGTTTACATTTAAAGAGAATGTGAAAGGATATGAGGTGAGTTTAGCGATATTCACTAAGGTTATGCTAATGAAGGTGTGTGGGATTTATTTAAAAGGTAAAAGATGAAAAAGGTAGAATGTTATATGGATTCAGTTTGTAAAGATGTTTGAATTATATACTAAGTGGCTTGAATTTCAATATATTTCGCTGCTCACATAGTCCCACAACTTCTTTAATAAGAAATAGACAGCCAGGCATGGTGGCGCTTGCTTGTAATCCCAGCATTTGGGAGACTGAGACAGGAGGATCATGGTTTGAAGACACCCTCAGCCACTTAGTGAGGCCCTTTACAACTCAGTGAGACCCTGTTAAATATTTATAGTGGCTGGGGTGTTGCTCGGAGGTAGAATACTCCTGGGTTTCAATGCAGAAACAAACAATGCCAAAACAATCAATAAAAAGAAATAGGCAATGGCCTAATGATTAGGATTTTCTTTCAAAACTTTTTGTTTTATTGGTACATGGCTGTCATACATCTTTAATGAGGTAAAAGATGATAGAGTAATACATGCACACATCACTCATTTATGTGCTCATTTGAGGTGCATCAAGAGGACTGTCTGAGGTTGTGTTGAAGGATATTTTTTACATAAGATGAAGAGTTGCAATTGTCTCTCCAAGTCATATTCCAAGATTCAAACACTGTCTTTTTTTTTTTTTCTTTTTTTTTTTTAATTAATTTATTTTTTAAATTGGTGCATTGTAGTCATATATCAATCACATTGGAGTACAAGACTTGAGAGGATATACAAGCACACATCATCCAATTAGCCCTCCTCCAGCCCCCATCCCATTCCCTCCCCCTCCCTCCATCCCACACTTCTTTGGTGATTTACTTTGATACATTTGTTTATGTACCTCCTGCGTTTTAAAGAGGCTCCGTCCTCCAGTATTACATACCCTCTGATTGGTCACATTAGTTGCTTCACTATAGGGCCCTTTCTATAGCTCAACCTCTTCCTTTTAAGACATAGATAACCCTCTAATCAAATGCATGGCCAATTGCAACCTTTAACAATTCTCTGCTATATTATTGTAATGTCGCATGCCATGAGGGATTACACTTAAAATTTAGCATGTGAATCATCTATTCAGATACTTTTCCAAGCCTTAATATATTTTCACTCCAATTAAAGAATCTTTGCATAATTAAAGTGAGTTCCATTTGTGAGAGTGTGGGTGTGTATTAGAGAAAGATATGAGAGATAAAGTATATTGTGCTTTTTCATTTCTAATACAGCCAGCCACTGCTGGTGGTTAAAAGTGTAAATTGAAAAGTACTTTTCATCTCCAGTTGTCAAATAAGCCTTGGTCTCAGTTTTCAAAAAGTTATCAATCACGGAGATCGAAACCAAAGTCTCAAAGTGAACAGATATTTAGTTTGAAGAGTGAAATGTCTATTTAATAATAAGCCGACTTGTTAAAAGGGGAGAGGGGTATGGGTATGTTAGATGTTACATTAAGTTTTGAGTTTGCTATGCTTGAAGGATAAAAAGGCAGATTTTTAAAATTCCCCATGAGAAGTTTTAAATAGTCTCTCCCTTGTTAGAAAGATTTAGATAGTATTATAGTTTTAGCATGCATTTGTGTATAGAAAATGAATATAGAATGAGTTGAGGCCCAGGAGAGGGACATGAGCATTAGAGCCTTAAAGAAAGAGCAATTCAACATAACTAGGTTTCCTTTCAGCTGGAGACAAGCATTGTGATTTATTTATTCTTTTGCATCATTAAGAGTTTGAAGATGAATATATTTTTCCCATATTTGGCCACTGACTTATGGAATTTGAAGTCAAGAATTTGGATTAAATCCTATTTTACCTCTCAGATTTCTGAGTTTTCAGTTACTTATTCTTACATGAATCTACTGCTTTTTTCTGATCAATTACCAGCTCTTCTTTAGTAGTTCTCTCTTTTTGAAAACTTGCAACATACTCTCCACGTCTGTTAACTTGAATTTTTTAATCTGACAGATTTCAGAAGGTTCCCATTACACTTTTAATGCAGACCAACATCATCCCAGTGCACTAACTCTACATGATAACCCATCTCCCAACCCCCTTCCTTACTTCTATAACCTAGTATCCTCCTACAATTAAGATATCACAGATCTATTTTTGAAGAGAAATTATTGTGAGATAAATTTGTTTAATCCTATTGGAATAATTTGTTTCCAATTATGTAAACTTTTTCCATGTGTAGAGCTCCAAAAGCTATGAAATTCTTGATATTTCTTCTTTCATTAATAAACCCCTTGGAAAACTATAGAAACATATATGATTAGAATTTTGGTGCATATAAACTGGACATAATAGATAAGCTGTCCTCTTTCTTTTGAGATCTATGTACCAATAAGAATCATGGATTATCCTCTCCTACATGGTACAGATTTGACTTTGTCATTCTACTTACATGCTGACCACTTTCTAGGCCTAGTATTACTAGTAACTGGGTGGATTTAATTATTTAATTGTTGAGTCTCTTTGAGAGTCCAGTTTTTATTCCCTACTGACTACATTTTCCAATGCAATTGCTATCATTAATAATAGTCATATTTTGTTCTCTACCCTAAGTTGAATACCTTTTATAAATATAGCTATTTAATTTGAACATCATCAGAAAAAGTATTCCTATTTATGCGGTATATTTTTGTTGATGCTGGTATATTTTGTGTGACTGAAGACATTTTGTAGTGGAAAGATATAATAAGGAATGGCACAAGAGGAAAGACTTTGGTGGAGATTGAAATGTTAAAATTTACCTTAATTTTTTGAGAACTGAGGAATTTTATAGCAGCATCTGGATTCAAAGTTTTAAGACTTGGAAGTTATAAGATTCCTTAGAAATGTAAAAGCAATTCCATACCAATGAATGGGGCTGAATGAGCACCAATCCAAAGAAAGAGATATGAGTAGCCTCTATGGGGGCTGAAAGAGAATTTTAAAATAAACTGAATTGCAGGATCCTGGTAAGGAGGCATGGATGATAGCAGAATTCAGTTATGAAAACAGTAGAGGTCATGAGTTGCCACTCTAATGCTGGCTTTGTATTTGACCAAGAGAGCAGTCACAGTTGAAGACTACTTAAGCAGGCTTAGACAGTGTCAGTTTGTAGGCTGCTGTGGGTTTTCAATACAGGTGCAGGATTCCCTAGGAATGATGTGCTGAAGCAAGGATTTTTATTGTAAAATGAAAATGGATATTTTCAGTCTCCTTAAACATTTTGTGCAGAACATGTCCTAATGCAGTGAAAATATAAGGCATCTGCATTTTTTTGTGTGATATAGAGCACAGGAGAATTTCCAGCTTTAAATTTTTATAGTTAAACTTATGTAGACATAACTAAATACACCAAATCAAATTCAAGTCTGAATTCTGGATCATAGAGAATTCTGTGGAGAGATACAGAAACTTGTCTACAAAATCAAGAATGAGAAATTCTCTGAGAAACTTTTACTGAGTACATTTTAAGGAATTAAGAAAGAAATTGAAGAAGAAATTGGAAGATGAAAAATCTCTTTTGCTCATAGATAGGCAGAATAGATATCAAAATGGCCATTCTGCCAAAAGTGGTCTACAGATCCAGTGCAATTCCTATTAAAATACCAATGATGTTCTTCATAGACCTAGAAAAATTAGTCATGAATTTTATATGGAAAAAGAAAAGATCCAGAATAGCCAAAGAAATTATCAGTGATAAGAAATATGCAGGAGGCATATTTCTAATCACAATTCCTGTCTACAAGTTATACTACAGAGCAATGGTAGTAAAAACAGCATGGTATTCGCACAAAAACAGGCATACAGACCAATGGAACAGAAGATACAGAAACAAACCCACACACTTATAGTCAATTTATTTTTGACAAAGGGGCCAAACTCATACACTGAAGAAAAGACAGCCTTTTCAACAAATGGTGCTGGGAGAACTGGCTATCCACTTGTAGAAAGGTTGATCTAAATCCTTACCTCTCACCATGAACAGGAATCAACTCGAGATGGATCAGAGACTTAGAAATTAGACCAGAGACTGTGAAATTATTAGAGGAGGGCATAGGCTCAACACTCCAACATATAGGCACAGGCAGTAGTTTTCTCAACAAGATCTACAAAGCACAGGAAATTAAAGCAAGAATTATTAAGTGGGATGGCATCAAACTAAAAAGTTTCTTCTCACCAAAGGAAACTAACCAGAATCTAAAGAGAAAGCCTACAGAATGGATGAAGATCTTTACCAGCCCCCTCTCTGATAGTGGGTTAATATACAGAATATACTTTGAACTTTAAATAAAACATTATTTTCAAATATAATTTTCAAAAATTATTTCAAATATTTAATATTCTTCTTTTTTATTTTTGCAATACTGGGGATGGAACCCATAGTCATTCTACCTCTGAGCTATATGCCCAGCCCAATTTTTTTATTTTTAATTTTGAAACTCACTGAGTTGCAAAGAATCTAACTAAATAGCTGAAGCTGGCCATGACCTGAGATCCTCCTGTCTCAGTCTCGCAAAAGCTGGGATTGCACTTATGCACCACCATGCCCAGTCTTTATTTTCTTTTTGAGAATTAATTTACCAAAATTCATTTATAATAAAAATTTGTTCAAATATTAATATTTATTGACATACTTCTTACTATGTCTATGATTTTCTTTTTGGGAGGTGTCACTGTGACTTGAATATTGTGTCCTACACAAAATGATGTAATGAAATCGAATCTCCACTGGTACAGAATAAAGAAGTGGGCTTTTAAGAAAATGGTCAAATCATGAGGCATCAGAGAGCAGTTTTGTTCCCTTAGTATCTCTTGATCTTCTGGTTCCCTCATGTGATGATGCAGCAAGAAGGCACTCACCATAAGCCTGTTCCTTGATTTTGGCCCTCCCAGCCACCATTGAAAAATATGTGGTGATATAGTAAATTTTTCTTCATTGTAAATTACCTTGTCTTGATATTCTGGTATAGCAGAAAAAAATGGTCTAAGACAGTGTTTGGGGTGGTTTACCTTCGAGGCTCTATTGACCTCTTCAAGTAGTTGGGAAGCTTTTTGTACATCTCATTCTCTGAAAGAATTTAAATATGATCAAGATGAGTTGTTCTTTAAAAATTGGATAGAATTTAACTGGAAAATCACTTGTTTAGCCAAGTGTGATGGCACCGGCTTGTAACTCCAGTACATGGGAGGATGAGACAGGAGGATGATAGGTTTAAGGCCAGCTTCAATTATTAAATGAGGTCCTCTGCAACTTAGTGAGATCCTGTTTTAAAATAAAGAATAAAAAAATAGGGCTAAGGGTATAGTTTGAAGGTAGAATTCCCCTGGATTCAATCCTTAGTATAGCATTAAATATAAAAAGTGTCCACTAAGATATCATGCATTCCTAGCATAGAGTTGGGAACATTTGTTGGATTAATCCATTTATCCATTAAATTCAACCCAACTTGTTTTTATAACTTTTTGATATTAATATTTTCACATTATTTAAAATACTGTCAATGCTTAAATCGTTTATTTGTATCCTTCTGGTTTAGTAATGAATCTGTATGAGCCTATTAATTGTCTTTAGAAGCCAACTGTAGCCATATTATGAATATTTTGAAAATATGCCTGTCATTATAATTATTTTATAAATATGCACATTTATGATATTTCTTTACTTTGTAAGCCTTGAGTTCTTTTTTATTTAGCTTTCCATGTTTCTTCATTATTTCTCTTTAATTGCTGGTGATCTGGTCTTTATTATTTATATTTTACTTGAGATTATAGAGCTTTTCTTAGTCTTTTCTATTTATTTGACTTTTATGGTGAATTATAGTTTGATATCATAATGGCGTGATAGTTTTATGGTGAGAGTGATATATGTGCACACAGCACTTGGTGGGCTTCCCCCCTTCACTTCCCACTCTTCTCCTGCCCCATACAGGACTGAGATTGACACTGGTATTCTTACATATGTATATAATGCAGTAGAAGTGTTTCCTCTGTTAATTCTCCCTCTCTCTCCATACTCTTTTCAAGACCACCTTCCTTGCTCCAATGGAGTTTCTCTTTCATAAAGTTTCTATTATATCCCAATTACTTCATTACTTCCTAGCTTCCAAATATGAAAAAAAAAAGTAGGATGGTTTGCATTCTATGACTGGCCAATCTTACTCAACATAATGTTCAGTAGAGGAAGGCAGCCTCTTTGACCAGCAGGAATACTGCTTCTTGGCAAGAGAAGAAAATCAGTTAGAAGGCAACAAAAGAATAACAGTTTTTTGCTGTTTTCTTGCTTTAGATTCAAATATGTTCATCTTAGACCTCCTGCATCTTTTTTGTTCCCATGTTGAAACTGTTAGATAAATTTTTTGCCATTTTTGCTTGTATTTTAAGCATTTTTGCTTTTTATATTTTCACTATTTATTTTTACTTCTAATGTCATTTGGTTTGAGACATTAATTAACATTGTGGTATCTGTTCTTTTTTTTTTTTTTCATTTCTCTCTAATAATCATTCCCTGTTTTACATTCAGTAATGTAAAATCACTTGGCATTTAGGGGGGGTCTCTTTGCAAACATATCCAGTTCATTTTTATAACTTTAAGGTCAATCTTATTTTATAATCCAGATTGTGAAGTTATTACATTTGTATATACTGACTTGCTATATAATCTTGGTTTTACTTCAACAATCTTATTTGATATTTTAGCACATACTTTTTGATCTTTGTTATAATTTATTTGTCCTTTTGATAATTTTATAATTATGGAGTATTTTATTCTATTAACAATATTTTATTTTTCTCAAATTAATTCTCAATCTATTTCTTAATTCATTGACTTCAGAAACAAAGCAAAAAAGGACATCAATTTCCCTTATAAAATAACAATAAATTGTATATGTATATATTTATCTTTCACTTCCTTTTTTTACCTTTTTATACATTTATTTGTGCATTTTAGTTTCACATCATACTATAATTCAGAGTAATAGTGACATACAAGCACACAGCACTTGGTGAGTTTTTCCCCACCTTCCTTTCCACTCCTCCCCTTCCCCATATAGGATCTTGAAATTGATATTACTTTTTCACCTTTACATAAATTATTGTAAATTTAGCATTAAGCAATGGATTTTTACAGGTTTCAACATAACATTATATACAAAACAATCATGGATAAATCAGCATGGTATAATATTTATAACTAGATTCAATGCCATCATCAATATGTTGTACTACTGTGTTATAGTTTGTGTAGCTTTTATTTCTGTTTATTTTTTAGTAGTCTGAGCTACTAAAAAAGTGGACTTTATTTAGAATCTTTACATAGATATTCCACTTTCACCGAGAAATATGCTAGAGACTTCTTTCCATTGGAACTATTTGTATGCTTATTAATCTTAGTATTTTTATCAATGTATTAAAATATTCATTAATAATCTACTGAAGCCAGATGTGGTGGTGGATGCTTGTAACCCCAGTACTTGGGAGGATAAGACAGGAGAATCTGGGTTCGAGGACAGCCTCAGATACTAAGTCAGGCCCTCTGTCACTTAGTGAGATCCTCTTCCAAAACAAGGAATAAAAAATCAGGCTGGGTGGTGTAGATCGGAGGTAGAATGCCTCTGGATTCAATCCCGAGCAACACACACACACACAAAAATCTATTGCCTCTATTTCTTTTTCAAATACATTTCATATGCTGAATACAGAGCAGTGAGCAAGCAGACAAACCCATACATATATAGGTCTACCATTCCATTGGGAATATAATAAACAAATAAATAAATGCATATGATATACACAAATAAATATAAAGTATACTATTTAAGAGATAAGTAGGTTCTATTTTGAACATGTGGTTAGAATGGGTTTCAGTAAGCAAGCAATTTGAAATAGGAAAGATTATCTTAGCAAAGAAAGTAGCTAAACCAAAGACTCTGAGGCTGAAAAAAAAAATCTTTAGTTTCACTGGAAATAGCAAGGAGCTAGTATAAAGAAGAACAAATTAACTGATGGAGAAGGTTGCATAAGAGATTTTAGATGTAGCTTTGGGCCAAATTGTTTAAGGGAAATTAGTTTGAATTTTAATCTAATTGTTATATAAACCACTGAGATGATCTGAAAATGAGTGTTAAGTAATATTATTTATGCCTTCAAATATTATTTCACTGTTGTCTTTCTGCTGTCTTTTTTAAGCATGTAGTGTTTTATTTGTTTACTTTTTAAATTTTTTGTTGGTGTATTGTAGTCATGCATCTTAATGAAGTCCTATAAATGCATTTGGAGTAATTCAGTATTACAGTGAAGCTTGCAATTGTTAATATTTTTATTTTCTTTAAAGGCAAATGACTCTTTTCTAGGTTGAATCACTACCCAACAAATATTTATTGATTTATTTTTTAATTGCTCAGTGAATATGCCTCCATGCATTTTTACAGAGATTAGGTTTTGTTTAAGTTCTGTTAATTTGGATCAATGAACTTTTTAATTGGTCAGTTCATTTACCAATCATTGTCACAGTGACATCATGAAGAATAACTCACTGAAGCTAGGTGTGGTGGTGCAGGCCTGTAATCCCAGTACTTGGGAGGCTGAGACAAGAGGATCACAGGTTCAAAGCTAGGCTTAGCAATTTAAGGAGGCTTTCAGCAACTTATCAAGGTCCTCTTTTGAAATAAAAATATAATAGGGCTGAAGGTATAGCTTTGAAATAGAATACCTCTGGGTTCAACTTCTAGCACCACAGACAAATTAAAAAGAGAAAAAAATAAAAAAATGAAACAAAGAAACTCAGTAATATAAGACAATTACTACAATTACTGTAATTACTGACTTGTGATTACAGCTGTCGGGTTACTCAGAGGGCTAATTGTTAAAGGTTGGGTTCATCTAGACTTGACACCAACCTGGAATTTGTGCTCGCTTATATTATTCTTTCTGAACCATCAAGTGCACTAGGTAATGGACGATATAAATGGGAGGAATGAATAGTAAGACACTGAAGATATTATGGGGAAAAAAATCTCAAGAGAAGCTAGATGAAAAAAAAATGGATACCTGAGTTACAGACTTAGAATTTGTGCACATATCTATCAGCAAAGAAAGTCACAACGTTGAACCCATATTTGGTAGGAAAGAGAAAATATTTCATTTCTATTTGAATAAACCACGATCACACAAACAAAAGCAGTGAACTCAAAGGAAAAAGATGCATGATTCATAATGCAAACTGCCATCGTAAATTTTCTTTCAGTTTTGCCTGAAATAAATGCAAACATTTTTATTAAAGAATCATGCTTTCCTTTACTTCATTAAAATTTTCTTCTACTTTTTAGTTGAATTTTTCCTATTTCATTTTCTTGGCTCTTGGCTCTTGGCTCTTTGTTCAGGTAACCCAGAGGATTACTTTTGAGATCACCTTTGTCTGTGCTCTTTAGCTATTATGTTTCTTACATGAACTGGCTGCCTCTCCTTTCCCTTGTCTTCTACATTATGCCTTATATTCTCCAGCCTTTGCTCCATGGAACTAATTTGTCTTCCTACACCACTGATTATCTCTTTTATGCTGCATTTTCACTTTATTGCATTCAATTTTGTTATTTCTCCTTACATTGCCCGGCACAATTTTCATTACATTCCTAATTTTTATTTTATTGTATGGCATTTTTACAGTAGGGTTTATAAATCTGAACTGAACATTTTGTTCTAGCTTTTCTTATTTATTTTTAATAATACCTGAAGAGCTGGGTGTGGTGTTGTACATTTGTAATTCCAGTAGTTGGGTGGCTGAGATAGGAGGACAGATGTTCGCAGATAGCCTCAGCTTCTACTTAGTGAGGCCCATTGCAACTCAGTGAGACCCTGTTTCATAATAAAGAAAAAAAATTAGGGTTGGGAGTATAGCTTGGAGGTAAAATTCATCTGGATTCCATCCTCAGTACCACACACACACACACACACACACACACACACACACACACTAAAATAGCTTCATTTTCTTTTAGATTAATGCTTTTCATGTTTCATCTCTCTCTCTCTCTCTCTCTCTCTCTCTCTCTCTCTCTCCCTCTCTCCCTCTCTCCCTCCTTCTCTCCTCTTCCTCCTCCTCCTCCTCCTCCTCCTCCTCCTCCTCCTCCTCCTCCTCCTCCTGTTTGTATTAAATAAAGCCTTTCAATATCTGATTTCCAATAGTAAATGTTGGCACCAAGCATGGAACAATCATAAGACTTTCTTCTCTTCTCTACAAACAACCTCTTCCTCGTCCTCTAACAAGTCATAAACATACACTAATGGGGCCTCAAATTATAATTTTGACTTAAATTCTCAGTTGTACTATATTAAATTGACCACATCACCTATTAATTTTGAGATCTAAACACAATTACAGATTTAGTATATAAAAGTAGAATTTTTAAAAATTTGTTTCAAGTTTTTTCTATCAACCCATGTCCATAAGTGGTAGTCTTGTCAGCTCACCTGTCAAGTATTCTCTTTTAATTGGGATTAAAAGTAGGATATCTAGCAGAGATTGCATTGTTTAGTATAGGATTGTGGAAATTTAATATAATTTTAGCATGGACTAATTTTTAACATCTTTTTGGCAAATTTTGTCACTTTGTAGGAGCATATTATAATTCAACTGCCTTTTTTTAGAGGAAAACTAGCTCTTAATAGATGTGAGGACACCTATCAATCAATTCTTTTGAAAAATAAAAAACTTTATCAAAAAAGAAAACATTAGTGAGACTTTATAAATAATATTTCCCCAAAATAATGTTATCAATTTATTATTAATACACAAAAATAAATTCTCCCTTTCAGAAATCTTATTTCTGTTAAAACTTCACTATGGCCTATTTTTGTTTTCTCTAGAAGTGCTACTATCCTTTGTCTGTATAAATATGAACCTGCTTTGAAAATGGAAGGACAAAATAGCAGAGTTTTCTTCATTTTATAAGATATTTAAGTAATCAGAAACCTATGAAATGTTAAAAACATATTTTGTATATAAGTTTGTTAGTTTTCTATGACTACTGTTACAAAATAACACAAGTGGGGCTTAAAAACTGAAATGTATTCCTTAACAGTCCTGGTGTCCATAAGTCTAAAGACAGAACTGCTGGACTGTCATGGTGTTCACATGACCTCTTGGCCTCTGCTGGTGGTTCTGGGATGAACACACCCATTTGCCTCTCCAGGCTCTGTGGCTACATCAGTATTCACTTGAAAGCCAACATCATAAAATATTTTTGTATTCTTTCATTTTGAAATCATTATTTCCTCTAATGTCTATATCCTGTGTGTGTGTGTGTGTGTGTGTGTGAGAGAGAGAGAGAGAGAGAGAGAGAGAGAGAGAGAGAGAGAGAGAGAGAGAGAGGAGAGAGAGAAAGAGAAGATCTCCAGCTCCTTCTTATAATGTTACATGTTACTGTATTTTGGGCCCACACTTATAATCCTGGAAAATCTCCCAATCTCCAGATTCTTAATGTAATTACATTTAAACAGAATTTTATGTATTAGGTAATTTTTCTAGGTTCCAGAAGTTAGGATTTGATATGTTTGTGGAGGCTGGGCATTTTTCAACCCACCCCAATGTTGCTAAATGTCTATGTCTTTTAATACCGCTGTTTTCAACTAAAACAATTCCTTCTAAAGTTCTTTCAGTTTCTCTTTTTATTTCAAAAGTTGTGTTCTTTTTTTTGCTGACCTTTGATTTTAAA
Organism: Muscardinus avellanarius; assembly: GCF_963383645.1. NCBI lineage: Eukaryota > Metazoa > Chordata > Mammalia > Rodentia > Gliridae > Muscardinus > Muscardinus avellanarius. The sequence goes on from NC_137791.1 coordinate 90,727,314, forward strand.
GCCCATTAAAGAAAAACAAACTGGATCAGCCTGAATTACATTTCTTTTTAGAAATACTTTTTTCTATAGTTATACTATTATTCTCCAGGTTGAGTTTATTTATGAATATACATTTTAAGTTAAATAATCTAAAAGAAAGAAGTTTGGTTAGTTTATTTTGAAAAAAACATGCAAGCAATATTACTATTTTAGTTTGTATGGAAATACTATATACAATATATAATTATTAACCTTTTTATATTTTTATTGGTAAATTGTAATACTATACCTTAATAAAGATGGCAGAGGCATACAGGCACATACCACGTTTTTGTCCTTTCCCCAATTTTGACCCTATTTCTGTTCCTCTTTCCTCCTTCTTATGTTCTGCTTAGTGATTGACTTTGAAATGTTTGTGAGTGTACATCATGTGCATTAGAGAGTTTTTCTTCTGCCAACTTCCTCAATTAGGTTAACTTCTTAACTCATCTAAAGTTTTTTTTTTAATTTTTAATTTTATTTTATTTTATTGGTACACTGTATTCATACATCATAGTGGGATACAAACTTTTGTAGACATACATGCACACATCGCCCAGTCAGCCCCCTCCCGATCCCCACCCCATTCTCTCCCCATCCCTCCCTCCCATGCTTGGCTTAGTGGTTGACATCTAGTATTATAGCAATTTATACAAAATTAAAAATGATAATCTCACATAACAGTTTCATTTGTCTGATACCAAGCTTTTGATGACTTAAAGATAACATTTCAATGTTTCTTTTTACTTTCTTTCTTACCAGAGAATATTTTTTTTCTATTTTTTAGGTGAAACTATCATATATTTATATATTTATTTTTCAAAAAAAAAATCTATCCTAATATGGAATATGAACTCTAGATATCCAAAATGATCTTGAAAAAGAATAAAGCTAGAAGATATATATTTTCTGATTTCAAACCATATAAAGCTACAATAATTGAAACAGTGTAGTACTGTTCTAAAGGCATATATATAAACCATTGGAGTTAAATAAAAGCCTAGAGCTAAATTCTTCCCTATATTGTCAAGTTATTTTTGACAAGGTTTCCACGAACATTTGGTGGTGGAAATAATAATCTTTTAACTAAATATTGTTGAAACATAATAATTACATGGAAAAGAATAAAGTTGGACCCTTACCTAATCCCATATACAAATATTAACTCAAAATAGATAAAAGACCTAAATATAAATCTTAAGACTATAAACTTTTAGGAGAAAATCTGTGTCATAAAACCTCACAACATTGAAATTGGCAGTGATTTCTTGGATATGATTTCATTGGCACAGGCAACAGAAGAGTATACAAACTCCCTAAAAAATAAAAAAAAAATATTGTATATCCAAAGACAATGTAAACAGAGTTAACAGTTACTAATAGAATGGGATAAAATATTTCCAAATGCTATATCTGAAGGTATATTAATATTCCAACTAGAAATCCTAAAAATTAACAACAATAAAGGCAAACAATACCATTTAAAGATAGGTAAAAGACTAACATAAATAATGAATCTCCACAGATAACCAATCTTAGTTGACTGTTGGATGGAAACTCTTGTTTCTCTGGTTCTGGTGTGTGTTATCTATTTCTTCTTTGTAGTTAATCTCTTTGAGTATTTTCTCTAGTGCTGGTTTTGAAGACATAAATTCCTTCAGTTTCTGTTTGTCATGGAAGCTTCTTATTTCTCCATCTAATTTGATAGAAAGTTTTGCTGGTAGGAGATTTTTGGCTGGAAGTTGTTTTCTTTCAGAGTTTGGAATATGTTACTCCAAGCCCTTCTGGCTCTCATGACTTGGTTTGGGAAGTCTGGAGTGATTCTAATTGGTTTGCCTCTGAATGTCACTTAGCCCTTTGTTTTTGTTGCCTTTAAGATTCTCTGCTTGGCTTCCACATTGGTCATTTTGACAATTATGTGGCTTGGGGATCCTCTTCTCCGATCCTGTCTAAAGGGAGTTCTATAAGTTTACTGGACCTGTATATCAACCTCTTGCTCTATGTTTGGAAAATTTTCTGCTATTACTTCCTTGAAGAGATTGTTGATCCCTTTGGTATCACTTTCTTTTCCCTCCTCTATTCCAATTATTCTTAGGTTAGCTCTCTTAAAATGGGCCCATATTTCTTCAATGTCAGATTCCTGCTGTCGGATATTTTTTTCTAGATTAGAAACTATGCGTTCATTTTTGGAATGATCATCTTCTAAGAGTGAGATTCTGTTCTCCATGTGTTCTAATCGGTTGTTTGTGCTTTGAATTGAGGCCTTTACTTCATTAATTGCATCCTTTATCTCTTTTTGGCTCTCTCTGAGTTCTTTTCGAAGCACCTCTATTATTTCTACAGTTATTTTCCTGATGTGATCTTCTAGAAATCTCTGATTTTTTGTTTTATCGGGTTCTGATGTTGTGGGGTTGTGGGCATTCATTGCTCCAGTATTATTTCTCTTTCCCATGATTTAGGAAGTTTGTGCCTTCTCTGGGTTCTTCCCTTGGGTCACTATAACTTCACTTAAGGTGTTCTGGATCTCGAGTCAGTAGTATTTCAGACCCCACTACTCCTTTACTGGGTTGTATCACAGAGTCTCCGACCCAGAGAGTCGATAGAGGCTGCTTTAGACTGTGGGGGGTGCCAGGTTGGGCGTTCTCCTATGGTGTGATATCTGCCACCTCCCCTCCCCCACTGGGTCAAGTCCCAGGGAGTACAGTACTGGGATTTCTCCTCTGTGGCCCGCAATTTGACTCACTGTTGTTGAGTACGCAGATGTAGCTGTACTGGATTCGGTGAATTCTCTGCTGCTGCCGCCGGTGGCAATATGGCGCAGCTGCCCCGCCCTCGGCCGTGAGGCTGGCATGTTTCTTCTTGGTTTTGAGGCTACTTCCGGGAAGATGGCAACCGAGAAAAGCGGGGCTTAAGAGCCCCGCTAACAACCAATCTCCATTACCACAAAATCAGCGCCTTTCATAGCCAGAAAACACCATCACCAGAGAAACAAAAAAATCACCAGGCTCCAGAGAGAAAGCGGACTGAGATCAGAGTTCAGAGCCACAGAGGAGATACACCGGCCTCACTCCCGAGAATGCGGTAGAAGCGCCATACTGCCAGCGGCAGCGGCAAATTCACTGGACGGCTACAGCAAGCCGAGGTGAGCTGTTGTGGAACAGCCAGGCGGGATTTCTCGCCGCAGGTAAAATCTAAAGCTCCCAGTGGCTGAGCTCAGCACACACCGCAGGGATTCAGAGTGGAAATCAAAACCAAGAAGAAACAAGCCAGCCTCATCTAAAGTTTCCGTTTCTTTGCATTGAGTCCCTTCTATGGCCAATTTTCTCCCTAGTTTCTGCATATTAGAAAGAGCATCCGTTTTCTTTTACATTTGTGACTGACTAATCTCACTTAGCATAATGTTCTTCAGATCTATCCATTTCCCTTTAAATGACATAATTTTATTCTCCATTATGGCTGAGTAAAATTTCACTGTGCATATATCTCATAATTTTGTAATCCTTCCATCTCTTGATGGACATCTTGGTTGGTTCCATAGTTTGGCAATTGTGAATTGCGTGGCTATGGACAAGGATATGCATGGATTAGTTTAGTAGTTTGGTTTCCATTCTTTTGGGTAGATACCTAGAACTGGTATTGCTGGATTATATGGTAGGTACAGTCCCATTCTTCTGAGCATCCTTCATAACTTTTTTCAAAAGCGGGTGTACTAATTTGCAGTTTGACCAACAATGTATTAGAGTTTCCTCTTCTTCACTCCCTTGCTAGCATTTGCTGTTTGTATTTTTAATGATTGCCATCTAATTGGAGTTAGTTGAAATCTTAGGGTAATTTTGATTTGTCTCTCTGACTGCTAATGATATTGAACATTATTTAAATGTTTATTGACCATTTAATATTCTTCTTTTGTGAAGTGTCTATTTAGTTTACTTGCCCATTTTTGATTCATTTATTTATTTTTTTAGTGCTGAGTTTCTTGAGTTCTCTGTATATCCTAGATATTAGTCCTTTATCAGAGGAGTAGGTGGCAAAATTATCTCCCATTCTGTTGGCTCCAGTTGAGGTTCTTGATAGTTTCCTTTACTGCACAGTAGCTCTTTGGTTTAATGTAATTCCATATATTGATCCTTCTTTTATTTTCTTGTGCCTTTTTGAGTTTGTTGAGAAAGTTTTTTTTATGGTTTTGGGGTTCCTGGAAACCCTTCTACCTCCAGGCTACACTCCCAGACCTATTTCTATATTTTTATTTGGAAACAGGGTCTCTTAAGCCAGCAAGGCTGACTTCAAACCAACGCGATCCTCCTGCCTTTGCCTCCCAAACACAAGGATTACAAGCGTGGGCCACCACACCCGGCTGTTGAGAAAGTTTTTAGCTGTGCCTATGTATCGAAGTGTTGGATCTATGCTCCCTTCAAATAGCTTCAAAGAATGTGATCTAATTTACAGGTCTTTGATCCATCTTGAATTGACTTCTGTGCAAGGTGAGCAAGTGAGGTTTATTTCTGTATATGGCTAACAAGTTTTGCCAATACTATTTGTTGAAGAAGATATCTTTTTTACAGTGTATGTTTTTGGCCCTTTGTCAAAAATCATTTTGCTGTTAAGTGTGTATATTTGTTTCTATGTTTTCTATTTTGCTCTATTGTTCTATATGTCTATTTTTGTGCTAATACCAAGCTATTTTTATTACTATGGCTTTGTAGTATCATTTGAAGTCAGGTATTGTGATGCCTTCTGCAGTTACTAAATTCTGTATTGACCCATACTGTCTTTTATACAAATTCTATTTCATTTATATTTATTACTCTTATTTTACAATTTTATTGATAAAAACTTTTGACACTTCATAAATATTAAAAGAATGCATATATGTGTAAAAACTGTGTATATAATTTTATATTATTCAACTATGTTTGGAAATAAAAGAAAATTTTGTTCCAAATGAGAATTTAAAAAATAGTGTTATGAATTACTGCCATAAACAATATACTTTTCTTATAGAAGTTTTATTTTTTAAGTTATTTTAGAAAAGTTACCTGGAATTGTTAAATACATATTTTGAAATGTTACCTTTTTTGCTTAAGTCTCAGTAAATTGCTTGGCAGCATCTATCAAGTATCAAATAGTCATGAAACACTAATTATAACTTGCACTTAAAGAAAGGTTTTACTTTCCATGTTTTTTTAAATTGTAAGTCATTGAATTCTAAATACATACCATAGAATTAATTGCTAGCATTAAGATTTTTTCCACTGAGAACTGAAGAGGGAGTTTATGTACTTACTATGGTTATGTAATTTCTTTTTATAAAGTCCACATCTCTCAATTCGTAGGTCAGTGCATTATCTCCAGTCTTTACTTGCACATTTGAAATCTCTATTTCCCTTTCATGATTCATCACTAGCTAAAGCAATGAGCTGAAGACACAGTGAAGACATGGAATCTTAAGACTACATCTGCACACTATTGCGTATTAGTACCATGTCAAAACAAACTATCTTTTAGCTACAATGATAACTAAGTTTTATTAAAAATAATAAATTCTAAGCTATTAACTATCTATAAAGAGTAGAAATGGTTCTACTGGCAAACAAGATATGATATTCTCAACCACACAAAAGTAATGCTTATAAAAATTAATTGCTTCAGAAAAACATTCTATGAGATGGACTGAGAAGGGACAGTCTATGAATGTTCCAATGGAACATTCTATAAAATGTGACAGAGGCCAGGCCTTTCCACAGCCACACTTTCAACAGAGATGGTATTGTTCCTGTAGCAATGATGTCGGTCCCCTCATGATTTGGACAAATACTACTAAGGAATCCAATGGCATAATTCTTCCCAGTCCTTCACAGAATTAAATAATGAGGCAAACTCTTACCTTATTGTTATGAGAAATCCCAGCACCAGTTCAAACCATGGTAGAAATGGAGAGGCTTCTCCAAATTCCTCATCATGTCTTATGCAATACCCCATATTGTTTCTGAGTTGTACATTCTGTTAATGCAGCAAGCTGAATAAGTTCTATTTATTATTTATTAGTGTTGTTGCTTTCTAATTTTCTTTTACTTCATTAGTGAGATTTTAAAATGCTCTATTGAACATTGAACTATTTCCTTTATGACACTAGCCATGATTCTATTTTTATTAGAATTATCTATAGCAAGTTTCATATCACATTTTAAACATCTCTGTCTAGTAATTAATGTGTTTTTCATATATTTATATATTACTATGCCCTCTTTTTTGTCCTCTGCCTTCTAAGTAGAAGATTCTATTGCATTTCTATCCCTTATGAAGTTATGTATCATTTCTATCACTTGCCAGGATCAATGAGATAATAATGAGAATGCTGCACTAGAAATTGAACTAGCTGGGTGTGGTGGCACATGCTTGTAATCTCAACACTTGGGAGGCTGAGACAGGAGGATTGAAGAGCTTCGAAGCCAGCCTCAGCAACTTAGTGAGACCCTGTTTCCAAATATAATATAAAAAATAGTTAAAATTAATTATATTTTGCCAGCTTTTCTCTAACTGCTTAGTTGATTGTCAAAGCATATATTGAAATGGAACCTTTCTCACTCCACAAACTTAAGGGATCACATGAGAAGAGGCCTTTTGCCCCTGCAGATCCACATCAGACAAAAAGCATAAATTCATAAATCAAAACAAATGGTTAAGGTGTTTAGTCACTGGGAATGTTATTTGCTTGATATCACAACATCACCTAAATTATCCTGAAGGATGAAAAGAGCAACTAAATTTGTAAATGATTTTTAGTTGCAATGATATATAATTCCTAGATAATTAGAAATCAGGTTTTGCAATGGAGTTTTATTTTTTATGTACCAGAACATCAATTTATTTAACATAATTTAAAAATGCATATTTGGCTACAAATTATAAAAATATCTCCCTATACAGCTAATTTTTATATGTAACTTACCTTTATTCATTAAGTTATACACTTGAGTAATTCATATATATTTTAATCAATAGCCAAGACTTTCTGGAGAAATTCAATGTTTGGAAAGATACTCTATTTTTAACAATTAAATATGCTTGCTCACTAAGTTATCTCAATCACTTTAATAAGCTAATTAATCAGAAAACATAAGATTTCTCGACAGTATTCCATGAATATTTTTCAACTTCAAAATATATTATGTTCTCAGTTTTATTAAGGGAATAGAAATGTGGTCTATTTTATAAAATTTGTGTATACATTTTATTTTATTTTTTGTAAAATCATAACTCAGTGACTTGAGGGTGTTAAAAAAAAACACTAGAATTAGAATGAACCACAAACCTATGTTGTGTGTATGTGTATATTTTATTGTAGAGAAAAAATTTATCAGTCAGATATAAATGTTATAAGAAGGCAAAGATAGGAAACTGAAAATTTAGAGGAGAGCTGGAAAAGGCCTTATTTAGAGAGTGAATATTTGAATAAATATATCAGAAAAAAATGTGACAACTGGCCAAATAGACATGTAGAAAGAGAAAACTAAGTGGAAAAAACAATAATTGTCTCCAAGAAAGCGCCTGCCTAAAATACTGAAGAAACTTCAAGGAGTCAGATGAGTTAAAGGTACAGAGGTAAGAGAGATGAAAGCTAGGTAGTAGATGTGGTCATGGTTAGGAAATTAATGGACTCAGGTCATCTAAGAACATGCAAGGTTTGGGATGTTAGGCTGAAGATTGTTAGGGATTGTTAGCCTAACTGGGATTGTTAGGCTGAAGATTTGGGATGTTAGGCTGAACATGCTAGGCTGAAGATTGGCATGCCCTGTCTCATGCCTGGACAGGAACACTGGGGCTGTTCTGTGAAGAATAGACAGAAGGGAACCAGGGTGATATAACAAAGCAGTTTGGAAGCAGAGGCAATAATCCAGGAGGAAATAAAGATTGATTGGCTATCATATCAGAGTATCTAAGATTAAACAAATAAATGACTAGCTTTGACAACTGAATCACAAATAGGACTTTGATTGATATAATTTCAAAATTTTCTTCTCTATTCTGAACAACAGCTGACAGACTATTTAAAACCAATGCCAGTATTGCAGAAATTACATGGTGGTGATCTAAAGGACAGATTTAGTCTAGAGATTTATTTTGTTTGACATACAACTGTTTTGAGCCAACTTTTAAAAATTGGAAGTACTCGTGAAATATGGTATTTCAGATAATCTGCAAAATGTCCATCACTCTGGAAATAATAGACTCAATATTCACAAAAGGAGCTAGTTAATACATACCTAATTTATACAAAACCATAAACATTTCCATATTCCACACTCCTCACCAGACCTTATTGCAGCTCTAATACCCAAGACTGGAGGCAAGTTGAATTAAATCACCACATTTTCTCTTCCTTTTCTTTTAATATAGAACCATTCCATTATATACATGTCTCTCTACATGCGAGAAAACAAAAGGCAGAAAATAGACTACCTTCTTTTTTAATTTCCTTGATTTGTAAATAGCTTTTGTCTGTTTAATGCTGCTTTGTAAGATAAAAGAATACTTGAAACTGGGTAATTTCTCTTGAAACTGGGTAATTTCTATTGAGCAGAAATTTATGTGGCTCATATTTCAGAGGCTGGGGAGTTCAATACCAAACTGTCAATATCTGGTGAAGGCCTTTGTACTACATCATTCTATGATAGAAAGCAAGAAAGTAAGAGAGAAAAACTACTCCTAAATTTTTTTTTTTTTTTTTTTTTTTTGGTACTGGGGTTTCTGGAAACCCTTCTACTTCCGTGCTACACTCCCAGATACCTGTTTTTTATATTTTTATTTGGAAACAGTGTCTCTTAAGCCAGTGAGGCTGGCTTCAAACCTGCACGATTCTCCTGTCTTTGCCTCACAAGCACAGGATTACAAGCCTGTGCCACCACACTGGCCTAAAATTCTTTTTAAAAATATTTAATCCTGCCGGGCGTGGTGGTGCACAGCTGTAATTCCTGCGCTTGGGAGGCAGAGACAGGAAGATCGCACTGGTTGGAAGCCAGTCCTGCTGGCTTAAGAGACCCTGTTTCCAAAAATAAAAAAGTATAAAATAGGACTGGGTAGAAGGGCTTCCAGGAACCCCAGTACCACCAAAAAAATAAAAAATAAAAAATGTATTTAATTTCCTCTTTATGTCCCAACTCCCAATATGATTACATTCATAATTAAACTTTAACATGCATTTTGTAGAGAAAAATATTAAAACTAGAGCATGAGTATTAGATCTTATGACTTTTTATAAGTGTTTACTGAAACTATATTTTCTTATATGTGAAAATAATCAATACATATAACAGTTGTGTTATAGTTCAATATTAGGAAACAAAATCAAAATAATTCTATTGACTCAAAGGCCACATTCTTTTTTGTAAACAATTTTTTTATTGAACATAAATAGTATATATTTAAACTATATTTGGTACCCTCTCCCCCCCACCCCCGTTTTCCCTCCCCCCCCTCCCACCAATGGTTGTCCAGGTTAACCATGTCTTATTCATAATTTTACACATGTTCAGGTGTAGACCCTCATTATTCAAGATCAGCCTTCCTCCTCTCCTATCTTTCCATTCAAACTTAGCTAGTATTTCCCCTCCATTATCTGGAGTCCCACTGGTATCCTTTGTGTTCCCTAGTTTGGGCATATTAGAGGAAACATATGTATCTTCTCCTTCTGTGCTTGGCTGATCTCACTTAACATAATGTTCTCTAGGGCTTTCCATCTTCTTGCAAAAGATATAATTTTGTTCTTCTTTATGGCCGAATAGAATTCCATTTTGTGTATTTCCCACAGTTTTGCTATCCATTCATCTGTTGATGGTGATCTGGGTTGGTTCCATATTTTGGCTATTACAAATTGTGCTTCTGTGAACATAGGTATGCATATGTTGCTGTATTTCTCTGAATTCAACCCCTTTGGAAAAATACCCAGGAGTGGTAGAGCTGGATCATATGGTGGATCTATCCCCACCTTTCTTAGGAATCTCCACACAGATCTCCATAGTGGTTGAACTAGTTTGCATTCCCACCAACAGTGTAAAAGAGTTCCTCTTTCCCCAAATCCTCGCCAGCATTTGTTGTTGTTTGATTTCTTTATGTTTGCCACTCTGACTGGGGTTAGATGGAATCTCAGTGTAGTTTTGATTCACATCTCCCTGATGGCCAATAATGTAGAACATCTTTTCATGTATCTATTGGCCCTTTGTATCTCTTCTTTTGTGAAGTGTCTATTTAGTTCATTTGCCCATTTCTTGACTGGGTTGTTTGTTTTGCTAGTGTAGAGTCTTTAGAGTTCTTTGTATATTCTGGATATTAGCCCCCTATCAGAATGGTGGCTGGTAAAGATCTTCTCCCATTCTGTAGGCTTCCTCTTTAGGTTATTGATAGTTTCCTTTGATGAGAAGAAACTTTTTAGTTTGATGTTATCCCACTTGTTTATTCTTGCTTTAATTTCCTGAGCTTTGGAGGTTTTGTTGAGAAAGTTACTGCCTGTGCCAATATGTTGTAGTGTTGAACCTATGCTCTCCTCTACTAAGTTCACAGTCTCAGGTCTAATTTCTAAGTCTTTGATCCATCTTGAGTTGATTCCTGTGTTTGGTAAGATATAGGGGTTTAGATTCATCTTTTTACAAATGGTTAGCCAGTTGTCCCAGCACCACTTGTTGAAAAGGCTGTCTTTTCTCCAGCGTATGTGTTTGGCCCCTCAAAGGCCACATTCTAATATGACCTTTTTAAATTCTGACCAGGAAAATTATGATATAGCTGGAGATCTTTTCATTTTTGTAGTGCTATTACATTCTTTAATTCTACCTTAATTAAAAACTACCTGTAAAATATTCTTCACTTAATTTTAAAATGATGTTTGATTAAAGGTTTAGTTTTTCACTTAGAATGATACCTACAAAATGTGTATTTTCAAAATACTATATTGGCTTGTCCTTTATTTTAACTAATATAACTATAAAATTAACTATGGAGAATACAAAAATGTACACTTATTTCAATTAAAAAATCTTTCCATTTATTTATTTATTTATTTATTTATTTATTTATTTATTTATTTTTGGTGGTACTGGGGTTCCTGGAAGCCCTTCTACAGCCAGGCTATACTTCCAGGCCTATTATATACTGTTTATTTGGAAACAGGGTCTCTTAACGCCAGCACGACTGGCTTTGAACCTGCGCGATCCTCCTGTCTCCACCTCCCAAGCGCGGGGATTACAAGCGTGCACCACCATGCCTGGCCCCATCTATGTATTTAAAAATGTAAAGAGCTGTAAAAAGTATAAAATAGGTCTGGGAGTATAGCCTGGAGGTAGCAGGGCTTCCAGGAACCCCAGTACCACCAAAAAAAAAAAAAAAAAAAAGTAAAGAACTAGGAATTTTTATTAGTTTTTATGAGCAGGATATAATTTTTATTGCACATTTAAGAGGCAGATAAACAACATCTTTGGCATGACTGAAGAATAGGAGAGGAGTGTCATTAATAGCATTATATCACAGTGATTTCAAACAGAGCCCTGTTTCTTAAGTGGTTTCAGTGGAGTTAAATAGGTGTATCACCCATGTCTGATTCTGGATGTGTAGAAGATTTGGTATGAAAAACTTATTTTCTCTGTGCCCAATATTTCTTAATTATTAGATTAAAATAATAAATGTACAAATCTCAAAGTCCTGTGAGGATTTAATAAAATAGTAATAGTTCATCATGTAACTACAAAAATGTCTCTTCATACTATTCTTTAGTAAAAAATTTTACTTGTTATTTTAATTTTGTTAATTACATTTGTTCTTTTAAACAATTACCGTCATTTAAAACTTCATCCAATCATCCTGTAAATAGAATTGAAACTAAGTACAAAACAGTATTTGATAGAATATTTACTTTTTTTAACCATAAAAGTCATTACTTTTACTTAAAATTTCACATCAGAGCACAATTATATCATTATTCTTCAAGGATGTTTTAAATTGTTCTTCTACATGAAGAAACTAGGGGATCTGTTTGACACTGGTGGGGAAGCCCCAAGAACTCCAGAAAAATAATCCAAATGCTTGAAAGTGGCCACAGACCTTCAAAATCTTAAGCAGCCAGTGGCCCCAAAACCAAAAGTCCATGTGCTCACCAAAAGTGGCACCCACAGCAGGACAACAAGTGCTCCAGGACCCGTAGCAGGACGAGGTAATTGTGGGTGCCCAGAAAAGCCTCAGAACCCAGCACCACAGGGATACCTCCAGAGACCCAGAGCAGGACCAGGCAACCTTGTGAGCCAAGAGAAGCCGCTAAAGCCAGCAGCAAAGCGAACCCTCCAGAGCCACAACCAGGTAAATGTGTACACCCAAAGAAGCCCAGGACCTGCTGCAGGTCCCAGTAGGCTAGCCCAGTTAGACCCTCCAAAGACACAGGAAAGGCACAGTACTTGCACAAAGGCAAGGGGGTCAGGCTAAGTCTGTATTAGACACCCTCCTCAGAAATCCTCCTGTCTCTGCCTCCCAAGTACAGGGATTACAATGTGCACCACCACACCCAGCTATGTTGCATTTCTTTATGCCAACAATGAATCAAGAAAGAAAGAAGGAAAGAAAGAAAGAAAGGAAGAGAGAAAGAAAGAAAGAAAGAAAGAAAGAAAGAAAGAAAGAAAGAAAGAAAGAAAGAAAGAAAGAATTCTGTTCACTGTCACCTCAAAACCAACAAAATACCTAGGAATTAACCTAACCAAAGATGTAAAAAACCTCTCAAAAAAAAAAAAACACCTATAAAACATTAAGGAAAGAACTTGAAGAATACATTGGAAGATGGAAATATCTCCCTTGCTCATGAATAGGCAGAATAAATATCATCAACATGGCCATTCTTCCAAAAGTGATCTATAGATTCAAATCAATTCCTATTAAAACACCAAAAACATTCTTCATAGATGTAGAAAAATCAGTCATGAATTTTATATGGAGAAAGAAAAGACCCATAATAGCCAAAGCAATCCTCAGCAATAAAAACCAGGGAGGAGACATCACAATCCCAGATTCAAAATATAGAGAAATGGTAGGGAAAACAGTATGATACTGGCACAACAACAGGCATAGTGACCAGTGGAACAGAATAGAAAAAAACAAAAACAAACACACACACCTTTAGTCAATTGATCTTTGACAAAGGGGCCAAACTCATATGTTGTAGAAAAGACAGCCTTTTTTAACAAATGGTGCTGGGAGAACTGTCTATCCATCTGTAGAAAGATGGAACTAAATCTTTACCTCTCATCTACCACAGGAATCAACTTGAGATGGATCAAAGACTTAAAAGTTAGACCAGAGACTTGTGAAGTTATTAGAAGAGGGCATAGGCTCAACTCTCCAACATATAGGCACAGGCAGTAACTTTCTCAACAAGACCTCCAAAGCTCAGGAAATTAAAGCAATTATTAACAAATGGGATGGCATTGAACTAAAATGTTTCTTCTCATCAAAGGAAACCATCAAGAACCTAAAGAGGAAGCCTACAGAATGGGAGAAGATTTTTACAAGCCACCCCTCTGATAGAGAACTAATATCCAAAATATACAAAGAGCTCAAAAGACTCTATACTAGCAAACCAAATAACCTAGTCAAGAAATAGGCAAATAAACTGAAAAGACACTTTACAAAAGAAGAGATAAAAATGACCAATACATATATGAAAAGATGTCAACATCATTAGCCATCAGGGAAATAGAAATCAAAACTACACTAAGATTCCATCTAACCCCAATCAGAGTGGCAAGCATAAAGAAATAAAATAATTACTTTTTTAAGTGAGTTGTCTAAATAATGGAGATAGCTAATATTTTGTGAAATTGTATATTTACTAAATGGTTATAATCAACTATCTTCTCCCATATTTTTAAAAGATTGAGTATTTAATAAATAGTTGTAATCATCTTTTTAAATTATGAATAATTATTTATTTCAATTCATTCCAAGTTTAACCAATTATCACAGTTCCTATTTTGTATTTGCACAGTTTAATCATAAAATATTGTACAGTTCTCTTCATAGGAGATGTTATGAAGCATTCTTGAAGCTCTTTGGAAGGGTCTCTTGAGGCTTTTAAAGCTCTGGTTTGTTTATTTTCCTCTTTGGAGAACCTCCAGCTAACAGCTAACAGCATGGCTTTCTATGATGCCATTGGTTATTCTGAAGAAAATCAATATTGTATAGGTTATCTTAGTTGGCCCTCATTTCAGCATTACTTTAAAGGAAATAAAAGAACCAAGAAATATGGTTTAAGACTAAGGTCTCCTGGCCAAACATTTGCAGGAAAAGCAAAATGTGTGTTCAATCTCACCAATCAAATACCTCAATGTGAAATTCAACAAAACAGAATCAGTTAGATGTCCCTCTTACTAGCATTGGCAAAACTGCTAAATTAGACAGATAAATGCTATGAACAATGCAACTGATTATAAAATTAATTGGTAATAATCAATAAAAGTAATAATTTATTCAAGGATTATAAGTAGACATGAAAGACACAAACATTACAATAACAATATTAAGAGAAGAAAATTTACATAACTAAAAGTGCTCTTTCAAAATTGTCTTGATTAAAATATACGTGGGCATTCTCCCTATTAGAAGTCTTCATTTTCTGAATACTCTAGCTAATAGAGGAGAATCCTCATTGAAGCCAAGGAGGAGGTAGGGGAGGAGGAGGACTGAGATTCATTAATAAAAATACCATCATTGACTATTTGTATACATGTGAATATACCAAAATCAAACTAGGTACTTGGTATTGGTAAGAAGAGAAATGGGAAGGCTGGGGGTGGGCACTGAGTACTATGTGTGTGTATGTCATTATCAACATGATTTTCATTATGATGTGAGACTATAATGTAACAATAAAAGCATAAAAATTTATCCAAATGTAAAGTTAAGGGTAAATAACATTTTCTTGTCCTTCAAAACGGCCATTTAAAACCAGAGAGCTTGAAAACACTAGAACTTCTTTTGTCTATGGTTTTGCACCATGGATTAACAAAGCCTACCACGTACATCATAAGTGGAACCCTACATTTTAGAGAAGGAGTTCACAGCTCATTTTCACCTCTATTCATAATGGTAGTGCCATGCATCCAAGAATCTAGCTTTCATATTGTTTTACTTTGTAGATTACTTTCAGTTCACAGTTCATTAAGAGGGAAAAACTGCTTTTAAGTGAAATGAAAAACCAAAACACCAATCAAAAGCTAAGCACTTTCCATCTGTGGGAGTTTAAAATTGCATAACAATTCAGTGGCCAAGCATGAATGGTCAAAAAGTCAGAAAGCCAGGTTGTGCTTCTTTCTTATGTTAGTCAATGCAAAGGATCCAGATTATATCTTTATTACATCAACATTGAGCAAAGTGTTGTGTGACATTTCATTTGTTTTTACCTACTCATTACCCACAAAATTCCAACATAAGAAGGCACAATGCCTTAATATACATGATATCATTTAAACACACCCTTTTTCCAAAGAAAAATATTTTCTGATGTTAAAATTCACCCTCTGGGGTTAGGCCGGTGCTGGGGCTAGCAAGGCCGGCATCGGAGTCTGCAGTGAGGCAAGGCCAGTGCTGGGGCCTCCGAGGCTGGGATCTGAGCCTGGCGAGGGGTTAGGCCAGTGCTGGGACCAGCGGCCTGCATTGGAGCCTGCCACGAGGCAAGGCCAGTGCCAGGGACTCCAAGGCCAGGATTGGAGTCTGCCAAGGGGTTAGGCCGGTGCTGGGACCAACGGACGGCATCGGAGCCTTCTGTGAGGCAAGGCCATTACTGAGGCCTCTGAGGCCGGGATCGGAGCCTGCTGAGGCGTTAGGCCGGTGCTGGGGCCAGCGAGGCCAGGATCGGAGCCTGCAGTGAGGTAAGGTTGCTATTGAGGACTCCGAGGCTGAGATCGGAGCCTGCTGAGGGGTTAGGCCGATACCAGGACCAGTAGCCAGCATTGGAGCCTGCCGCGAGGCAAGGCTGGTGGTGGGGTCTCGGAGGCCGGGATCTGAGCTGGCCGAGGGGTTAGGCCAGTGTTGGGGCCAGTGGCTGGCGTCGGAGCCTTCCGTGAAGCAAGGCCGCTACTGGGGCCTCCGAGGCCTAAATCAGAGCCTGCCGAGGGGTTAGGCCGATTCTGGGGCCATCGGCTAACATTGGAGCCTGCCGTGAGGAAGGCCGTTGCTGGGGTCTCCAAGGCCGGGATCAGAGCCAGCTGAGGGGTTAGGCCAGTGTCGGGGCCAGCGAGAGCAGAATCAGGGCCTCCCATGAGGCAAGGCCACTGCTTGAGCCAGTGAGGTCTGGATCAGTCCACCGGGTAGCCAGGTCACAACTGGGGCCGTCAAGAGTGGGATCCGTACCTGCAACGCAGCATGCAGAGAGAAATATCTCAGAAAATTAAAACCAGATGCTTCCCCTGATCAGCAATAACTAGGAGGAAAGGGGCAACAGGAAGTGGTCGAGCTAAAGAAAGGGCCCTATAGTGAAGCAATTAAGGTGACCAATCAGAGGGTATGGAATAGGGGAGGATGGAGCCTCTTTAAAAGCAGGAGGTACATAAACACATGTATCAAAGTT
Source organism: Muscardinus avellanarius (assembly GCF_963383645.1). Classification (NCBI taxonomy): domain Eukaryota; kingdom Metazoa; phylum Chordata; class Mammalia; order Rodentia; family Gliridae; genus Muscardinus; species Muscardinus avellanarius. The sequence continues at coordinate 90,743,926 of NC_137791.1, forward strand.
AATCACCAAACAAGCGTGGGATCGAGGGAGGGGGAGGGAATGAGATGGGGACTGGATGAGGGCTAATTGGATGATGTGTGCTTGTATATCCTTTCAAGTCTTGTATTCCAATGTGATGTATGATTACAATGCACCAATAAAAATAAATTTAAAAAAATTCACCCTCTGGGCTCAACAGTATTATACTAAAGCCTTGTTACCTGAATGATACCTTTAGGAGGAAGTAGAGAAGTAGATTATGGGGATGATTATTAGTTACTGAATCTTCAGATATTATAGTCATTTTATAAATATATCCAGAGATAAAAAATATCTATATTAAAAAGTATATACATTGCATTTAAGCATTGATTCAACATCAGGAACTATCACTGGATATTAATCAGATTTAGTGAAAGTTTAATGTTAAGTTTAAATAGATATATTTAGATCAAAATTTAATATAATATAAATATGATAATTATCTGTTATCTTCAATGACAGGGGAAGTTGGTATTACAGTTAATCAACTATTTGGATAAATACTATTGTGTGTCACATTAAAAAAAGTCTAAATCCTATATATTAAAAGTGCTAAAGTAGCTAGGCATGGTGGCTCATGCTTGTAATCCTAGCATTTGGGAGGTTGAAGCAGAAGGATCCTGTAGGTTCAAAGCCAGCCTCAGCTACTTAGTGAGGCCCTTTCCAACTCAGTGAGAACTTGTTTCAAAATAAAGAATAAAAACCAGGACTGGTATATAGCTCAGAGGTAGAATGCCCCTGAATTCCATCCCCAGTACCTAAAAAAAAGTGTTAAAGTAATACTGAATGGAATTTAATAGATAATAAGTCAGATATCTTAAAGGTGTTCATACTATCAGCATTTTCAACAAATACTAACACTATTTAATAAAGTTATATCTATACTACTAGATTAAGAGAAGTAAAGAAAATTTCTATGTGTTTTTGTGCTAAGCACCAAAATTTCAGAACCATTGTGACAATAGCCTCTTTTTATAAAAAGTCCAAAGAAACAGTTATTTATTCACTAATTCATCAAATATTTATTAAACACCAATAATATATCAGTAAGATGAATAAATTCTGTAAATATAACAAACAAGTCATAAGCATAGTCCATGAAAAGCAAAAAGTAGATGGAAGACGGGCAGTTTAAGGAGGTAAACATATTACCTTTCATATGAGAACCCCTTCTTACAGTCCTGCAATGCCATAGAAAGATTCATGAAGTAAGTAAAAGATGTAACTGAAGATCATTTTAGGCATTCTATATCACATGGATGAAAGGCCAGTATTGAAAAAACATATTCAAAGGAAACAAATGAACTTGTAGAGTTAGGCCGATTTCAGATTGCATAAAGCTTTTGTCATCAATTAAAAATCAATGAAATGGATTTATTATAAAATGTGATATAATTAGAAAGAATAGCTGAATGACATGGGATCAATATGATACAAGGAACATTCTGGAAAATAGTTGTTTTAAAAGTCATATTTCTGATGATGGAGACAGATGAAGAGATGGTTCTTATTCTATCCAGACAATAGTTTCTTAATAGTTCTTAAAAAGACTACACAGTAATAAAAAATTTACCCAGGGCATCCTAGAAAAGTCAAAGTACTTATTACTCATTTAAGCTGAATATTTGTAAGTGGCTATAAGAAAAACTTTCTGGCCTTAAGACTGAAGAATGGAAACTAAAATCTTGGCATAGGGCTGGTATGTATCATTTGGTCTACTTTATTCCATAATTTTTAATTTTTAATTATATGTATATATCATCAAATATGTTATTTATATACCATTAATGTATTTATATATAATGTATATAAATACACATTACAGATATTCAGTGCTTACTATGTGCTAGGTAATTTTGTAGTTACTGATCATCCTCTGGAGCAATGAAGAACACAAGCCATATTTGCCTTTATGGTTACTATGCTTTATTGGAATATAAGCAATTTACTATCAATATCCATCTATAGTCATCTTAAGCAATAAGATATGTTCAGTGTGGGTCTACTCACTAATTTTAAGAGTTGCATCTAAGATTATGGTGGGAATACATGTAACAATTCCAACAAAGAGATGGCCAGTGAACCATCTATATAGGATGAACGCATATTTATATTTATTTTTGGTCATACAGGTTTAACCATCAGCATATATTTACATTTTGAAATTTTTTGCCAATGCTGAAATATTAGGGGGGTATTTAAAACTGAGAATGCTTAGCTTTTCCTTAAACATTGGACAGTGACAGTAATTAGCCCACATCACTTCACAGCTCCTCGAGGTTCTCACTTGGGAGCACTTCCAACTGTAGAATTAGGGTAGGGAAAGCAATGCCTGCTTTGTAGTGGAGTCCACAAGCACTAAATGCATTTTATGTGCTACAACTTTTGCTCCAAAGTTATTTGTGTTTTATTTTCAATTCTGTCATATACCATTTTAAATTCTAAAACCTAATTTGATATATTAGATGGCATTTTTATCCTGTGACTAAGATGCTCATACCATGTTTTTATGCTGCATAACTCTAAGAATATACACCATGAAGGCAAGAAAAAATGCTAAATTAATAGTTTTAAGTGAATATTTGTGGTTAAAAACATGACCTGTGAAGCAAGACCATTTCTTTAGAGTATCAAGAATTCTCTTGCCTCCAAACAATTACCTGTTGCTTTAAATCTGTTTAAAAACTAATGCCAATGCCCAAGAAAATAATAAAACCAATTATGCAGCAAGTTACCACAGTGAAATAGGACAATTCCTCCATATTAATGAGCTCAGACTGGGGAGGTTGTACACACAGGACATTTTGCGTATTCTGTAAAGATAACAGTTTTTGCATTACATATTACATAGTGAAAGAGGACTGTAATAAAGTTTCAGAGAATTTTGAAATTGGACCTTCTAATGGAGACACATTGTTTAAAAGTTTATTTTTTAAATGTATAAGAACAAACCTACTAGCCCCAAGGAGGGGATGCAAGCCTGAAATCACAGTATTTGGAAGGTTGAGATAAGAGGATTGCAGGTTCACTACCAGCCTCTGTAATTTAGCAAAACTCCCTACAGCCTAGTGAGGCTGTTTCAAAATGCAAAGATACAAAAGAAGCTACAAGCTTGGAAAAAGAATACCCCTCATTTAATAATGAATTCTAGATATACTGTGTTAATCAGAATTTTTCTAACAGAAGTTAAATGAGAGCATAAAGACATTTTAATAATTAAATATCAATAATAAAATACTGGCTATTTATTGAAAAATAAACAGGTTGCCCTCTCACATGCTAGGTTGTAGGAAGGAGTATGAAAACCCAAGATTCTGAAGATTAGTCTTCCAAAGGCATAAATATAAAGAATTCTGAAAGCCGAATTCTGAAAGCCCAGTGGTGAACACTAGTAATCTGGGAAGGAGTACAGGGAAGGTTGAGACAGGAATATCACAAGTATGAGGCCAGCCTGGGCAACTTAGAGGGAACTTCAGCAAATTAGTGAGACTCTGTTTCAAAATAAAAGCTAAAAAAAACAAGCTGTAGATGTAGATCTGAGATAAAGAAAAAAGGGCTATCTATATAGATTTGCGATAAGTTACTCCTTGATTCAATCTCTAGCGCCAAAATGAAAAAGAGAAAGAAAATCTTAAAAATCAAATTAATTTTTTGATGTTAGCATTTTTCTTTTCAGTTAAAAGTTCTAAAGAATTGAAGTCTAAAATTCATTGTCCTTAAGGTATTAAAATGTCTCATTGAAGTTTAAATTAATTATCTTAAACTATTACAATATTCCATTTTAGCCAGAGATGTTTTTGTTTGAGGGGACTTGGAGTTTGTTTAGCAGCTTTAACCCAGCTCTGTAATGTCCATATTTATTTCAAGGACTTAAAATTTGAGTGGATATTTTTTACACTATCCTTTGCAAGAATTCTTGGACACCATAAATTATTATAACACAATCCACATTGACAACAGTTAGAAGGCATGCTAACTCCTCAAGGGCTTATTGTGAAGAAATTTGTATTTGTAAAATCCCATTATTTGTGTATCCTGACATAATAGTAAAACCACAAAGAACTCTAAGGAAATTATAAAAGACAAATAAAATCTTGATTTCAGTATCATCAAGATATGAGGCTGTCTGGACCAAATGTCCAATGACTATAGCATTTCTCTTCTTTGACTTTAAAGGTAGATTAATAGAACAAATTTATTACTTAATTTCAATGCATTAAATATGTATATATGTAGAAAATTGTCATATATAATTATTTTGAAAATGAATACTTACTAAAATCTAGATTAGACATATTTACCAATAAATTAAATGAACTTTCATTAAATAAATTAAAATAAAATTAATCTCAAGCTAGTGCTATGACCAAGGAGTAATCTTGGAGGCAATAAATACTATTCAAATATAAATTCATTTCTGCTTCTATTCAAAATTTTAAAAGATTTTTGCAAATAATTAGACTTTTGTTGTTTTCTGTTTATATTTACAGGTCATTGTTTAGTACTTTAATCATTTTTATTATTCTGAGCTTTCCAATAGAAAGAAGCATATCATGGGATTATTATATGCAAGAGTGCCTATGTTTGAATATATATATTTCATGTGTACAAAAAGGAAACAGTCAAAGCTCTTTTTTATTGTTCCTATATGAAAATTGGAACATCACCAATATCTATTAACATTTTTTGAGAATTAAATGTTAACAAACGTGAAGAAGCCGGGCATGGTGGCATATGCTTGTAATCCCAGCATTTGGAAGGCTGAGACAGGAGGATCTGGGTTTGCAGCCAGCCTCAGCCACTTAGTGAGGCCCTTTGCAAGTCAGTGAGACCCTGTTTCAAAATAAAAAATAAAAAATAGGGCTGAGGGTATAGCTCAGAGGTAGAATTCTCCTGGGTTCCATCATCAGTACCAAAAAAAAAAGAAAGAAAGAAAGAAAGAAAGAAAGAAAGAAAGAAAGAAAGAAAGAAAGAAAGAAAGAAAGAAAGAAAGAAAGAAAGAGAAAGGAAGAAAGAAAGAAAGAAAGAAAGAAAGAAAGAAAGAAAGAAAGAAAGAAAGAAAGAAAGAAAGAAAGAAAAAAGTAAAACCACAAAACCATGAAGAACTGAGATAGGCCGGGCATGGTGGCGCACACTTGTAATCCCCGCATTTGGGAGGCTAAGACAGGAGGATCACACAGGTTCAAAGCCAGCCTCAGCTACTTACTGAGGCTTTCAGCAACTTATTGAGACCCTGTTTCCAAATAAAACATAAAAAAGGTCTGGGAGTATATCCCGGAGGTAGAAAGCCTCTAGGTTCTACCCCCAGTACCACCAAAAAAAAAAAAAAGAACTGAGAATAAATACTGCATGAACAGTTGGTATTCATCAAATGATAGGTATATTGATTACATAAAGTTTTAAGGTTAGTCTATTTCTCCTGTGTGTTTTTCCTGCTTATTTTTGATTATGGTATGTTATTGTGTTTTTCTTTCAGGGGGCTTTGATTTTATTTTCTGTTTCATGACTTTTAGTTTGTTTTGGTAGTGATATTCGTGAGACACCACTCAACCATGTTAAAATAGTCTGTAGTTTGCAATTTCTTCTGCCAGGAACTTCCAGGAACTACAGTCGAGCCACTTCTCTTGGCAATTACATAACCTTTATTTATTGACTAAACTATCCTGCAAATTTACATTCCCAAACAGCAGTATGTGTCCTGGTGTTTATATGGGCACCTGTATATTTTCTGTGTAAAGCTTTGGATAAGACAAAGGTGTCTTCTTGCTACTTTCCTTGATGGATTGATGACTCTTTTATTCTTTGCTATACTTCATTGTGAAAGAGTTTTTCAATGTTTGATTTTTAAGTGTTTCAGGCCCAACTATGTAGATTGTGCAATCTCAAAAGGCAATCACCCTTTCCTAAGAGCTTTAACTATATATAAGCTTGTACTTATAAGAATAAGTGACAAAAAATTGTCTCCCAGATAGCTAAGGATCAATGTCAGCTTCTGTAGTTTCATTCTTGTTCTTTATGTTTGGCCTTTTGGTATATATGAAAACATTCTTAAACCTGTGTCCATATATTTAGAATATTTGTGTATATTTTGCCAAAGATCTCTACATGTATCATGGGGGATATTTTCATCTTAAGGCAAACATAAGTAATTAAAATTTTTCAATTTATACTTTTTTTGTTCTGAAGGTTAAATCTAGAGGCCTCTGAGCTATACTTAAGCCCTATTTTATTTTTTATTTTGAAACAGGGTCTCACTAATTTACTATGTTGTGAGGGTGGCACACACCCTCTGTGTCAGCCTCACGGGTATTAGGATTATAGGCATGTATCCCACACCTGATTTGTGTGCACAAAGTGATGAGGATGAGTGACCATTCTGGAAGTTATTGTAGTATTTTTCATGAGAAGGAATATGAACTTAGACTGTTATAAAAGTAGAAATAGGAAACATATAGTGTTGTCAATAAATAAATTTAGTGATGAATATATTTTGGAACCAAAGTGTAGATTCACTGAAAGAGCAAACAAAGATTATCTAAGAGAAAATAAAGAGTTTTTAAAATAAATGTATTATGTATATATTTTATGCTTTCATTGGTGCATTATAGTAGCATATCATGATGTAAATCATGTTGATAATGACTTTCATATAGTATTTGGTGCCCCCCCCAACACTTCATTTCCCTCCTTCTAATACCATGTACTCTGATTGACATTTGTATATTCACATGTATACAACACAGTCTATGATAGTATTTTCATTAATGAACCTCATTATTTCTCCTTCTCTACCCTAGCTCCCTGGCTCCACTGAGGTTTTTCCTCCATTATCTGGAGTCCTTGTGGTATTCCTTTGCTCCTTAAATTGCACAGATTAGAGAAAACATATGACCCTTCGCTTTCTGTGCTTGGTGAATCTCAATTAACATATTGCTCTTAAGGTCCTTCCGTATCCTTGCAAATAATGTATTTTTTATTGCCAAGTAGAATTTCATTGTGTGTATTTCCCATAGTATTTTAATTAATTCATCTGTTGATGGGCACGTAGGTTGGTTCCATAATTTGGCTATTGTGAATTGTGCTACTATGAACATGAGTACAAATACAATACTTTAGTTATCTAGTTTCAAACCCTTTGGAAAGATACCCTCAGGTGGTATAGCCAGATCATATAATGTGTCCATTCCCAGTTTTCTAAGGAAAGTCCACACTGATCTCCATGGTGACTGAAATAGTTTATACTCCCACCAACAGTTTAGAAAAGTTTCTATCTTCCCATGTTCTTGCCAACATTTATACTTTTGACTTCTTTATGATTGCTATTTTGATTGGTTACATGAAATCTCAGTGTAGTTTTGATTTGCATATCCCTGATTGCTAGTGATATTGAATATTTCTATGTATCTATTTTCTATTTGCATCTCTTCTTTTGTGAAGAGAGTATTCAATTCAGTTGCCCCTTCCTTTCTTTCTTTCTTTCTTTCTTTCTTTCTTTCTTTCTTTCTTTCTTTCTTTCTTTCTTTCTTTCTTTCTTTCTTTCCTTTGTTGGTCTAGGAATGGAACCCAGGGGTATTCGACCTCCAAGCTACACCCCTTGCCCCATTTTTTATTATTTATTTTTAAACTGGTTCTCACTAAGTTGTGGAGGGCCTCACTGTGTAGCTGAGGCTGTCTGTGAACCATGATCCTCCGGTCTCAGCCTCCTGAATTACAGGATTACAAGTGTGCGCCACCACGCTCAGCAACTTAGTGAGACCCAGTTTCAAAATAAAAAATTGGGCATGGGGGTGTAGCTTGGAGGTCAAATGCCTCTGGGTTTCATCCCCAGATCCACACACACACACAAAAGAGTTATTCTTATCTAATTAGGTATACGTTTTCCAAGACCACATAGTACTATGTTCCTCAATTTTTGCTCCACTGGAGAATATTTAATTAGTGGTGATAAATACCATTCTCTTTTACAAGGGACATGTGTAAAGATGGCTTTGTATAGTCAATGAATAAATAATGAGTGTTTAAAAAGTTAAGTATTTTATCTAATTACATGTTTTGAGTTGTAGGGCTCAATTCTGGTTTGTGTTTTTCAAGAGCTTCAGGATTAGAGAGGTAAGTCTGTAATTTTTTTGAGGTAATTATTTTTTTAAAATTCCATCTCTTTTGATTTTATGGAATAACTTGTGGAATATTTGATTTAGTTCTCCTCTAAAAGTTTTGTAGAATTCAGTTGGAAGCTTGTCCAGACCTGGACTTTTCTTTGATGGTAAAAGTTTTATTGCTGTTTCTATTTCTTTGCTTGCTATTGGTCAGTTTAGGTATTCTATATCATCTAGATTCAATTTACACAAGTTATATGTGATTAGAAATCTGTTGATTTCTTCCATATATTCAGGTTTATTAGAATATAAATTCAAAGTATTTTCTGATGATCCTCTGAATTTCCCTGCCGTCTGTGGTGATATCTCCTTTTTCTTCTGATTTTACTAATTTGGGTTGATTTTTTCTTTTTTTTAGGTTAACTAGGAGTTTTCCAGTCTTGTTAATCTTTTAAAGAACCTTTTATTTTGTTAATTCTTTGTATTTTTAATTCTCTATTTTATTTATTTCTCCTGTGATTTTAATTATTTTCTGCTTCCTAATGGCATTGGTATTAAACTGTTTCTGTTTATTTAGGTCCTTGAGATGAGTCATTAGGTCTTTTATTTGGCATTTTTCTATTCTTATGTGGATACTCAGTACTATAATCTTCCTCATACCACCACCTTAAAAGTGCCCCATAGATTTTGGTATGTCATATCTCTATTTTTATTTAATTCTAGGAATCATTTATTTCCTCCCTTATTTCTGTTCTGATCCACTCCTCATTCAAGAGTGTATTCTTCCATATCCATATGTTTATGTAATATTTTTTGTTCTTTCTGTTATTAATTTCTACTTGTTTTTCTATTGTGATCTGAAAAGATGCAGGAAATAATATTACACTTATGAATTTTCTGGTGCTTGCTTTGTGGCCCAAAATGTGGTTTATTTTGTAGAAGGCTCTGTGGATAGCTGATAAGAATGTGTATTCAGCTGCTGCTGGTTGAAAAAATTATGTATATATCTTATAGGTCCATTTGTTTTATAGTGTTATTTAGATCTGAAGAGTATTTACTCATCTTTTGTCTTAAAGATTGTTCTAGTGGTGTAAGTAGTGTTTTAGAGTCTTCCAATATTTTTGTATTTGGGTCTATTATAGACCTGATGTCTTACAGATTTTTTTTTTTTTACAAATATGGTGAACTGACATTTGGGGTATAAAAGTTTACTATTATATCTTCTTGCTAAAGTGTTCTTTTATTAATAAGAAGTGTCCTGCTTTGTTTCTTCTAATGTGTTTTAATCTAGCATAAAGTCTGTTTTATTAGATGTCAGCATTGCTATCCCTGCTTGTTTTCAGTCTCTATTTGCAGAGTACATTTTTTCTGCCTATGGATATTTTTGGTTGTAAGGTGGGTTTCTTATAGCAGCATATAATAAAATCAATTTTTTTTGGTGGTGGTACTGGGGTTCCTGGGAACCCTTCAACCTCTGGGTTACACTCCCAGGCCTATTTTATTTTTTTATTTGGAAACAAGGTCTCTTAAACCAGCGAGGCTGGCTTCAAACCTGCGCAATCCTCCTTTCTCCACCTCCCAAACTCTGCATTACAAGCATGCACCACCATGCCCGGCTCAAATCAATTTCTTAATTCACATTGCCAGTCTATGTCTTTTAATTGGAAAGTTAAGCCTTTTGAAGTTCAGAGTTTTGTTGAAATGTAATTCTTTTGTTTTCTGTCATTTTGTGCTCTATATTATGTTTAATGTAGTGTTTTTCTCCTTTGCTTAGTTATGTACCTAATAAAATTCACCTCTTCTCTGGCTCTGAAATTTGCTTCTTTTTTTCTTTTTATATTTTATTTTTCTAAATATATTATCTGGTGCTGGCTTGATAGTCATAATTTTGTTTTTATTTCTGTTTATTTCAGAATGTTTTATTCTTCATCAATTTTGAATGATTACTTTGCTGGATATAGCAATCTTGGTTGGAAGTTCTTTTCTTCTGGTAACTGGAGTACTTCATACCTGTCCTAGCATTCATGACTTGGGTTGTGAATCCTGAATGTCACCTGTTCTTTTGTTATCACTACCTTAAATTTTTTTTTTTTTGGCATCTATGGTAGTCATTTTTATTATTACATGGTATGAAGAGTCTTTCTTAGCTCTTCACTTACCAGTGTTCTATATGTCTCTTATATATTGATGTCCAAGTCTTTTTCTATATTTAGTAATTCTCTCAAATTATTTATCTGAAAAGATTTACAGATATCCTTGGTTATCTCTTCTTCAATACCTTTTATCTGTAAATTAGAACACTTGATATTATCCCATAACTGTGCTTTTGGTTTTGAATAAACTGTCTTCTGAGAATAATATCCTGTTTTTCACACCATCTTGCCTGGCAGAGTTGTTTTCTATTGGTATCTTCAATTCATCTATTGACTCCTTTTTATTCAAGGCCTCTTTTTTTAAAAGTCTCAATTTTCTCTTTCAGTTCTAGAACACTTTCTTTTTTTAAGGAGTTTATTAAAAAGATAGAAATACAGAAGACAGTTACAGCCTCATGTTACCCAGGGGTAACAAAAGGGGGTGCTTCAAACAAAATTACCCTCTAGAACACTTTCTATGAGGTCTTTAATCATATAGATTAAAATTTAAAAGTGGATAGGTCAAGATGGTGCAGCTGGCTGCAGTGTTCCCCAAATGAGGTGGGAATACAAGGAATGTTTGTTTGTTTGTTTGTTTGTTGGTCATGGGAATGGAACCCAGGGACTTTCTCTTTTCAGACTATACTCGCAGACCTATTTTATATTTTATTTTGAAACAGGGTCTCACTAAGTTACTTAGAGTCTCACTAAGTAGCCAAGGCTGGCTTCAAACCTGTGCAATCCTCCTGTCTCAGCCTCCGAAGTAAAGAGATTACAAGCACGCACCAACACATCTGACTTATCCCCTGCTTTGTCTTCTGAATTTTTTTTTGTTTAACCTCTCATAGTTTTGTTTGTCTACTCACTGCTTTGTAGAGGAGCTGCCTTCATGGGAGCTTAATTTTGTTTGTTACAGCAACTGAGTTGTGCTGTGTCCCAAAGTCACCATCTTGCTCTTCTCTTATTATGTAGATTTAAGATAACTATGATCATTTTATGGGATACCCACAGCTAGTAAAACAGTTACTATCATGAAGAAAATTGTCACATTCTTTACATTGTTTAAGGGCTTTGTTTTTGTTTTTGTAGTAAGCATGATTACCATATATAGTACAATTTTATTATCTATAGTTCTCACATTGTACATTAGATCTCTTGATTTTTGCATCCTACATATGTGCCACTTCAATTTCTTTTTCCTGTATATCCTCATTTCCTTCCCCTGTATGTCCTTTGTAGCCAGTTTTTTTCTCTACTTCTACAAATTTAAATATAATATTTTTAAGCCACATGCAAGGCAAAATATAATGAATGTAGGCAAGGGCGTATAGAAAGGGATGTCTTGTACACTGTTGATTGGAATGTATGTTTTTTCAGCCATTATTAAAATAGTATTAAGGTTTCTGAACAAAGTAAAAATCAAGATACCATAGGAGCCAGCAATTCCTCTGGGCATATACCCAAAGGAAATGAAATCACCACATCATAAAATATATGCACTCCAATGTCAATTACAGCATCATTTACACTAATAGAGATATGGAAAACACCCGTGTATCTGTTAATTAATGAATACAGAAATAAATTAACACAGGAATTATAATACATATATACAATTAAAAAATTAAAAACATTTCTAAAATTTTTTCTAAGGAAGATGATAGATTGAAATGCATACAATTGCTCAGGTGAAAATTAGATGACCACTAAAATCTCTAACAGTGTAATTAGATTTGCTTTAAAAAAAGAACTGCTTTAAAACTGATCCATATTAATGACAATTGGTATAGTATATAGGCCAGAGATGAAGGTAATATTTTTTCTGGGTATCCTCACTATTGATGACACAAATATGATACGTAAAGTGACAAGAGGAGAAACCTTTCAGAGAATGCTACCACTGAAACTTACACTTAAAAATTCTGAATTTAAGATTTTATGGGGCAATCATGTTTATATTTTATCAGGATCAGTTGTTTTGCTTTGCTTTGTTTTTAGATCACATTTTGAAAGTTTTGAAATACAAATAAAATTTATGGCATGTTTATATGAATAATCTCAGTTCCTTATAATAACAATATGTGAACGTTCTGGAAGTTATTCTATGCATTTTATAAATTTAGTAGCACTTGTGAAAATAGGTAAATACAATTATTCCACAATATTTCTGCGATTCCAGAACTCTTCTCACATTATTCATTTGTTTTCCCAGAAATTGTCTCTTATTTATATCATGTAGGCTTTGAAAAATGATTTCTATTAATATGCATTTGAATTTTAAATCTTGATTTTAGACAGTATTCTCCTGTGGCAAACAAACTGATTAAAATTAAGATCCAGAAAATTCCTCTACTAATATGCTGTTTAGATGCATACCTTCAATTTCTTGTATTATATAACATTGCTTCCAGACTGAAATCTACAGACAGTGTTAACCCCATAACTGAACTTTGGACAAAAATACAGAATTTATTTTTATGATCCCATATTTTCAATTTATTTACTTGAATATAGGGCACTCTCCAGAGAGCGGAATCAATAAACCTTGAAGAATGCATATGGAACATTATTTAACCTAGGAGCTGTAGGGAAGCTACCAGATGCTGAAGAGAACAGAGGGTGAGCTCAGAAATCTGCCAGGGACAACAGGCACATAAATGAAACCTGTATCCATGGAAAGAGTGAGGAGGGAAAAAGCAAGAAATCCAGTTATTTGAAAGTACAGTAAGGGCTCTGTTCAGTGCATGTGCATAGAACTGGTGCTTTCTTTTATGCACTTAAAGAAATAATTGAGCTTTCCAATGCTGTGCTGAGTTCTAGCTGTACAAAGTTGAATAAACTTCTAGAAGGAATATCGGTTGTTATGATGGCATTTATGTACTCAATGGCATTCAGTGCTGCTATAGAAAGTCACAGAAAGAATATTTGATGTTGACAGTTTGGTTAGGTTAGAAAATCACCAGGAACTTATTCCTTCAACAATATATTGAACTTATCTGGAAAATGGAAAATAAAACCTTTAAAGCCCCAATAAAAGCATGTGCAAGGACAGAGAGAAAGATATCAGCAAGTGTTCTTGGGGCTTGGCTTCTCTGATGTATTTACACAGGAGAAGATGAGGCTACATTTTTTAAAAGTCCATTGCAATGGTGCACACCTGAAACTCCAGTACTTTGAAGGCTGAGACAGGAAGACCAAGGTTCAAGGCCAGACTCAGCAATATAGCAAAAATCTTGTTTCAAAAAAAAAAAAGCTGGGAATGTAGTTTTATGCTTCTTTTTTTTTAACTATAAGGAACTTTCTTCTAAACCATAATTTCTCAAGAGTACAACCCAGACTAGTGTCCTAGTGGACATCAGAAGGAAAGCTATGGGCATTCTTAGAACCCATATTTCAGTAGGTACTTATTTATTGCTTCAGATGACCACATTACCTGCTTAGAGAACATCAGTGCCATTCAAAAGGAAGAAAAAGTGGTTGATGTGAAGACCATACTTATAAGACATACAACAGTAATAGATGTTTCCTGGCATCTGCTCCATGGTTTCTTTTTGGGTAAGTTGTTGATAATCAGAACCTTATGATTTGGGATACTCATTCAAACAATACTTTCTATCCAAGCCATTTACTTGATGCTAACACTAAATAAAAGAACTATCTCTTTTTCAATTCTTATAGTGAACATATTCTTGCTAAAGGATCAGCTAATAAGACTGCTGCCTTATGGGATTTGAGAAGCCTGAAAATTTAATTGCATCATTTCAAATCACATAAGGATAAAATATTCCAGGTTCAGTTGTTGCCTCACAATGAGACTATTTTGATTTTCAGTAATACTGACCCTAAACTGAATGTCTGGAACTTAAGTACAATTTTAGAAGAACAGTTCCCAATTGATGCAGAAGATGACCCACTAGTATTGTTGCTGTCAAGATATCTGATTCTTCCTGGATCCCAAGGAACTTGGGTGATTCTTTCTGTATCAGAAGACAGTGTCATGAAAGTGTAATGCAGAGAATATTTATTAGGATGAAGATTCTAAAAGAAGCATGGATACAGAAGGACAAGAATCCTAGATAATGATTTTAGATGCCCGCTTTTTCTTCTCAACATTGATATTGATTCAGCATGGGTTTTGAGACTCACAGGCTTTGTTATTCTTCTATCAATATACCACTACCAATGCTATTAGCCCCCAAAGTGGGTATTTTCTAAATATTAACTAGGGTACTTGATTCAACAAAACCAAACTTATATGTAATATTTTTTTCAGGAATTCTGTATTAACATAAAGGCAATCTACAATAAGCCCACTGCCAACATCATATAAAATGGGGAAAAACTTCAAAAAAATCCCCCTAAAAACAGGAACAAGACAAGGATGTCCATTATCACCACTTCTCTTCAATATAGTACTAGAGACTCTAGCCAGAGCAATAAAGCAAGAAAAGGAAATCAAAGGAGTACAAATAGGAAAAGAAAAACTCGAACTTTCACTATTTGCAGATGACATGATGCTATACCTAGAAAACCCAAACAAACTCAACCAAGAAGCTTATAGAACTGATCAACAAATTCAGCAAAGTGTCTGGATACAAAATCAATCTCAAAAAATCAGAAGCTTTCCTGTACACAAACCATAAATCCACTGAAAAAGAAATTCGGGAAACATTTCCACTGAGGATCTCCCACAAGAAAAATAAAATACTTAGGAATAAACTTAACAAAGGAGGTAAAAGATCTCTACAAAGAAAATTATAAAATATTGAAAAAAGAAATTGAAGAAGATCTTAGAAGATGGAAAGATCTTCCATGTTCATGGATTGGCAGAATAAATATCATTAAAATGAATATTCTTCCAAAAGTGATCTACATATTCAACATAATGCCCACTAATACCAAGATCATTCCTCACAGACATAAAAAATCAGTCCTTAAAATTATTTGGAATAACAAAAAGCCCAGTATAGCCAAAGTAGTTCTCAGCAACAAAAACCATGCAGGAGGAATCATAATGCCTGAATTTAAACTATACTACAAAGCCATTTTAATAAAAACAGCATGGTACTGGCACAAAAAAAAAACACATATACATAGACCAATGGAGCCGAATAGAAGACCCAGGAACAAGCTCACACACACTTTCAGCCAATTGATTTTTCATAAAGGGGCCAAAAACATACACTGGAAAAATATAGCCTGTTCAACAAATGGTGTTGGCAAAACTGGTTAACCATATGCAGAAAATTGGAAATTAATACTACATTCTCACCCCACACAAGAGTCAACTCAAGATGGATCAAAGACTTAGAAATTAAACCAGAGAATTTTAAAGCTCCTTGAATAGGGCATAGGTCCAACACTGCAACATATAGGCACAGATAAACACTTTCTCAACAAGACCCCAAAGGCACAACAAATTAAAAGGCGATTCAATATTTGGGATTGCATAAAACCAAAGAGCTTCTGTTCAGCAAAGGAAACTGTCAAGAACCTCAACCGAGAGCCAACAGAATGGGAGAAGATTTTGCCACCTACACTTCTGATAGAGGACTAATAACTAGAATATACAGAGAACTCAAGAAACTCAAAAGTAAAAAAAAAAAAAAAAAAAAAAAATCATCCAATCAAAAAATTGGCAAATGAACTAAATAGACACTTCACGAAAGAAGAAATTCAAATGGCCAATAAGTGAATGAAAAAATGCTCAATATCACTGGCAATCAGAGAGATGCAAATCAAAACTACCCTGAGATTTCACTTAACTCCAACTAGAATGGCAATCACTCAAAACACGAACAATAACAAATGCTGGCAAGGATGTGGAGAAGTGGGAACTTTAAAACATTCTTGGTGGAATTGCAAATTAGTGCAACCACTTTAGAAAACAATATAGAGAATCCTCAGACAAATGGGAACAAATTTACCATTTGATCCAGCAATACCACTTCTTGGTATCTACCCAAAAGAAAGGAAACCAAACTACCAAACTAATGCATGTGTATCTATTTTCATAGCCACACAATTGACCATAGCCATACTATGGAATCAGTCAAGATGTCCATCAACAGATGAATGGATTACAAAACTGTGAGATATGTACACAATGGAATTTTACTCAGCTATAAAGAAAAACACAATTACATCATTTACAGGGAAATAGATGAAACTGGAGGACATTATGCTAAGTGAGATTATTCAGTCACAATATATAAGAAATCAGATGCTTTCCCTAATATGTGAAAGCTAAGGAGAATTGGGTCATAGGAAGAACTCTAGTTGAAAAAGAAAATTCTTTAGAGGAGCTAACAAGACAACCTAAATGAGGGGATGGGAGGGGGGAAGAAGGAAATTCTCTAAAACACACAATGTACTTAAACATATTGAAGTCAACCACTAAGCCAAGCAAGGGAAGAAGGGATGGGGAGGGAATGGGGGGGAAATTTGGTAGGGGTTAAATCAGTGATTAAAACCCAGGGGCATTTGACTCTGAGCTACATCCCTGCCCTATTTTTATTCTTTATTTTGAAGCAGAGTATCACTAAGTTGAAGAAGGCCTCACAAATTAACTGAAGCTGTTCGCCAACTGCGATCCTCCAGTCTCAGCCTCTTCTATGGAGTTCTCCCTTTCAAGCATTCTGAGAACATTTTCTACCTTCTGCCTTTCCAGCTCTTCCAATTGTCTCTCACAAAATATTTCCAAAGATCTAAAAACACACATATTCAGACTTAGATATAGCAATGATCCTACTGCTCTGATACCAATTTCTGCTGTCAGAATTTTTACTGGCATAATTTAAAAGACCTGGCCACAGAACATAAAGGAAACAAAATTTATTTATTTTTTTAATTAATTTATTTTTTTAAAATTGGTGCATTGTAGTCATATATCAATCACATTGGAGTACAAGACTTGAGAGGATATACAAGCACACATCATCCAATTAGCCCTCCTCCAGCCCCCATCCCCTCCCCTCCCCCTCCCTCCATCCCACACTTCTTTGGTGATTTACTTTGATACATTTGTTTATGTACCTCCTGCGTTTTAAAGAGGCTCCGTCCTCCAGTATTACATACCCTCTGATTGGTCACATTAGTTGCTTCACTATAGGGCCCTTTCTATAGCTCAACCTCTTCCTGTTGCCCTTTTCCTCCTACTTATTGCTGATTAAGAGAAGCGTCTGATTTATATTTTCTGCAATATTTCTCTGTGCATGCTGCGTTGCAAGTACCAATCCCACTCTTGATGGTCCAAGTAGTGGCCTGGCTACTCAGTGGACTGATCCAGACCTCGCTGGCTCAAGCAGCGGCCTTGCCTCATGGGAGGCCCCAGTTCTGGTCTCGCTGGCCCCTGAACCGGTCTAACCCCTAAGCTGGCTTTGGTCCCGACCTTGTAGGCCGCAGGAGTGAACTTGCCTCACGCCAGGCTCCGATGCTGGCCATTGGCCCCTGCACCGGTCTAACCCCGTGGCAGGATTCCAATCCCAGCCTCGGAGGCCCCAGCACCGGCCTAGCCTCATGGCAGGCTCCAATAACGGCCTGGTTAGCCCCAGCACCAGCCTAACCACTTGGCAGGCTCCGATACCGGCCTCAGAGGCCCCAGCACTGGTCATGCCTCAAGGCAGGTTCCGATGCCGGCCTCGCTGGCCCCAGCACCGGCCTAACCCCTCGGCAGGCTCTTATCCTGGCCTCAGAGGCCCCAGTACCGGCCTTGCCTCAAGGCAGGCTCCGATGCCGGCCTCGCTGGCCCCAGCACCGGCCTAACCCCTTGGCAGGTTCCGATCACGGATTTGGAAGCCCCAGTACTGGCCTTGCCTCAAGGCAGGCTCCGATGCCGGCCTCACTGGCCCCAGCACCAGCCTAACCCCTCGGCAGGCTCCGATCCCGGCCTCGGAGGCCCCAACACTGTTAATGCCTCATGGCAGGCTCCGATGCCGGCCTCACTGGCTGCAGCACCGGCCTAACCCCTCAACAGACTCTTATCCTGGCCTCAGAGGCCCCAGTACCGGCCTTGCCTCATGGCAGGCTCCGATGCCGGCCTCGCTGGCCCCAGCACCGGCCTAACCCCTCGGCAGGCTCTTATCCTGGCCTCGGAGGCCCCAGTACCGGCCTTGCCTCACGGCAGGCTCCGATGCCGGCCTCACTGGCCCCAGCACCGGCCTAACCCCTCGGCAAGCTCCGATCCCGGATTTGGAGGCCCCAGCACTGGTCATGCATCAAGGCAGGCTCTGATGCCGGCCTCACTGGCCCCAGCACCGGCCTAACCCCCCGGCAGGCTCCGATCCCGGCCTCGGAGGCCCCAGCACTTGTCATGCCTCAAGGCAGGCTCCAATGCCGGCCTCGCTGGCCCCAGCACCGGCCTAACCCCTCGGCAGGCTCTTATCCTGGCCTCGGAGGCCCCAGTACCGGCCTTGCCTCACGGCAGGCTCCGATGCCAGCCTCGCTGGCCCCAGCACCGGTCTAACCCCTCGGCAGGCTCTTATCCTGGCCTCGGAGGCCCCAGTACCGGCCTTGCCTCACAGCAGGCTCCGATGCCGGCCTCACTGGCCCCAGCAGCGGCCTAACCCCTTGGCAGGCTCCGATTCCGGCCTCAGAGGCCCCAGTACCGGCCTTGCCTCAAGGCAGGCTCCGATGCCGGCCTCGCTGGCCACAGCACCGGCCTAACCCCTTGGCAGGTTCCGATCACGGATTTGGAAGCCCCAGTACCGGCCTTGCCTCAAGGCAGGCTCCGATGCCGGCCTCACTGGCCCCAGCACCAGCCTAACCCCTCGGCAGGCTCCGATCCCGGCCTCGGAGGCCCCAACACTGTTAATGCCTCACGGCAGGCTCCGATGCCGGCCTCACTGGCTGCAGCACCGGCCTAACCCCTCAACAGGCTCTTATCCTGGCCTCAGAGGCCCCAGTACCGGCCTTGCCTCAAGGCAGGCTCCGATGCTGGCTTCGCTGGCCCCATAACCGGCCTAACCCCTTGGCAGGCTCCGATCCTGG
Source organism: Muscardinus avellanarius (assembly GCF_963383645.1). NCBI lineage: Eukaryota > Metazoa > Chordata > Mammalia > Rodentia > Gliridae > Muscardinus > Muscardinus avellanarius. The sequence goes on from NC_137791.1 coordinate 90,763,163, forward strand.
ATTTGGAGGCCCCAGCACTGGTCATGCATCAAGGCAGGCTCCAATGCCGGCCTCGCTGGCCCCAGCACCGGCCTAACAACTCAGCAGGCTCTTATCCTGGCCTCGGAGGCCCCAGTACCGGCCTTGCCTCACGGTAGGCTCCGATGCCAGCCTTGCTGGCCCCAGCACCGACCTAACCCCTCAGCAGGCTCTTGTCCTGGCCTCGGAGGCCCCAGTACCGGCCTTGCCTCACGGCAGGCTCCGATGCCGGCCTCGCTGGCCCCAGCACCGGCCTAACCCCTCGGCAGGTTCCGATCCCAGCCTCGGAGGCCCCAGGACTGGCCTTGCCTCAAGGCAGGCTCCGATGCCGGCCTCACTGGCCCCAGCACCGGCCTAACCCCTCGGCAAGCTCCGATCCCGGATTTGGAGGCCCCAGCACTAGTCATGCATCAAGGCAGGCTCTGATGCCGGCCTCATTGGCCCCAGCACCTGCCTAACCACTTGGCAGGCTCCGATACCGGCCTCAGAGGCCCCAGTACCGGCCTTGCCTCAAGGCAGGCTCCGATGCCGGCCTCGCTGGCCCCAGCACCGGCCTAACACCTTGGCAGGTTCCGATCACGGATTTGGAAGCCCCAGTACCGGCCTTGCCTCAAGGCAGGCTCCGATGCCGGCCTCACTGGCCCCAGCACCAGCCTAACTCCTCGGCAGGCTCCGATCCCGGCCTCGGAGGCCCCAACACTGTTAATGCCTCACGGCAGGCTCCGATGCCGGCCTCACTGGCTGCAGCACCGGCCTAACCCCTCAAAAGGCTCTTATCCTGGCCTCAGAGGCCCCAGTACCGGCCTTGCCTCATGGCAGGCTCCGATGCCGGCCTCGCTGGCCCCAGCACCGGCCTAACCCCTCGGCAGGCTCTTATCCTGGCCTCGGAGGCCCCAGTACCGGCCTTGCCTCACGGCAGGCTCCGATGCCGGCCTCACTGGCCCCAGCACCGGCCTAACCCCTCGGCAGGCTCCGATCCCGGATTTGGAGGCCCCAGCACTGGTCATGCATCAAGGCAGGCTCTGATGCCGGCCTCACTGGCCCCAGCACCGGCCTAACCCCCCGGCAGGCTCCGATCCCGGCCTCGGAGGCCCCAGCACTGGTCATGCCTCAAGGCAGGCTCCAATGCCGGCCTCGCTGGCCCCAGCACCGGCCTAACCCCTCGGCAGGCTCTTATCCTGGCCTCGGAGGCCCCAGTACCGGCCTTGCCTCACGGCAGGCTCCGATGCCGGCCTCGCTGGCCCCAGCACCGGCCTAACCCCTCGGCAGGCTCTTATCCTGGCCTCGGAGGCCCCAGTACCGGCCTTGCCTCACAGCAGGCTCCGATGCCGGCCTCACTGGCCCCAGCAGCGGCCTAACCCCTTGGCAGGCTCCGATTCCGGCCTCAGAGGCCCCAGTACCGGCCTTGCCTCAAGGCAGGCTCCGATGCTGGCTTCGCTGGCCCCAGCACCGGCCTAACCCCTTGGCAGGCTCCGATCCTGGATTTGGAGGCCCCAGCACTGGTCATGCATCAAGGCAGGCTCCAATGCCGGCCTCGCTGGCCCCAGCACCGGCCTAACCCCTCAGCAGGCTCTTATCCTGGCCTCGGAGGCCCCAGTACCGGCCTTGCCTCACGGTAGGCTCCGATGCCAGCCTTGCTGGCCCCAGCACCGACCTAACCCCTCAGCAGGCTCTTGTCCTGGCCTCGGAGGCCCCAGTACCGGCCTTGCCTCACAGCAGGCTCCGATGCCGGCCTCGCTGGCCCCAGCACCGGCCTAACCCCTCGGCAGGTTCCGATCCCAGCCTCGGAGGCCCCAGCACTGGCCTTGCCTCAAGGCAGGCTCCGATGCCGGCCTCACTGGCCCCAGCACCGGCCTAACCCCTCGGCAGGCTCTTATCCTGGCCTCGGAGGCCCCAGTACCGGCCTTGCCTCAAGGCAGGCTCCGATGCCGGCCTCACTGGCCCCAGCACCGGCCTAACCCCTCGGCAGGCTCCAATCCCGGCCTCGGTGGCCCCAGCACTGGTCATGCCTCAAGGCAGGCTCCGATGCCGGCCTCGCTGGCCCCAGCACCGGCCTAACCCCTCGGCAGGCTCTTATCCTGGCCTCGAGGCCCCAGTACCGGCCTTGCCTCAAGGCAGGCTCCGATGCCGGCTTCGCTGGCCCCAGCACCAGCCTAAGCCCTCGGCAGGCTCCAATCCTGGCCTCGGAGGCCCCAGCACTGGTCATGACTCAAGGCAGGCTCCGATGCCGGCCTCACTGGCCCCAGCACCGGCCTAATCCCTCGGCAGGCTCTTATCCTGGCCTCGGAGGCCCAAGTACCAGCCTTGCCTCATGGCAGGCTCTGATGCCAGCCTCGCTGGCCCCAGCACTGGCCTAACCCCTCAGCAGGGTCCAGTCCCGTCCTCGGGGGCCCCAACACTGGCCTTGCCTCACGGCAGGCTCCGATGCCGGCCTCGCTGACCCCAGCACGGGCCTAACCCCTCAGTAAGTTCTGGACCCGACCTCGGAGGCCCTAGCACAAGCCTTGCATCATGGCAGGCTCCAATGCCGGCCTCGCTGGCCCCAGCATCGGTCTAACCCCTCTGCAGGTTCCAATCCTGGCCACGGAGGCCTCAGTAGTGGCCTTGCCTCACAGCAAGCTCCGACGTCGGCCACTGGCCCCGGCGCCCGCCTAACCCCTCAGCAGGTTCCGATCACTGTCTCTGTGGTTATTATTTCAAAGGTTCCAGTTGTAATATATCAGATCTCTGCCTCCCCCGAATATTGACCACTGGCATTGCCACTGCCTCCACCGTTTCAAATCCTTCCCAGGATCTTTTTCCACTCTGAATGTTGTCCAGTGTTCCTAAGCATGCGTGATGGTAGCATTCGACATTTGGTGTAATTTCTCCAAAAAAATAAAGTTGGTAAGATCCGGTTTCTGCTTCTCCTGAATACAAGTCTCCACCACCATTGCGGAGAACTCTTTCAACACCGCATTTCTCCTTGGTCTCCGCTAAACTCTCTCCTTATATGTGATGTCTGAGATTCTTAACAATATAGTGAAATAGCAGTCCTCTTTCACGGCGAATTTTTCCATAAGTTCCAGTGCATTTAGGTAAGTTTTGTCTGCATCTCCAGTGTCCTGGCATCCATAACGGCTTTCTTACTACCTCTCCGATATTTTTCTTTATCTTTTTCTGTTCTGGGCCCGGTTTCTCCAGGGGTCTGGCGTGCTACTCGCAGTTCAGCCCGGGGCCCAGAGTCCTGCGACCCGGGCCCCAGCTGGCGTGCCCCGCGTGCGACCCCTGCCCAGAACCCAGCATCTTACTGGGCCTGGTTTCTCCAGGGGTCTGGCGTGCTACTCGCAGTTCGGCCTGGGGCCCAGAGTCCCGCGACCCGGGCCCCATCTGGCGTGCCCAGCCTGCAACCCCCGCCCAGAACCCAGCATCTTACTGGGTCCGGTTTCTCCAGGGGTCTGGCGTGTTACGCGCAGTTCGGCCGGGGCCCAGAGTCCCGCGACCTGGGCCCCATCTGGCATGCCCCGCCCGCAACCCCCGCCCAGAACCCAGCGTCTTACTGGGCCTGGTTTCTCCAGGGGTCTGGCGTGCTACTCGCAGTTCGGCCTGGGGCCCAGAGTCCCAAAATTTATTTTTAAGCTTTTTATTGGTACATTATAGTCATACATTTTGATGGAGTATATGATGGTAGAGGAATACATTCATACATCACCCAATTATCCCTTATAAAATTTACTTGATCACAACATTTTGGAGATTCTAAATTCAGTCCCTGTGAGGCAAGGGTCTGAGGCAAAAAGAGAAGAGAGAGCATAAGGCTTTACTTCTTAAGTCTTGGAGGTCAGAGGCAAGATAAACCAAGAGAAGAGAGGACCTGAAATAATTGTCAAGGTCACATGTCCCCAGAAACCTTCTATTGTCAACCAAGCCGCACTTCTATCATTGCTATTTTTTTTTCTGTGAGGGGCAGGGAGACGTTCCAAATCCAAATGATTACAAACCTAAGGCTGGTGAAGCACTTCACCACATTTAATTGTTTAAGATGCCTTATAAAACCACTGGAGTTCAAAGTACATGAAGTCTATTCAAGGCATGAATACCAGGATGTTCACTGAGAATTATTTTAGAAAAATAGACATTACATGACCCAATTTAAAATAATCATAAGGGATCGGGGAAGAAGGTGGCAACCTTGCCCACTGAAAAGGACATGCATTTCTTGGAGAAGCCCGGGACACCAGATTTTGGTTTAATATCTGATTGAGACAATTTAAGGAGACATTTCCAGCTGTGACTTCCTATCAATAATACAGAAGAGAGAGTGGATAATGGCGGAATTAGAACAAGATGACAAGGAAGCACCCACCACGCAAGAAAAGTGATTTTTGGAAGAACATCCCAGAAGGGATTAGAGAAAAGACCTCTTCAGCCATGCATGCTGGGGACTCTTAACAACATACCTTGTAAGAAAAATGATCCAGGCTTGGTGGAGGAAGCCCAGCAGCACCAGGAGGGAAGCTGATCTGTGCATCCTGGGGAACTCAACGCGCCTGGCTGCCGCACTCCTCTCTGCTGTCCTGGGGGTTTGTGTTGCACTCAGAATAGCAGATCCTGCTCTACGCGGTAAGACTGTGGGCCTCCGCTCTTGGAGGGGAGAAAAAATTCATTGTTGCTGTGTGCTCAATCTCACAACCTCTTCAAAATACACATACTGTCTTCTCTTATTAAAAAAAAATGGAGAGGGTCCAAGATGGCAGCGATGGCAGCCAGGATTCAGGAGATGCAGACAAAACCTATTCAATTCACCTGGAACTTTTGGAAAAAAAATCCCCAAGAAGGGGGACTGCTCCTGCCACACATGCTTAAGACTTCTGTACATCGTATCATGTAAGGAAGGAGCTCAGTGGAGAACCAGAAGGAAGGCAGCAGTGGCAAAAGTGGCAGCTGTAGTGGTGGTGGTGGAGGCTAGTATTTGGGAGAGGCAGAGATATGATCCAACCCATCCTGATCTTCTGATGAAATGCCCCAAAAGTACAATGCTACCACCATGTATGCTCAGGAACTCTGGACAACATGCTGTGTGTGGGAAAAGTATTTGTGAGAGAATTGAGATGGTGGAGGCAGCAGCAATGGCAGTGGCCAGTATTCAGGAGAGGCAGAGATCTGATTCAATTCACCTTGATCTTTTGAAGAAATCATCCCAAAGGTAGAATGCTACCACCTCACACACTCGGAAAATTGGGACAACATGCTGTGTGAATAAGGTGCTCGGAAGAAAACTGAGATGGCTGTGGCAGCAGCAGCGATGGTCAATATTTGAAAGAGGCAGAGATTCAGTCCAATCCATGCTGCCGCTCATGCTTGGGAATTCTGGAAAACAAACTGTGTGGAAAAGGTGTTCAGGAGAGAACAGAGATGGCAGTGGTGGCAGTGACAGTGGTGGTCACCAGAATTTGGAGAGGCAGACAGATCTAGTCCAGTCCATCTTGAACTTTTTGAGGAAATCTTCTCAAAAGTAGACTGCTCCTGCCACACATGTTCGGGAATTCTGGACAACATGCTAAGTGGTAAAAGGGTTTGGGGGGTTTCAGAGGGAACCCCACATAGATGGGATGGGCCACCACACTGCATGTTCTGGGAGTCATCAGCCTTCATGGCCACCACACTCCTCTGCATAGAGCGGGAGGCCAGGGTGCACGTAGAGCTGTTGAGCCTGCTCTCTGAAGTGAAGCTGTGGACCTCTGCCATTGGAGGGAAGACAAAATTAATTGTCACTAGGTATTTGGGGTCCCAGATTTCACAAAATACATGTACTCCTCTCTCATATTAAAAAAGAAAGAAAGAAAATGGAAAAACGCTGGGCGTGGTGGGGCACGCTTGTAATCCCTGTGCTTTGGAGGCAGAGAGAGGAGGATCACGCAGGTTCAAGGCCAGACTTGCTGGCTTAAGAGACCCTGTTTTCAAATAAAAATTTACTAAAAATATAGGTCTCTGGGAGTATAGGTCAGAGGTAGAAGGGTTTCCAGGAACCCCAATACCACAAAAAAAAAGGAGTAAAAAAGGGAACATCTATAGATGACCTGCTCATAATGACAGAGACCAGAACCTGATGCACAGCAAGGCCGGTGCCCGGGCCTCTGAGGCCAGAATAGGATCCTGCCAGGCAGCTAGGCCAGTGCTGGGGCCTCCTAGGCTGGGATTGGAGCCTGCCAAGGGGTGAGGCTGGTGCCAGGTCCAGGGAGGCTGGGATCGGGGCCTGCTGTGAGGCAAGGCTGGTTCTGGGGTTTCTGAGGCCGGGATCAAAGCCTGCCAAGAGATGAGGCCAGAGCCAGGGCAAGCAAGGCCGGGATTGGAATCTGCCATGCCATGAGGCCTGTGCTGGGGTCACCAAAGCCAGGATCGGTGCCTGCCATGAGGTGAAGCTGTAGCTGGAGCCAGTGAGGCCAGAATAGAAGCTTGTCTTAAGGCAAGGCCGGTGCTGCGGCCTCCGAGGCCGGGATGAGAGCCTGCCATGAGGCAAGGCTGGTGCTGGAGGCAGCAAGGCTGGGATAAGAGTCTGCTGGGTGGCCCAGCAAGTGCTGAGGCCTTCAAGAATGGGATCGGAACTTGCAATGTGGCATACACAGAGAAATATCACAGAAAATAAAAAATCAGATGCTTTCCCTAATATGCAAAAACTAGGAAGAAATGGATAATAGGAGGAAATCTAGTTGAAGAAAGGGCCCTTTGGAGGATCAATTAAGGTGATCCATCAGAGGGGATGGTATGGGGGAAGATGGAATCTCTTTAAAACACATGATGTACATAAACAAATATATCAAAATTAATCACTAAATCAAGCATGGGATTGAGGGAGGGGGAGGGAATGGAATGGGGATTGGATAAAGGCTAATTGGATGTTATGTGCTTGGTATCCTCACAAGTCTTGTATTCCATCTTAATATTTGACTACAGTGTACCAATAAAAATATATTAAAAAATTTAAAAATTAAAAATCAATCACAAAATGGCACATTCTTCACAAAAGGATACATAAAGACAGCCAATATACATATGGAATCTTATTTGATATCATTTAGAAAATAAAATCATCATGAACTATCATTCATACCTGTTCAAATAGCTACAGTAAGGTCAATCATTTATAAAAATGTAAAGAAAATGGAATGTTCTTGTGTAGTTAATGTGAGTTTAAAAGGTAAAATCACTTAAAAAGACACTTTGTAGTTCCTTATAACAAAGTACTATATATGGTAACTTGATGGCAAATCAGTTACATACTCAGATAGTTACCTATAGCAAGTAAACTCATTTCTTAATGAAAAAATGTACAAAAAATATGTTTATAGCCAATCTATTTAATATTATTTACTTATTTATTTTGTGATATTTGAGATTGACTGAGTGCTCAGTGTCATTCTATGATTTAGCTCTATCCCCAAATTATTATTATTATTACTATTATTATTATTACTATTATTTTTATTATTTGAAATAATATCTCCCTAAATTTCCCAAGATGGCCTCAAATTATGATCTTCCTGCCTCAGACTCCAGATCAACTGAGATTGCAGGTGTCTACCACAACTCTTGTTTGCATTTTTATTTCTAATGACCAATCGTGGAACAATTATCTATCAAAAGGTGAATGGTAAAACAAACTTTGGTTTACTTAAAACATAAGTAACTACTCAATAGTCAAAGAAGACTACACATTCATGCAAAATGGGTGAATCCTGAAACATTATATTGAAGCTGGGTATAATGGAACACACCTGTAATCTTAGTACTTGAAAGACTGAGATAAACAAAATCAGAGGTGAGAGGACTGCCTCAGCAAGCTATGAAATTCTTAGAAAATAATGAGACCCTGTTTTAACATAATAAGGTAAAGGGTTAGAGCTCAGAGATAGAATGTTTCTAGATTCAATCTCCAGTACCACACACAAAATAAATTCTCAACAAAAAATAATATTAAACACAGAAACCTACTATATAATTTGATTCATAGGAAATTCTAAAATAGCAAAATAAATTAGTATAATATAAATAATTCTAGTGTTTTCAAATAAGAAAATAGTTATATGTTGGCAGCATAGGAGCCCTGTAGTACTTTCTGGAGTGTTTAAGGCATTGGCTCCATTTTTCTATATGTTTCAAATCTTGATTACACTAATAACTACATTTTTTAAACCTGATCAAATATATCTTAAAGCCTATTCAGTTAATGTATAATATAAAAATCCAATTAGTTTAAAACCTAATGGAAACATGAACCTATTCAAAATATCTAGAATATTTTAAGCATTATAAATATAACTATTTTATGATATTTTATTATAATTTTAGCTGTTTCTTGTTTATATCTTGGTGAAGCAGACCTAACGCTAAAATTTTAATAATTTTATATTTTTAGAAGATAAAATCATAATAAAAGGCTTAGAAAAGACTAGAGAAAAATAATAAAACAATTTTCTTTCCTTTATGCTTAGGAGAGAGTATTTTCTACTTTATGGAGAGAATAATTGAATAGACTTTTAAAATTCAACTGGAAAATTAAGTAGCAGCAGTACAGGATATACTAATCCTTCATTAACTTGCATGTGAATATGAAAATATAAGAAATTATATTAAAGTACAATATGAAGAATGGTATTTCAAAATTTCTCACAGATCCTAAATAGACTGTAAGAAATTCCCAAAGGGAGTAATATATACAATGTATACCTATGAAAGCTTTTTTAGTAATAGGTTCATTAGAATATTACTGGCAAGAAGCAATCATCTAGCATATAGCAATCAACAAGGTAATAAACAGAAATATTTTAAGGAGCAGATGGTTAATGATATTAATTGATCTGCTGGATTATAAAGAAAAAGGTCCAATCTTATAGAGACCTTGAATCTACACTGAAACTTTATTTAATTTTATAACAATCTCATAAAGATAGTGAAGGCTTGAGTTTTTTTTGTTTTTTTTGTTTTTTTGTGTTTTTTTTGGTGGTACTGGGGTTCCTGGAAGCCCTTCTACCTCCGGGCTACGCTCCCAGACCTATTTTATATTTTTGAAACAGGGTCTCTTACGCCAGCTCGGCTGGCTTCAAACCTGCGTGATCCTCCTGTCTCCGCCTCCCAAGCGCGGGGATTACAAGTGTGCGCCACCACGCCCGGCAAGGCTTGAGTTTTAATATCATATTTCTTTCTGAGTCTTATTAAATTCAAATTTTAGCATGATTATCAAAGCTTTATTAAAATTATCCCTTTTGGGTTTTTTTGTTTGTTTTCTTTTTTTTTTTTTTTTTTTGCGGGTCTGAGGATAGAACCCAGGGACCCAGGGGCATTCGACCTCCGAGCTACATGCCCAGCGCTATTTTTATTCTTTATTTTGAAACCGGGTCTCTCTGAGTTGCAGAGGGCCTCACTAAGTAGCTGAGGCTGTCTGCGAACCGCGATCCTCCGGTCTCAGCCTCCCGAATGCTGGGATTACAAGCATGCGCCACCCCCGCCGGCTCTCCCTTTTGGGTTTTTATAAAGAAAAGAATGGATGAACAACAAATCTATGTTGTTAAAGAAACATATATTATTTATATTTAAAAGAAATATGGGAAATCTCAGTTCCAGATGTGTTTTTTTCTTTATCCTTTTTTTCTTTATCTTTTTTGCCTAAAGATTTTTATTACTTTAATATTGAGAGAAAGCTTTCAGGAAGGCTACTTTAAAAACATGATAAATTAGTCATTGCCACATTTGGGATTTTCTAAATGTAAGCATTCTAAAGATCAGTTATATAGTGATTTTATGTTGGTACTGAAACATGGAAAATGTGTGTGTCTGTTTGTGTGCCTGCACACGTACAAGTGTGTGAATGTACACATATGTAATTTGAGAATAGATAAACATGTAACTTATAAATCACATATTTCTTATCCATCTACTAATAGATACAATATCTTTAGCAATAATGCAGTCTTCAACAACTGTATCTAATGATAACAGATTCTATGAAAAATAAGCATTTCACTTCCACATATGAAGACTATTTAGTCCAATTAGAAACTGAGCCAGCCTGTAGTGATGTTTTCCTTCCTTAATTTTTTTATAGAAAGATAAGTAATTGATTAGAATGGTTTCATAATCATGACTAGAAAATGAATAAAATTTAAAAAATAATTCCACTTTAATATATAGCAGTATATAACTCTTTGCACTAACATGAGTATATAAAATAATAATTATGTACTTATATAGAAGTAAAATACCCTATTTTCTTTTTAAAATGCATTATTCTCGGTATGCTTTATTTTTGTCTCTTCTTATTTCTTTAAATGACCATATTTTTATATATTGAGAAATATTATCAAATATTTTTCTTTTGGCTTTCGATTAATACCTACCCTTAATGTTAAATATTTTACATTATTTCAATAGGAAAAGCTTCAAAATAATTGTTTAAAAATACTCAGCAAGGTTTAGAAGGAAAACAGTTTTCCTTTCATAAAGGCTATTTTACTAGCTCTCCTGCAAATGCTTATACTGTATAACTACCATTGTTAGTGCCTCTGTTTCACATCTGAGATGCCTTATTTTATTAAAATGAAATTTCAAAGACACAGTAAACTTTTACCCATCATGTTATTCCCAAGGTTATGTTAGAAGATATATTTGTCTTGCTTAGCCTAAATTCTACTTCCCTTTCATCTTAATCTTACCAAAATAATTGACAAAGATAAAATAACAAATTTTGATAGGAATTGCCAAGACATCCTGCTGCCTCGGCATCTATGTGTTGAGACCCCCCACTCCACATAGTTAATCGGCAGAACGCCCCGAGAAAGAGGTATCGTCTCTGGCCAAAATATCCCCCACTTTTACCCTTCATGACTATTAATGATTCCCTTTAACTTTCTACACGAATTGCTCCAGTGATGTGAAATTAGGACTATAAATAGAAACTGAGTCTGTGGAAATAAAACCTCTAATAATTTGCCTAAACGTCCTTGGCTTTGTTCAATAATAATAAAAACTGGCCAGAATTCAGATGCTGTGATAAGCATTCCAGCTGCAGCAATTACAAAGGGTCTCTGACCCTCACTATCACTAACTTAGGTTAAGCTATTAACTCAGGTAAGGTAGTTCAGTTTAAGGAAACTTTGTTTACCCTTGAGATCCTGCCTAGAGACAGAGAAGATAAAAACCTTGTGTGTGACCTTAAAGCAATTTAGTTGATAAACAACTTAGTTGCCCAAATACAATAGACTCAAGGAGAAAGATTGGTGGCTTTTACGCCCAGTGTAAATATTCCTGAAGACAGAGAGGCTGACCGCATGGTTAATGAATATGACAAAATAAAGGACAGACGTTCTAAATATATATGTATGAAGGAAAGGAAATACCGTGTAAGAGTAAGAAAAGCATTTTTGCATGAAGAAGAGCTTATCATAAGAAAGTCCCAACTGGGAAAGAAAGGAATTAGAAAGTTAGAAGCAGGTTGCAGAGGGTTTGTGACAGAGAAATGGGTTATTAAAGATGGTTAGACTTTTAATAGGCTTATTGTCTAAAGAAGAGTGTTCAGCAGTTAAGGAAATATATCTGACAATTAAAACCAAGAACTTTGTGGTGTTGTTTGTGGTATTTTGTCTGCAAAACTGTGTTGTGAGTTTGCTTAAGCTTTCAGATTTAGGAGATAAAAATGCCAACACCTGGAGAAACTTTATCACATCCACCTGAATCACCACGTCTCCCCACACTTGCTATATGAACTGAGCCCAAAAGATGGAAAGTTCCAAGAAAGCCAAAGAAGATTCCCCGAGAAACCCCCAAGCCTTGGCCATGCTTGTTTATTTTGGGAAGTGGCCCCCTGGGACTGCTTATCTGCAAAGACCTTGGAAAAGAATCAGGAGTCAGGAGTCAATCTCTCGAAGATCAACAGCCAGCTGAAGGACTAGTTTTATTACCTTTGTTTACATGTCATTCATTATTACTTCACAATGATTACACCCACCTCCCTTTTCTCTTATTATTAACTTTACTGGTGAAAGGTATAAATTTCTTGGAGTTTTTGTAATAAAGTGTCATTGGCTCAAGAAGCCTTTGTCCACCTCAAATTCTTTCCCAAGCGCCGTACCTAAAAACTTAGGGAATTCATAGAGGGGAAGGAATTGCTGCAGATAAGTTTCTGCAGAACTCCACCTGCCTTTTGCCCCATCTTTCTGAGGCTCCCGGTCGCGAGTGGACTTGCCCCCACAGGACTGAGCCAAGGAATAATATATTCACTTGGATAGTAGAAAAAATGAAAACACAACTTTTGTGGCATTAAAGTTTAGAAATAAATGGAAATTTTTAAAATGAAAATATTTAGTGAAAGAAATCAATGTAAGTAAAGTGTAAGAAAAAAAAAATACTGGAACCTAAAATGTGGCCTAAATAGGTAACATCAGGGAAGGTAGACAAGTGTCACAAGATTATTCAGAGATGTGAGTAGCTCAGATTTGGAACTCAGACAGGAATTTCATGGAAGAAAACTCAGGATAAAACACTGTAATGGAAATATTCTCTCGGCCTTCCCCAGAGTAACCTAATATGATGATGACTCTGTCTTTCTACCTCTTCCTTTTCCTCTTCCTCTTTCTCTTTCTTCATCTCTTTCTTTTCTTCTCCCCATGCACATACACACTTGGTGTGGCTTTGAGAGATGGATGAGTTATGGAAGAAGTACAAACAAAACAAAAATCCACTTTAAATTTTTATTTATGGTGCATAAACAAGAAACATCTAACATAAAACTTATAAACAGTGTTCTACAGTAACACATAGATGCTTCTCAATGGAGGAGGAAGCAGACTTGTTACCCTCCTTGATGCCTCAGTGAACAGCAATGTAGAGCACTTGAAGACCTCAGAGCACTTGAAGACCTCCTTTCAGGCTTTAGACTCTCTCTCTCTCTCTCTCTCTCTCTCTCTCTCTCTCTCTCATTTGACCATATATAAAGGTAGATACATAGTGTGGGGGCCACAAGGAAGTACGTGCTGACAGTGACAGCGTGATCCAACTATGCAAGTATCCCACAAGTTTGCAGGTGTGTGGTCCCAGCACAGCGAAGGATGCATGCACACATCTCACACATGCATATCACATAGTTATGTTCAATGATTAAGCAAAGTGTAGCACACATGTGCAATGACTAAGCAAACTGTAACATACATGTGGTTGTTTAGTACAGAGCTCTATATAAATGAAATGTCTGCAGCATAAAGTGGCTGTTCACTGTTTATTTTTCTCCAGGTGGCGGCTGCATGTGCTATCTTCATCCAGGAGATCTCAACTCCTTCAGCTGCCCCTCCACCACTGATCTGACAATTGGCATAGCTGTCAGGATTCAGTGAGTTCCCCTAGTGCCCCTCCAGAGAAGCAGCCAGGAACTGGAGGGAATGTGGCCCCAACCACACTGCAGCTCTTATTATTAGCATGCTTGGCAATTTGGACACTGTCAGAATATTGGGATAATGTAGTATCCCTAGCTAGAATGGGACAAGGAATATCCCTAGCCAGAAGAAATCTGAAAGGTTTTATTTTTTATTTATTTATTTATTTATTTATTTATTCATTTATTTTGGTGGTACTGGGGTTCCTGGAAGTCCTTCTATCTCCGGGCTACACTCCCAGACCTACTTTTACATTTTTATTTGGAAACAGGGTCTCCTAAGCCAGCTCACGGCTGGCTTCGAACCTGCGCGATCCTCCTATCTCTGCCTGCCAATCGCGGGGATTACAAGCGTGCACCACCATGCCCGGCAAGATCTGGAAGGTTTTAAAAGCTCTGAAGCCAAAGCCAGGCGTGGTGGCTCACGCTCTTAATCCCAGCATTCAGGAAGCAGAGACCCGAGCATCGCAGTTTGAGAACAGCCTCAGCTACCTAGCCAGGCCTTTCTGAACTCAGTAAGATCCTGTTTCAGAAATAAAAAGGCATGCTGGGTGTGGTGGCACACGCTTGTAATTCCTGTGCTTGGGGAGGTGGAGACAGGAGGATCGCTCAGATTTGAAGCCAGCCTTGCTGGCTTAAGAGACCCTGTTTCCAAATGAAAATATAAAATTGGTCTGGGAGTGTAAAAGGGTTTCCAGGTATCCCAGTACCACTAAATAAATAAATAAATAAATAAATAAATAAATAAATAAATAAATAGGCTAGGACCAAGTGTGGTGGTTCACACTTGTAATCCCCACTCTTGAGAGGCCAAGACAGGAGAATCGTGGGAGCCAGCCTCAGCAGCTTAGTGAGGATCTCAGTAACTTAGTGAGACCCTGTTTCCAAATAAAAATATAAAATAGTTCTGGGATTGTAGCCCAGAGGTAGAAGGGTTCCATTCACGAGTACCACCAAAATAGGTCTGGGAGTATAGCCCAGAGGTAGAAAAGACCCTGGGTCCCATCCCCCAGTACCACAAAAAGGTAAAAATAACAATAAAATAAAATAAAATAAAAAGGCTGAAAAGTAAAGCTGGGGGTGTAGCTCAGAGGTACAATGTCCCTGGGTTTCATCAACAGTACTGCAAAAAAAAAAAAAAAAAAAAGTGCTGAAACCAAAGGACCTAGTGGGTATAGACTAGAAACTCAGCAGGGGTATCTCAGCTGACCTGAGCATTATTGGAATTGGCTGCAATATGCAACATATCCTGGATATATTCTCTATAGCTGAGTATATACTTGGGTTGGGTGTATTACAGGGATGGACTGTGCAGATAACTATTGGAGAATTCCAGCTACAAGTGTGTGTGAGACTATCACATGAATATGTGGAATGAACAGTACTAAAGCTAGAGGAGAACAGTATAATACACCCAGCTCATAGCCCATTCAACTCTCTTGTGTGGCCAGTTATTAAAAACCAATAGCTCCTGGTGCATGAGAGTAGACTATCAGGAGTTAAATGGAGTGACAATGCTTTTGCATGCAGTGGTACCCAACATTTCAGAACTGATGAATTGCCTGTTACATGAACTGGGACAGTTCCATTATGGTGTAGCCTCTTGGCAGAAGCCTGAGGCATGTCATGGCTAGGTGGCACAGGATTTAGCCTCTTGGCAGAAGCCTGAGGCTGTACAGTTATATGATTGTACTGATGATGTTCCTCTTCCAGAATTAGAAGCAGCTGTAGGCAGTTTCCAAGCCACTCTCCAGGAATGGGGGTGGGCTATTAATGAGGACAAAGTTCAGAAACTGGGATATTCTGTCAAATTATTGGGAGTTGTTTTGTTGAGTAAAACAGTGGTATGCCTGGAACAATCAAACAAGAACAGACGTATCTAGTTCTTTAGGGATTTTGGTAGAAGCAGTGTACTAGGAATAGCCCAATTGTATTTTAGTTACAGCTATGGAAAGGGGCAGCATCTTGAATTGTGATCCCATTACAGGTACTGGGTCAGTGATGGTGCAAACCACCTACATATTGAAGATTGGATGTGTTAGGATAAGCAGCCCAGTTATGCCAAAGATGGCGTCTCTCCAGCTTCTCTTCCGGATTGTGCTGGCTACTTCATAGCCAGCCAAAGGGGGCCACGGGATGCCCAACAACCAGTCCCCTGGTAACACACTCACTGGGGTATGAACCAACCAATCATTAAATGTCCCATACTTTGTGTGATCTTCCTCTGTGAGTGGAAGTCCCCTCCTTTTCAAAAAATCCCCAGCTGCTTGATATAAAAGGGAGCTGGGCTGTCTTAATAAAGCTTTTGCTTGCTTTCTTACTTGCTTATCTCTGACGGCTGGCCTTGGGTTTTTTCTGCGCCGGACTTCCACCTTCAGGATGAGCTCCTGAACTCAGACCACCATAATAGGGATAGCCCAAATGCTTACTCTCACAGAGTAGTGTATATATTTACAGCAAGGAGCACAATTTTCTAGTAGCCCCTTAACTGAACATCTACATACTGTGCTTGGGACAGTATATTTCTTAGTGACAGCCCCCTCTACACCCAGAAATGTAGAAAATTCTCCAAACTCCTAAGAGGAAGGGAGGGTAGGACCCCTCAGATAAAGTAACAGCAGGATGTTCCACATTTTGAAGGTAATAGGGAACTTGGAAGTCTCCTAAGGTAATGGCAGGAATGCTCCTTATTTTAAAGGTGATAAAGAGCTCAGAAAACTCCCAGCTGTGACCAGAGGTTCCTCATAAAATGTGAGCACATTGCTTGTATCTTCTTGGAAGAGAAAGACTTACAGATAATGGTTTCTCTTTGCCCTATCATACAGTTCAGGTTAATGACAAGTAATAGCCTGCCTTTTTGGATACACACCTTTGTAGAACTGTACAAAATTCCCATTACTAAGTGTACACCAACCTACCAGTGAAGGCAGCTGAATTCAGTCCTTTCATGGTGAACAGCCTCCACTACTGCAGAAAACTGGATTACTTTGTGAACTTGGACCTACAATACCCCAGAACAGGATGAATGATGCCTTATAATAGAGTCCCTCCTCTCTATTGGGATATGCTATGGAAAATGAGTTGGATGGATAATAGAAGGTGGTACTATAGATGCAGATCCTGTGAACATATCACTTTTTTTTTATAGAACAAGTGGGCTTGTCTGTGTCCAAGTGAATTGTTGGATGGTTGCCCCAAGAACTTTGTTTCCGGAGGTAGTACTATATATGTAGAGCTACAGGCAGAATCCTTGGGCCAACATGTTATGGAAGATTTAACTTCGTCTTGACAGGCTCTTTCGATCTTTAGGCTCAGTTTAATGCTCCCTGGGTCAGGTTGTGTACTGCTATCCTCTAGGGTGTGGAGTATGGGAATCTAGAGAAAGTATAGGCAGTGGCAGCATGACCCCACTCAAGCATGGACATTTGTGTGTCTTTCACAGTTGCAGTCCCTGCAATCCCAGTGCGGTTGCAGGTGTGCATGGTCTATGCATGGTTGTATGCACCTCCAGGGTAATAACAGGTTCACATACATCTCATGCAAGTGCATTGAATGCAGTTATGTGCAATGATTAAACAAAGTATAACATCCATGTGCACATCTGCCCCATTTTGTTCAGCAACCTATCTATGGAATATGTCTGCAGAATAGTCACTGTTTGCTATTCGTTCTCCTTCATATGGCAGCTTCACGTGATTTCTTCATTCTTTGAATTCCACTGCCAGCAACACATCTGGCCCCCAAATGGGCTTCTGATACAAGGTCAATTATGCCCAGAAAAAGAAGATATTTTAATCACACTTTGCTTCACCAAAGCAAAGAAATGGTGGTAGTTTAAAGTCTTCTTTGTTTCTTTGCTTTGGTTTTCCACTTGAACACTCTGTAGAAGTGAAGTGTTGACTTAAGCTTGAAAGAAAAACATTTGTTTAAAAAAAAATCCCTACACCTCACCCAGGATTCAAGAAACAGTTCTCTTCCTATTTGAGAAATCCGCATGTGTCAAGTTTGAATGGAGATATCTTACTTGGGCATGTATTACATGAGTAAAGAAAGATGTTTTAAATTTCTATGACCAGCAAGGTCATCTCATAAATTTCCATATCAGGATAGATTTTTTCTGAAAAATAAATAAATAAATGTATGATAGTTTCACCTAAAAAAAAAGGAAAAAATATTCTCTGGTAAGAAAGAAAGCAAAAAGAAATATTGAAATGTTATCTTTAAGTCATCAAAAGCTTGGTATCAGACAAATGAAACTGTTATGTGAGATTATCATCATTAATATTGGATAAATTGCTATAGAACTAGATGTCAACCACTAAGCCAAGCATGGGAAGGAGGGATGGGGAGGGAACGGGGTGGGGATCGGATAGGGGCTAACTGGGTTGCATGTATGTCTACAAAAGTTTTTTTTTTATCCCATTATGATGTATGAATACAGTGCACCAATAAAAAAAAATTAAAGTTGTATTTTTCCAATTTAAGCCATATTTCTCTCCTACTTACTGGTTTTACTGATAAGATGAATTCTAGGGCATGATGTACAAAAGGAAGAGGTCTGAAATAGAAGAGATAACATACATATTGCTTAGCAAATGCACCACAGCTTCAAGATAGAACCCAGAGTCTAAGAGACACATCAATGTGCTCAGTAAAGCATAAATAAGGACCTTACCCCTTGATTTTGAAGGTGCTTATTTGCAAAAGTGTAAAAGATGAGTCAACTATTGACAAGCAGAACCCCCAAAGTTTTGAAACAAGAAGAAGTTATGTGCATTTGCAGTGATGTCAAAAATAACAAAAAAACAAACAAAAAGATAGAGAGGCTAATCAGAGGAAAATATTCCTGAAGTCAGAACATCATACTGTGCTAAATTGTCTTTTCTGGTAGCTGAGTAATGAATTTTAAATCAATAGTTCTAGTGTACATTTATATATGAAATTCTCTGCAAATGTGTTTTACTCTTTAACATTGTAGATAAAGCTGTTGTAGCAGAAAATTGCAAATGACTCAGAAATGGAAAAGAACAGATGAGAAATTCTAAAAAAGCTTGACAAATACATGGTGGAAGGATTCTGGTTAGGAGGTATCAAAATAACATTTGTGGACAGAAACATTAATTTTGTAGCATATGCAAAATTCATGACGGTGTTGCCTGAAAATATTTCCTTCCAAATTTTTGGATTTTTCTGTTTACTACTATGCTGCTATGTACATTCTCTCTAACTTAAGTAAGGGTCTTTCTGCTAAGACTTTTTATTTTTATCCTCCACAAAGTGCCCTAGTCTACAGGAACCTCTGCTTTCTGTTTTTTTTTTTTTTTTTCTTCTTCTTCTTCTGATACCTCTAAAATTTTTGAGCTTCTTTTCTTTTCTGTTATAAACACAATACTAAATGCATTTTAGTTAAGATGGAAAAATGAGGGATTATTGAGGAATAGCAAAGAGAAAATTTCCCCCTTAAAAATGTATTTAAGTTTTTCAGTAATTTTTCTATTATTTCTTTACAAGATTAAATACACATATTATGACATTTTTTTTGTGGGGAGGCTTGTGTCTGAGCACATTTTTCTGTGTTCTTTCTATAGTTATGTCTATAACACTAAATTCACTTTCAAATATAGAGAAAATAAGGCAAATGTTTGTATAATGATCAAATTTCTGACGCTTGTCACAATGTTTCAAATCAGCCAAATCAAATTTTTTATTTCTTCTTTTCTAACCAGTTAAAATATTGAAACAAAATAAAATTTATTCAAAGGGCTCTGCTCTTTTATCTCAAAGGTCAGATTAATTAGTTTATTTCTCTTAACCAGGTTTAGGTTTCTTTGTCTCGTATCATTATATTTAATAAACACCCACATTTCATGTTCTTTTTTCTACTTATCTTAGAAATGGGGGCTTCAAAGTGGTCAGGATGAATAATCCCTTCGTAGTTTAACCAGTGGAAACACATGTATGGAGCGATACTCAATGTGAAGCTTTTGTCTCCAGCCATGTCTTTGTACACAAAGCCAATTGGGAATAAAGCCAGGAGTTCAATTACAAATAATACTGCTGGGTGGCCACAGTTTCAGAAACTCTGATAAATGCTAGCTATAGGTTGGCAGTCAAAATGGAGTTGGTTCTCATCAAATTTGCATTCTCCTGAATATTCATAACCTCTTCATCACTGAAGAGCTTGCCAGTGTTAAGAATTAAGATTCAAATATGGCATTGAAAATCCACAAAAGAATTTTTCATTACAAAAGAGACCTAAGATTTCTATTTAAAATAGAAGATAAAAGTACAAGACCAAGAGCAAAGTGTACAATGATGACAAGATAAAACTAGGCATATATAGAAGAGAACAGGAAAGCTAGTGCAAAGTGAGAAACCTTCTGATTCTAACAGAGATGTAATTATTAAATGCATTGTATGTGTTCAACATTGTAGAAATAATAAACTCTAAAGAAATAATAGATATGTTACAAGCTACATCAAGTTTGATTATAAACTCACGTCAAATTTTTTAAAAAGTTGAGTATTTTGGAAAAAATATTACTTAAAATTAAATATATCTTTTGGAAAAATGTCAATTACAAGTTTGTGAGCTAGAGAGTAATTTGTAGGGCCAAAATAACTGCTAAAGGACGAATGATTCTTGTAATGCAGGTACATTTGGACCATGCCAAGGAGGAATGGTTTGATGTCTTAACTCAGGAGAAACAGGGACAAATGTGACCCTTTTTATTCATTTCCTGTATTTGTTGTAACAGATTACCACAAAGCCAGTGGTTCGAACTCACAAAAATTTATTCTTCTGTGGTTCTTATGACCAAAGTCCAAAATTGCATCATTAGATCAGAATATATCAGCAGGGTGAATATACTCATGAAAAATCCAAGAGACAGTCACTTTTTTGCACCTGTAGCTTACAGTGATATTGGCATGTCTTGGCTTGGAGCTCTAATCTCTTTATTTTGTAAAATTGTCTTCTCCTTGACCATTTGAGTCAGAGTGCCCTCTGTCATTCTTTTATGGTCACTATGATTGCCTGTAAAACCTAACTCAAGAATTCTAAGATAACTGTTTCATCTCAGGATCCTTAATTTAATCATGTCTGTAAACATCTTTTTTCATATAATGCCATTTACAAATTTCAGGGATTAGGAAAGTTATCCCTAGGATTGGGACCATTATGCAGTTTACTACAGCATAGCAGCTCTGTGATATGGCAATTAGGCTGAGCCAAATGGGCAACAAAAACAGGTTCACTGAGAAATGAAAAAAAAAGTGTTTGGACAAGAATCTGGAATTACTTTATTAATTAACATGAAATTTAGTGTAATCTATATTACCTAATAGATTACCTAATTACCTAATAGATGGTCTCAAAATTTATTTTGTCCAAATAATTCCTTTTAGCCAATAATATATCATTCCACAAAGTTCCTTTAGATATTTTTACCTTCCAAAGTTTAAGTGTTTAAGTATAAAAATATTTTGAGTACAATGCTATTTAAAAGACATGTAATGATGTGACCATTGTAATCCAATGTAAAATTTTACATTCAACTGAAAGATTATTTATAATATGCTTAATATTCAATCTGAAATTTTTAATAATTGTGTCGATAATTTGACCAACATGTTCCATTTTAAAATAAGATATTACTACCAGTTTAGTATCAAATGGTATACTCAAAAGTAATAATATTTAATACTTAAAAAATCTTTTCTCTCTACTCAGATTGTAACATTTCAAAATTTATTAATTTAAATGTGAAAATTGCTTTTACCTTTTAAATTAAAAATTTAAACAAAAATGAATTTAAGGAAAAGAACATACTTTTATGTATTTTGTGATATGCTACTACTCTAGTCTGATCATTTTTTTTCTACACAGTTTTCAAAAGTACTTAAAAAGTAGTAATAACTGCTTCATAATTTTATGAATGATAAAATAAAAGAGAGGGTTCATTTCACCAACTGACTCCACAACAAATTATCTGAAAATTATTTTCCTAATTTTCTAATTAAACTCCATTGTTTCATTTACTAAGCAGTGTCTGTAAATAATGCATGTTTTAAAATATATTGAAAGTTAAATAAAATCAGAGAGAACTTTATGAAATGTATAAAGATTAACAGAATGATACCAGCAATATATTATCTACCTATCTTTTGTACTAAGAAATTCATGAGTAGTTTTATTTCATATCTATTAAAAACAGCAATGTTTGTAGCTGGGCGTGGTGGCACACACTTGTAATCCCAGAACTTTGTAGGCTGAGACAGGAGGATCGCACAGGTTTGAAGCCAGCCTCAGCTACTAAGTGAGGCTCTCAGCAACTTAGTGAGACCCTGTTTCCAAATAATATATAAAATATGTCTGAGAGCATAGCTCAGAGGTAGAAAAGCCTCTGAGTTCCACCTCCAGTATCACAACAACAACAAAACAACAACAAAACAACAACATAGCAATGCTTGCAATACTGAACCTCAAAGAGAATTTATTTTTAAGTATTTGCATTTTTGTTAATGTAAATTTGTATTAATTTATGTTTTATTTTTATATATGTTCCTACATTAATAATAAAGTCTCTTTGTATAAAATAATATTTCTTTAGGGAACACTATCTAGCCCAGTTAATATCTGTCTCTAGCACTATCTGAAGACTATGTATAATCTGTATATACATATATGTATATATATATATATATATATATATACACACACACACACACACACACACACACACACACACACACATATATGTATATATAAATTAATTCAGGAAAATAATTTCAGATGATGACATCTTCACATATGAATAACTTGACTTTTAAAATATTTTCTATTAAAGAATAAGTTTTTTAAAAATGAATTTTATCTACTCCAGTCAAAAATTTTTAAGTATTTATTGAAATATACTATCAGATAGTACATTGACTCTTTTGGGTGGGAGTGGGTGGGGACAAAGCAACGTTATCTGGTTTTTGAATTACACACACACACACACACACACACACACACACACACGAGAAAGGAAGAAAGAAAGAGAGCTGACTAAACTAGAATAATTATATGTATTCATTCAGAGGTGTCGATTACAAAAAGAAAGAAAACCAGAGGTTTTAAATTGCTGACAGGTCCAAGTAACTAAAGATGAAATTGAGATCAATGCAGCACATTTCATAGAATTTTTACTGACAGCAACCACAGGGGAGAAGAATCATGCCCACTAAACGAAAATGATAGAATTATTATTCTAAAACATTTTTAAAATGAATATTTTCTAAGTTCTTTTGACTCTACTAGAACCTAAAACCATATTCAACAGATTAAAAGGGAAATAAATAAAACAGCAACAAAGAAATCTTCTTTACTTAGAGACTTTTGATCAAATTTTTAAAAAACAGTTTGAGTCAAACCAAAGTCAAGTGTCTGAAACAAGTACATTTTCTGAACAAAGATCAGGGAAGAAAATTGCATTACTAATTGGCACCCATTTCTTTGTAATTTTGACTTTACAGCCTTTGATATCTTTTAACCTAAAGTTCTAAATAACAAAGAATATAGCTGGGTGTGGTGGCTCACACTTGTAATCCCAGCATTCAGAAGGCTGAGACTGGAGGATTCGGGTTCATGCACAGCCTCAGCTATTTAGTGAGGCCCTTTGCAACTCAGTGAGACCCTGACAGGTCCAGCCCGTCAGTGGTGAGGCTGAGAGAGATGATGAGCGCCGACTGCCGAAGAGAAGCACACGGAGCCAGGAGTCGAGTCAAGCAGGATCTCGTTTATTTTTCTCAGGCAACCAAATTTAAAGCAAATAACCACAAGGAGGATATCCAACAGGAAACTATTCTAACCTATCATGCTAAAGGTCACTCTTGCGTGCGGAAAGCACCTAACTTGCAGCCAATCATTATCCAATGCATGAGGGGTTCACAAGCACGGAAGCATTATATGGGCCAATAAGGCTCAACATTACCAAATTGGGCAAGCAGGGGCAAGGGGAGTAGTTATGCCCTCCCCACATCCGTTCGGCACTATTTTGGGCCACATGTTGCATTTTCATTGCAGAAGTTCTCGTGGTTTGTAAGGCCGCAGTTGTGCAGACCCCAACAAGACCCTGTTTCAAAATAAAGAATAAAACTTAGGGCTGGAGGTGTAACTCGAAGGTAGAATCCCCCTAGGTTCCATCCACAGTACCAAAAAATAAAGAGAGAATATAACTATATGTTAAAAAACTCAGAAGGATTCTTACCTTGGAAAGAAAGTTGCAATAGTATTCTGAAACTCTAATTCTTCTGGTATGCTCATCTATGGTAGATTTTATTTAAATTATGAATGTTTTATTATAAAATCTGCTTGTGTGTGTGTGTGTGTGTGTGTGTGTGTGTGTGTGTGTGTGTATGTGTGTGTGTGTACTGAAGATCGAACCCAGCAACATGGCCTATTTTTATTTTTTTATTTTGAAACAGGGACTCACTTAGTTGCAAAGGACTTCACTAAGTAGCTGAGACTGTTCACAAACCATGATTCTCCTGTCTCAGCCTCCCAAATGCTGGGACTACAAGCTTTGGGCACCATGCTGAGCTCCCCAGGGACATGCTACCTCTGAGCTACATCCTCAGCTGTATTTTACTGTATTTAATTTTGTTTTGTTTTGTTTTGTTTTTACTTTTTATTTTATTTTAAAATAAGGTCTCACTAGGTTGTTGAGGTTAGCCAAGAATTTGCAACCTGATCCTTCTGTCTTGGTCTCCCAAGTACCGGAATTAGAAGTATTTACCACTATGCCCATCTTGTTTTTAATTTTAATTATTTAAGTATGTTGCTGTGATAAAGACCCAACATAAAAATGTCTTAAGTAAAATGTGATTTTACTTTTTTTCTAATGTAATGATATTAATATAATCTACCCAGGAACCTAGCACCATGGGATCATAGACCAAGGCCCTTCTTTTTTTTGGTTTGCTATTCTGCTGGTATCTTTCTAAAGAACATGGCCCTAGAGGAATCATTTCCATGCTTGCTTTTATAGACAAAACAGAAATTTATAAAGGAATGGTGGGGTTATTCTTTAAAGTACAATATAAAATTTATATTCACTAACACCCATCACATTCCATTACCCAGCATTTTACTTTATTTTCTTAGAAATGCAGTCTTTATAACATGGTGCTGTGTATCATGTGCCAAGCTATTATCCACATTTTCTACAGAAAAATCAAAAGAAACTCAGTCAAAACATGTAGCTGCCAAAATACATTTTATTCTTGCTTTGAAGGTACTATCTGATACTCAGGAACTGATATGTTTTGATTTATAATTGGAAGGCACTGACAATTTCCTATTTTAATATACTTTTATTGGTGCATTGCAATTACATATCATAGTAGGGTTCAAAGTCATATGAATATACCTGCACACAGCCCTTGGTGTGTTTCCTTGGTATCCCATATGGCTTCCTGTCTTTCTCTGCACATGTCATATTAGTAGGGATACCTTCATGTAAGGATAAGTTACTGCTTAAATTGTTCAAACACCTCAGAACCACGCTTTATGGGAGACATTCAGGGTTCATTCAACAATAACTTTTTTTGTGTGTGGTGCTGGGGATTGAACCCAGAGACATTCTACCTCAAATCTACAACCCCAGACTTACTTTACTTTTATTTGGAAACAGGATCTTTCTAAGTTGTGGAGAGCCTCACTAATTTCCATGGCTAGTCTTGAATCTGCTATCCTCCTTCCTCAGCCTCTTGAGTACTGATATTTCAGGCATGGGCCACCACTCCCAGCTTACTCTTGCAATTCTACCTCAAGACCTTTGCAATTGTGTTGCCTCTTCCTAGAATACTCTTACACTAGATCATAGACAGTACTTACTTCCTCATTTTATGTTTCTGTTTGAAATGTTAGCATGCCAAGAAGGCAATTCTTAACTAATCAATTTGAAATAATACATTCTTTTCCTCCTTTGCTCATTTAAAGTGATTGAATTTTTTCTTACTTAGCATTCATGCATTTAAATAAGTATTTGTTATTTATTTTCTTTTGTTTCACCAGAACATAATTTCCACGAGGAATGGGACTTTCTATGTTCATATTCACAGCGCAATCTACAAGGCTTAGGTGAGTATATAAAGATTTTTTTGGCTCTTAATAAATATTCAGTAAAGAGGTCAAATTATGTAACTGATAAAATTTCTAATAGAAGAAAGCACGTAGTCTTTGAACAATTTTTTTTCTCTCTTTCTCTTACTCTATTTTTTTGGGGAAGGCTTCTGCAGGATGAAGTTACACTCTGAGCCCTGTTTTACTTTTTATTTTCAAACAAGATCTTGCTAAGTTGCTGAAGATCCTTTCAGGTTACTGAGGGTAGCCTCAAATATTCCATCCCTCCGTTTCAGCGTATAAGTACTGGCATTAAAGGTTTTGGGCAGCACACTGACTCAATAAAGCACTTCAAAACATTTTAATAAACCAATGGTTGTGGTAGATTTGCTAGAAAAGTTTATAACTTCTCCCAGTCAACTAAAAATTTCAACTTTAACTTGGCTCAGTCTCATTCCATACAAGATGTTACCTATTACTGTCTCACCCAGGTTAACAGCAATGTATCATCTATGTATTCATATTGTTTTCAAATATGATTGAAACTGAACTAAGTCTTCTCATTTTATACTGATAAAACAGAGAGCGTTTAACCCAAGATCAGATATTTGTACAGAACACTAGGTTCCCAGAGTCATACATAGCTTAGGAAATGTTATGATAAATGGGGTCTCCAATCAAAAGTAGTTTTTAGAACCATAATATATGCAGAGTGTGCAATCCCATGTTTAGAGAACAGGCCCATGCTCCTGGCTTTTAATTTCCATTGGTAAAACATAACTATTTGTCATGAAATACAAGAAATTATTGCTTCAGAGTGTTATAAGTTTTTGACAACAATGTATCTTTACTAACAGAATGTGAATAAAAATAGAGCTATTGCTGCAAAAATAGAATTCATAGGAATATCTGTCTCTGTTACCCTAGGGACACACTAGCAGAAAATTGCAAGATATCATTTCAGTAAAGGATAAAAGTAATTTCAGAAGGTTTGGAAAAGCCAGCCAACTTTCTCATTCATTTATCAAAGACCCTTTAAATCCCATTTCAAAGCAAGTGAAACAACAATAAATATTTACAAATTAAATTAATTTGTACTGAAAGATTTTAATAAATAAAAGGTCAAAAGAACATAGTACAGAACCTTTAGCTCTTTAGAAAATCTGTAAGTAAAATTTGACTTCCAGGGAAGAAAATAACAGAAGAAAATAAAAAGAAAAAAGAGCTATTCAAGAGATATTGGTCTTATTCATAGGCATTGTTTAAATTAAATTTAAATTTTCAAATGGCCTCAACATGTAAATTGTAGCAGGTAGTTAATAACCAAAGCACAGATTAAAAGTTTCCATTTTGATTAGTATTGGAAAGAATTTTTAAAAAGATTTTAAAATAATTAGGACTAGAAGAGTAGAATACTTATTTTCCTAAATTGCAATGGAGAACTAGAGGAATTTTCCAATGGAGAAATAATTCTTTTTGGAACAAGTTCAGGTAATTTCTTCATTTTTGTGTTTTAGCTGTCTTAAATTGATTAGTGTAAAATCACATTTCCTAAATGTTCACTGAACCATGTAGCCAAAATATTTATTTTGAAGCACTGTTTGCATATTTTTGGTTTACTTATTTTTATTGCACATCCAGCATTTCCATAATATAAATTAGAATTTGACAACAATCATACTAACATAACAAAAAAAACTGAAAAAAAGAATATACTCATCCTGAAAAATTGCCTTGGTTTGAGCTGCTTTATAACATTGCATTTAATAAATCATGAAACAGCTGGGTGTGGTGGAGCACACTCATAATCCCAGCATTTGGGAGGTGTAGACCAGAGGAACATGGTTCGCGAACAGTCTCAGCTACTTACCGAGACACTTCACAACTCAGTGAGACTCTGTTTCAAAAATAAAAGGACTCAAAAATAGGTGTGTAGGTATAGGTCAAAGATAGAATGCTCCTGGGTTCCATCCCAGTACTGCAAAAAAACAAAGCAAAACAAAACAAAGCAAACAAACAAACAAAACCACCATGAAACAAAAGTCAAGAACCCTATGAAAGGCTAACTGCAAATACAGATTGAGGGTAGTCTCTGTTAACAAAACATGTCAATGGGAGTTCATCCTATGAAGGAATCATAAGCCTATCGCATGTTCAAGCTGTTTGTTTCTGTTTGTGTTCTTTATTCTTTTTACATGCTTGATTTTAGTAGACATTACTCAAATCTTAAAAGAATTCTCAGTTTCTCTCTTTCCTTCATACCCCACCAAAACATTTAATCAATTTTGCTTATAGTTCTCAAAAATCTGTTATCTTGTTTTAAATTCATGTGTAAAGCCATTGTACCAATTTAAATCAGCAGGTGGAATCTCCATTGAGGTAGTGCCTAAATAAATATCCTACCTCTGGTTGTTTTAAACTCAAAGCAACTGCCTGACCTCAGAGAAATGAATTGAAAACACAAAACTTTCCTATGCCAGACTTTGAGATCCTTCAGTGGTCCTCTGTCATAAAGTTGAAGTTCTGCGGAGTAACATTCTTGTCACCCTGTAACTTGGACCTTACTACTCTCCTTTGCGATTTTGCCTCTTTCCCATTCACTGAATTCCGTGTGGTTCCTTGAACTTATCCTCTAATTACCTATCTCTTGACTTCATTCAACTGTTTTAAAGTGTGTGTTATGTGTTTAGTAAGTACCATGTCTGGAATAATAACAGCAATGATAATAATAATAACTTTTTTTTGTTCCTACTCTATATCAGGTCCTATTGTAAATAATATGCATATAAAAATAAATTTAAATCTAATAACAGATCCATTAAAAAGTACTGTTATACTTGCTTTCCGCATAAGGGATCTAAGACAAATATATTCTAATCATATTATTCACATAAAGCTGTTAGGTTTGCGCGATAAAGAGACGAGAGAGACCAGGGAGCGCAGTGCCAGATTTATTGCGGTCCTCTTGGGGTGAGGCCTGGACAGTCCCGAACACCTGAGGGCCCATCAGAGGCTAGAGGGAAAATGCCTCTCTTTTTAATGTATATGTCTTGGGGTGGGACTACGTGTGATTGCTGCTTCTCTCCATGTCCCCTGCCTTGTGATAGCGCCTGCCTGCCTAGCAGAGTCTCCTCCTCCTTCTCCAGGGTTCTACCTCCTGCGGGTAAGGGGAAGGGGAAGGGACCCAATTTATCAAAAGCCAGCTAAGTTAATTGGGAAGAGTAAATATAAGCCCAGAAAAGCAAGTTTTAGATTTCATAGTGTTGAACATTTTTGATATGTTACTTTTACACATTACTCTAAAGTTAAATTTAGAATCTACAGCTTTCAGAACACCTTCCATGTATGTGTGCGTGTACATGCTTCCATGTATGTGTGAGGTTATACATGCTTGTGTGAAAAAGATGCAGGTTGTCTCTATTCCTTGTGTAGGGCATTCTATTTTCATTGAAATGCAAGCAAGCTGTCATAGTATTGGCTTTATTAAAGGAGATATCAAATCTGTTTCCAGTTTATAACACTAGAATCTACAAGGATCCAAACACACAATATAATGAAAAATGTTTATTATGCTATATTCATATCATTTGTATGAATCATGTTTATATGAATATCAAGGATACATATGCTTTTAGCTTGGTGGGGTGGTGCATGCTTGTAATCCCAGCATTGGGGAGGTTGAAACCAGAGGTTTAAGGTTCACAGACAGCCTCAGCTACTTAGCAAAGCCATTCATGT
Organism: Muscardinus avellanarius; assembly: GCF_963383645.1. Classification (NCBI taxonomy): domain Eukaryota; kingdom Metazoa; phylum Chordata; class Mammalia; order Rodentia; family Gliridae; genus Muscardinus; species Muscardinus avellanarius. The sequence goes on from NC_137791.1 coordinate 90,792,427, forward strand.
CTCAGTGAGATCCTGTTTCAAAAAGAAACAAAAGACGCCCGGCGTGGTGGCGCAAGCTTGTAATCCCCACACTTGGGAGGCTGAGACAGGAAGTTCTCGCAGGTCCGAAGCCAGCCTCTGCTACTTAGTGAGGCTCTCGGCAACTTAGTGAGATCCTGTTTCCAAATAAAATATAAAAATGGTCTGGGAGTATAGCCCGGAGGTAGAAAGCCTCTGGGTTTCACCCCCAGTACCACTATATAAATAAATAAATAAATAAATAAACAAACAAACAAAAGACTAAAAAATAGGGCTGGGGGTGTACCTCAGAGGTATAATCCCCCTGGGTTCCATTATCAGTACTGAAAAAAAAGAATATATATGTTTTTAAAATATATGACTTGGTAGTTTTATGTGCTGGTGATAGAAATATTTGTGTGTAACAATTAGTATAAAAATTATGCCTCACAATATAATGTTAAGATAATTATTCAATATAAGTTAGTTTTGTTTTGTTTTGTTTTGTTTTGCGGGCCTGGGGATGTAACTCAGAGGCATTTGACCTCTGAGCTATACCCCCTACCCAATTTTTTGTTCTTTTTTTTTTTCAGGTCTGGGGATGGAACCCAGGGTCTTTTGAAATCTGAGCTACACCCCCCCCCCCCCCCCCCCCGCCTGCCCTATTTTTATTCTTTATTTTCAAACAGGGTCTCACTAAGTAGCTGAGGTTGTCCGTGAACCATGATCCTCTGGTCTCAGCCTCCCGAATTCTGGGATTATAAGCGAGTGCCACCCTGCCCGGCTCAATATAAGTTTTATTACATGGTTAAGACAAAAATGAATATCCATAATTGTTTTTTACATTTGTTTCAAGCAATTTTGTTATAATAGATATCCATTTTGAATGTAGGTTATTTAATTTTGCGAATATCCTTATCTAGTTTCACTATGTTAAATGTATTTTGGGGCACATAATCAATTTCTTTTTTATTTTTAGTTTTAAAATGGAAATGAATTAAACAATATTTTCTTTTTTCAAGTAATATAGTCTTTTCTTCATTTTTTTATTGGTGCATTGTAGTTATATATCTTAATGGAGTACAGGATGGTAGAGACATACATGCACACATCACTTATTTAGCCCTTCTCTAATTCTCATTTCATTCCCACCCCTTTTTTTCTTATCATGTGAAACAATATTTTCAAATCAGGGATACTGGTAGCTTAACTTCTCAGATTTTATTGAGCCCTAGGAAAACTGCTGAGATATTTTGTGGTTTTTCATCATACTTAATATTCTGAAGTCTCAATAAGAGCAAAACAATTTCTAAAAATAGGAACATATCTAAAAAGAAATGTCATTACCCTGAAGGCAGAAATTACTGATACTGTTATTTTCTTTTCAGGTAAGCAAATTTTAGAATTTCTCCATTCCTGCTGGAGAATACTCAGGGATTTTCTCTTTTAAACATCTCAGAGATCATTACATATTTTTATAGAAGTTTTTGTTTATGAAATATTTTTGAAATCTAACTTGTGCTAACTCATGTAAATAATCTTTTAAAACACATGCATATGCATGAAAGTACAAACACACACACACACACACACACATCCATTCTAACAGTGATTATTGTTTTAGAATAAGGAGCAAAATTCAGCAATATTCCTGAATTAAACCTTGCATTTGACTTTTTCCATCTCCAACTACAAATGACAACTGCTATGGTGTTTGATCATTTGACTAGTGCCTATCATCAGATTGGTGGTGGATGGATTCAGTTCCAGATTGCTTTCTTTGTAGCAAAAGCCATTTCTCAGTAAAATATATTTATAGGTTGTTGAGCCTTGCTACTATCCTAATTTTCCATTTCTACTTTCTTTTCTGTTTCCCTACATCAACGAACCCATGGTTACTAAAGCTATCACAGTTGAATATACATTTTGCTTGTCTGGTTTTCCATGTGAAAGAATTGCTCAAAGTCATCCCAATGTTTGTCATATTCTTTTTCATTCCTTTCTCTTCAGATTTTTCTGAAACTTTTAAACTGTTATTAAATTATAGTATATTACTGTCTATTTCTCTTTATCTCTCTTTCCCCTACACACACACACACACACACACACACACACACACACACACACACAATGACAACGTAAAAAAAGTTGTTGAATTGTTGTTTCATATCATGATATTCCTACAAAAGAAAGAACTCATATAATTATATGGACTATATTTTGGCTTTACAGTTTATTTTTTAACAGCAGAAGTATTAATAGTAGTTGGGTGTGGTATTAATTAAGTATTAATACTAGTTGGTTGTAGCTTTAAACCCACGACTTGGGTCCTCCAGTACTGAGACAGGAAGACCATAAGTTAGAGGCTAGAGTCTGCAACTTAGTGAGGCCTCTGGCAACATAGAGAGATCCTGTTTCAAAGTAAAATATAAAATAAAACCCGGGAGTTGCTCAGAAATAAAACACCCCTGGGTTCAATCACCAGTACCACAACAAGTACAAAAAATAGTATTATTGCATCTCTTGATATTTATTTACACACTCAAGGTTTCTTTTTTGTTGTTGTTTTACTTGATTTAATATTTTTGAAATAAATTATCACTAAATTACTGTTTTCTGGCCTTGAATCTGTGGATCCTTATGCCTTAGCCTTCCAAATATTGGGATTAATATGTGTATGCCCTGGATTCACTCAAGGTTTATAAATCTTATACCATATGCTTAGTGAAAAAACTTCCCAAACAGTAATCATTGTGTATATTATGTCATATCACTTAAATATTGCAAGGAAAAACATGACTATTCATCCAAAACTTTTATCAATAGCATGATGAAAGTAAAGTGTAAGTCATCAAAAAAACATGATTTTTCCACACAAATTTTTATATCAAATATAGCAAATAATTTTATGTGTTTATATAAATGTATCACTATGAATCTACTATCATATATAATTATATATGTGCCAATACAAATATTTTTTGTAGTACTGGAAATGGGACCCATTCTACCTCCAAGATCCTCCCCAGTCCTATTATTTTTATTCTATATTGTCAAACAAGATCTTGCTAAATTATAGAGGCCTCACTAAGTAGCTGAGTCTCTCTGCAAACCCATGATCCTCCTGTTTCAGTCTCTGAAGTACTGGGATTACAAGCATGTGTCACCATGCCCAGCATACCAATACAATTTAAAAAAATGCTCATGAATAACTTCCCAAATAAATTGAAGTCAGAATACCACGATGACATATTTATATCCATATTTATAGCAGTACAATTTACAAAAGCCAAATTATGGAACAAGCCTAGGGGTCCAGCAAAAGATGAATAAAATATGAAATTGTGGTATATGTACACAATAAAATTTTACATAGCTCTAAGGAAGGACAGAATGATGGGTGGAGCTAGAGCATACTATGATAAGTGAGATTAGCTAGTCGTAAAGTGAAGGGTCATATGTGTTCTCTCACAAGTGGAACCTAGAGAGGAACTGGGAAATAAAAAGGACTTCAGGTAAACGAGGAGACATACAAGTAGAATAGCCAAAGGAGACTTGGGATGGAAGAAAAGGAGAAAAACCGGAGACATGATAAAGGAAATAGGTAAAGTAATTCTATGCATATATAAATATATATGAAGTTATTAATATGTATCTCAATAATATTTACTGGGAGAGGAAGGAGCTGGGTGGAATTTGAAGGGAAGCACACCACATTCTGTGTCCATGCATGTTACTGTCACACAGAACTTCATTATGTTGTACAATTATAACATAAAAATAAAAGAACATTAATAAATAAATAAATTGAAAACTCAAACTAAGTTCCCTGTTTTATCATCTTTACCAAATATTTTCTAACATTTGATTTTATACATATTTTATTTTTTCTGTTAGGAACATTAGAAAAACAAAATAAGAGTATTCTTATGTTTGGGGTGAAAAAGGCTATAAGTTGCAATAAACATAAGAAAAAAATTCTTAAAACTTTTCTAAAACACCTCTATTAATTCTGAACAAAGAGATAAAATAATTTGGCTAATTTTGAATCAAACTACAGGTCAGCAACAAATAAAATAAGTAGAATTTTTTAAAGACCTCAAGAGTCAACAGAGTAACTTGCATGTAATAAAACGTGGTAATCCTATCTTTTTTCCAAAAGGATTTTTGTTTCCTTATTTATTTATATATTTATTTATTTACTTATTTATTATTATTATTATATTTTGGTGGTACTGGGGTTCCTGGAAACCCTTCTACCTTTGGGCTACACTCCAAGACCTTTTTTTAATATTTTTTAAATTTGGAAATAAGGTCTCTTATTTCAGTGAGGCTGGCTTCGAACCTGCAGGATCCTCCTGTCTTTGCCTCCCAAGCGCATGGATTACAAGTGTGCATCACCACGCCTGCCAATTTATTTCCTTATTAAACTAATTTGGAAGTTATCTGGTAAGTTGTTTTATATGTGGAGGAAAACATACCATTTTGGAGGAAAGAAATTTTTTTTTCTTAGAATAATTGCAGGTGGTAACTATGTCCATGACCTTGAAATATAAAAATAAGCAATTTATTTATTTTTTGTGATATGGGGGTGGAACCCAGGGGCTTTTCTGCCTTTGGGCTATGCTCCCAGATCTATTTTAAACTTTATTTGGAAACAGGGTCTCATAAAGTGTCTGAGTGCCTCACTCAGTAGCTTAGGCTGGCTTTGAACTAGTATGATCCTCTTGTCTCAGCCTCCCAAGCGCTGGGATTACAAGTGTGCGCTGCCATGCCTGGAAAAATAAGCAATTTTAGAAGGAAATAAGAACTAAAGTTCAAAGTATTTATACATTTTTAAAGCTTTTATCTATTATTTTTAAATTAATTTTTTTTTTTTTTTGGTGGTACTGGGGTTCCTGGAAATCCTTCTACCTCCAGGCTACACTCCCAGACCTACTTTTTGATTTTTATTTGGAAACAGGGTCTCTTAAACCAGCAAGGCTGGCTTTGAACGTCTGTGATCCTCCTGTCTCTGCCTCCCAAGTTCAGGGATTACAAGCGTGCACCACCATGCCCAGAAAATTTTAAGTTTATTTCAGAAAATAATTTCTTTTTTAAATGTATATTTTGTATCAATTACTCCCTAAGTTATTTGATTTTATTTTAGTATTTTATTATTTTTAAACTCACATTGTCATAATCAGGTTAGCAATCACATTAATGAAGTCAATTCTCATCCTATAACTTAAAAGCCTTGTCAAAAATAGAAAATATGAGCCTGCCGTGGTGGTGTATGTTTATAATCCTAATACTTGGAGATTGAGAGAGGAGAATCTTAATTCATGGACAGCTTCAGCTACTTAGTAAGACCTTGGCAACTCAGTGAGACCCCATTTCAAAGTAAAGAATAAAAAATAGAGATGGGGGTTTAGCTTGGGGGGTAGAATGTCCCTAGGTTCCAGCCCCAGTCCCACAACAACAACAACAACAACAACAAAAATAGGAAATATGAATCAATCTTAAAAAATCAGAAGCCTTTTTGTGTGCCTGATAGAGACCTAATATCTAGAATATACAAAGAACTCAAGATACTCAACACTAAGAAAACAAATAATCGAATCAAAAGATGGGCAAATGAACTAAATTAACATTTCATAAAAGAAAAAAAATTAAATGCTCAATAAATGTATGAAAAAATACTCAACATCATTAGCAATCAGAGAAATGCAAATGAAACTACCCTGAGATTTCACCTAACCCCAGTAACAATCATTAGAATGGCCATCATTAAAAACACAAACAACAACCAATGCTGGCGAAAATGTGGAGAAGTGGGAACTCTAATACACTGTTGAAGGGATTGCATATCAGTGCAGCCACTTTGGAAAACAGCATGTAGGATCCTCAGAAGAATGCGAATGAACCTACTATATGATCCAGCAACACCACTTCTGAGATTTACCAAAAAAAAAAAAAAAAAATGGAAACCAAACTACCAAACTAATGCATGCATATCGACATTTACAGTAGGACAATTCTCAATTGCCAAACTATGGAACCAGCCAAGACGCCCATCACCAGATGAATGGATTACAAAACTGAAATGTGTATGTAATGGAATTTTACTCAACCATAAGGAAGAACAAAATTATTCCATTTGTGGATAAATGGTTGAAACTGGAGAATATTATGTTAAGTGAGATTAATCAGTCTCAAAAAGTAAGAAATAGAATGTTCTTTCTTTTTTTTAAAGCAATGCTCGTGTTTTTATTTCTTTGCTATATTAACATACAAAAATACACACTGTGTTGAAGCTAGGTAGAAAAATCATAGGAAAATCTCTAGACAAATGAAAGGAAACCATAGATGAGTGAATAAGGAGGTCTAACTGAGAATGATGGAAGGGGAAAAGAGGAAAATTCCTTAAGGTACATGATATACATTCACAAACATATCAAAGTCAATTACTCAGACAAACATGAGAAGAAGTGAGGGAGGAGGGATTGGAAGGGGAATTGAGAAAGGGCTAAATAAGTGATAAAATGCCACTACCATCTTGTACTTCATTAAGATGTATGACTACAATACACCAATAAAACTTTTTTAAATAATAGAAAATATGTCCAGGAGAAAGAAGAACAATAAGCAATAAGGACTTACCCTCATTGAAAATATTTACAATAGTTTTTTAAAGTTACCAGAATTAGGTAACTTATAATTTCTAGAGAAGTCAGATATTTTGCAAACCATTTTGTATCAAAGCTCATAAAAGAAATATACCTAGTTAATAATAATATAATTTATGTCGAGTACTTTCATAAAAAGGGTAAACATTTTAATATTCTTATGTATTAGGAAAGCTTACTTTATTCTTAATTATTTGCCTTGGGATTTAGAATCCTAGTGGAAAATCAAAATAAAAAGAATATAAAAATAATGATAACACTAGACTTCTCAATTTCAGGTTTGCCAAGAAAATGGTTGAATAGCATTTTTACTTCATTTTTTGAGACATGAGGATAAATATTGAATATACTATTTTATATTATTTTTCTATAAAATATACCTACTTCTCTGTAAAAAGAATGATTTTTCTAATAAGAACAGCTTTTGGTGTTAGCAAAGTTCACATTTCAATGTTTGTATTTGATGCTGAGAGGCACGTCAACTACAGGATACTTTCTCCTTTTTAGTGCTTGTGATTAAATCTTCACAAATACCTCCACAAACAATTATATTCTTAAACTAATAATTTTCTTTCAGCTGATAACATTTTATATAAAAACTTGTACATGTGCAGAAAATGTAACAAGGACTTCTATTCATTTAGCTCTTCAATGTTTCCTTTCAATTATATAAAAATTGAATTGAAATTTTATGTAATACTGATTTTATTACATTGCTATTAAACAAATGCTATTTCTTTTCTTTTCTTTTCTTTTCTTTTCTTTTCTTTTCTTTTCTTTTTTTTTGGTGGTACTGAGGTTCCTGGAAGCCCTCCTACCTCTGGGCTACACTCCCAGACCTATTTTTACATTTTTATTTGGAAACAGGGTCTCCTAAGCAGCACGTGCAGTTGGCTTCAAACCTGCAAAACCCTTCTGTCTCTGCCTCCCAAGCACGGGGATTACAGGTGTGCACCACCACACCTGGCTTAAACAAATGCTATTTCTATTATTATTATATATTTAATCCTAATGGGTTTATATATCTATCTATCTTTATATTATATAAATATACCTATCTTTATTTTATATTATATAAATATTATTATATATTTAATTATATATTTAATTCATATATATATATATATATATATATATATATATATATATATATATATAGCTTGAAGGTAGAATGCCCCTGGGTTTCATCCGCAGTACCACACAAAAAAAGAAAATATAAAAATGAAATAAAAAAGCTAGTCATTACATATATTAGATGAGAGATTACTGAAAATGGCTTGACCCATTTTGGATTAGTATTTATCACTTATACACTTCTTTCAATCTTCAAATTATAATGTTACATTATTTATTCTATCTAAGAAGAAGTATATATAGAGAGCGCAATTTGGGAGTAATTTATTTTCTTCAAGTACCATCTGTATAAATGAACAATTTTGTTATTTTTGTACCTTTCTCTTTCTCTTTACTCAATTTTTATAAATATTACAATAAAATTATACAATACACAAAAATAGAATAATTACCTTTATTATTTATGCATTTGTATGTTGATACTGGATTGTCTATCCTTCCTTTAGAAACTACTCAGTTGTACTAATCTACAATCCCACAAGCACTGTATGCTCCCTTTTCCCCTCATCCTTTCCAAGATTTATTATTATTTGTATTTTTACTGGCTGCTATTCTTACAGGAGTGTACTTTTGATTTACATTTCCCTGATTGATAAAGATGCTGAATGTTCTTTAATATATATTTTTGGCTATTTGTATTTCTTGTTTGAGGAAATATATATTAAGTTAAACTGTCCATTTTATTGAACTATTTTCCCCCTATGTAGTTAGGTTTTCGGAGTTCTTTATATATTCTGGATATTAATTGTCTTTCAGAGGAGTAGCTGGCAAAGATTTTCTTCCATTATATATACTATCTTTTCATACTCTTGATTATTTATTTTGCTTTGCAAAAGCTTTTTAATTTGATGTTAGCCAAATAATTAGTTGTGGATAATCACTTAGTCATTTTATTTATTAAAAGAGGAACCATGAGAGAGAATTAAAATATATTATTATTATTTTTTTGCGGTAGTGGGGTTCCTAGGAGCCCTTCTACCTCTGGGCTATACTCCCAGACCTATTTTATACTTTTTTTTATTTGGAAACAGGGTCTCTTTAGCCAGCACAGCTGGCTTCGAACCTGTGTGATCCTCCAGTCCCCGCCTCCCAAGCTCGTGGATTACAAGCGTGCGCCACCACACCCAGCTATTATTTTTAAAAATCTCAAGTTACTGAAAACAGATGAACTAAAAATATTACAATATTATCTTTAAGTCATAAACCAAATGCTTATAGATGAGAGGGTATGTGTTATATAACTCATCTATTCTGAGATTGTAAACATTTGTGATTATCTTTAAGGCATTATTAAGTTTAAATTTTATTCTATTATAAAATGATGTTTATAATGACTATAATTTTGGTAAATTTTAGGCAAATTTTATATAAGTTCATGAGATGTTCGAATTTAAGTATGATCTTGTATAGTTAGTTACATGTTTATTTACATTCTTTTTTCTTGGTGCACTATAGTCATACATCTTAATGGAGTACAAGTTGGTAAGGGCACAAATGCACACATCACTCATTTAGCCCTTCCCCAATTCCCATCTCATTCCCTCCACTTATCTCCTCATATTTGGCTTATTGATTGATTTTGATATGTTTATTAATGTAAGTCATCTGTATTTTTCATATGAAAAAAATAAAGAGTCCAGTTGAGTTTAATTTTATTGTGAAATATATTATACTAATTAAAATTTATGCATGTACAACTCTGCCTAAGTAAAACATTGGAAGACTAAGACAAATTTCTGAGGCTTGATGTTCTCCTATATAATGCTAATGCCATGCCTGAAATGTAAAAATGTCAGATAATGAAGACCTGGTGGTACCTCTGTACATGTTTACAACTGAACATGCTTACCACTGAGCTGTCCATCAACCAAAAAGTTGATTTGATCCATTAGTACTTGGAAATCTTATTTGATGGGGTTTAGATAGGTTCATAGCTATGCAGCATGTTTCTAATGCTGGCACAATATTAAACTGACTATTAAATTAGTTCTTATGCATCAGAAGAATTAATAATATTACTAATCTTATCTTAGTAAAATTTAATTTTTTTCTTATTTGTCGGTTGGGTTTTTTATTTTACATTGAGTTGGGTATAGGATTATAAAAATAGAAATCTAGCAAAACAATACTGGATTCCTCAAGTAAACTACTGAATGGATTATCTGAAAAACAAAAGGAATAAAAATGCAGTCATAGTAAAATAACTCAAGATGCATTACTGTTCTGACTGCAATGATAGCAACTAAAAATATAGCAGTCCATAATTTGCCAATAACTTCAAGAAAAGAAAAGGACAGTTTTTACATTTTTATGTACTTAACATCACAAAATCCATGACAAATTTCAAAAGAAAGTCGGGTAAAGTACATGAATAAGTATTTAGAAAAACATTTGGATTTTAAAGTTCACTTCTAAGAAGTCTTTTTGTTTTGTTTTGTTTTGTTTTCAGTGCTCAAGCATTTGTACATATTATCTTGCCTTGTCTCATACTTTCTCAAGGAAATGCTTTACATTTTACATTTACTTAAAGATACTGTTAAAATTGTAAGAAGAAAAATCAGCAGGAAACAATAATGAAGCTTCATAAAGTTGATCACTATTATATTTTATCTTGCAATTTTTATATGATTTTATTTGTTCTAAAAGAAAAAAATATTATATTCTAGTCTCCAATAATAAGCAGGTAATAGCTGGGTATGGTGGACACACCCATAATTTCAGTACTTGGTGGAGGAGCTGAGATACTAGGATATCAGCTTCAAAACCAGTCTCAACAAATTAGCAAGACCTTCAGTAACTTAGCAAGATATTATTTTAAAAATGAATTAATTCATAATTGAAAAGGCTGGGTAGCTCAGAGATTAAAAAAAAAGTTCCTGAGTTTATTTCCCAGTAACCTCCACACAAATAAATAAATAAATAAATAAATAAATAAACATACTTAGCCTAACATTCTATAAGTGTATGTTAATGTTTTATGATGCATATAAGAAAAATGACTTTTTTTCAATTTTTTAGTTTTACTACCTCAAATAGTAGCAATAATGTTTATAACTATTTAAATTAAGAAATTAAATTACACTGAAGTTCAATTTCTCAGCCATAATATCCATATTAGTTAAGATGTATGAATGATTGTCACTGTAGTGCAACAGAAAGGCCAAATTAAAGTTTGAAAGACCACAAAAGTCACCTTTGATAACAAATAGTTACTACAAACCTGTAAGTCTTTACCTTTATCTCCTCCCTCCCTTTTTCTGCCCCCTCCCTTCCTCTCATTTTTCTCTTAGTGATTTCCTTTAGTGAGCGGGGTGGAACCCAGAGGCTTTCTACCTCCGGGCTATATTCCCAGACCCATTTTGTATTTTATTTGGAAACATGGTCTCACTAAGTTGCTGAGAGCCTCACTAAGCAGCTGAGGCTGGCTTCGAACTTGTGCTATCCTCCTGTCTCAGCCTCCCAAGCGCGGGAATCACAATCCTGCGCCACCACACCTGACTGTTAGCAATTGTTTTTGGTGAAAGGTAAATTGTTGAATGCTTTGACTGCTACATCATTCTGTAATTATTAATGTTAATTAATAAATAGAATTGACATAAAAACTGCCATGTATTATTGAATAAGCTGCCAGATATTGCCACTTGATTCAAACTACACGTTATAAATGGTAGAAATTAGGTTTGCATTAAAATTTTGTAAATGCCAAAAAAAAAGTATTTCAAAGAAACATGTCACCATTCCAAGATGAATATTTTGTCCTAACATTCTTTTCATTTCTTTCTCTTTTTTTTTTGTTACTAAATTCTGTTACAGTATAGCAAAGCAAAACACTCATTGGATATCTTTTTTAATTAAGTTCTTAGAAAACATGAAAAACTTAAAAGAGAGACTAGGAAATAAGTAGACACATCTGGATTTATGCATGTGTTATAAAAAATGGATGAAAGTAAACAGAACTATTTATATAATATACCAAAATGAAACAAATTGATTGACAAGAGATGCTGAAGCGTGAAAATAATTTTAGAGTTGGATTGAACATTCAGTGAAGAGTCAAGTTATTATAGAGCTGAAGAAAAAAATAAAGTCATTTAAACTGTAATCACTAAGGTTCATGCCCTTTAAATGTATCCAGATAAAGATGAATATTCAAGTATTTCTTTTGTATATTTACTTAATATTTTGGGATAGCCTGATTATATTGTAGGTCTATTTGTATTATTACTTTTTTTTCAGTATTGGGGTGGAATCCAGGGGAATTCTACCTCTAAGCTACACCCCAGCCTTATTGTTTTATATTCTTTATTTTGAAACAAGCTCTCATTAAGTTGCAGAGGGCCTCAATAACTAGCTGAGGCTGACCATGAACCCATAATCCTCCTGTTTCAGTCTCCCAAGTACTGAGATTACAAGTGTTCACCACCATGCCCATCTTATTTGTAATTTTTTGAAGAATTTTCAAACTATTTTTATAGTGGCTGAGCTAATTTATATCCCAACCAATAGTATAAAGGTTTCTGTTTACCCATACACTTTATTTTGAATAATAGACATTACAATAAAAATTAAATGTATGCCACAATAGCACTTATTTGAATTTGCTAATACATACTGATCTGAAGTATTCCTATATATCTATTGGCTTTTTTATTCTAATAAAATTTTCTTTTTAGATTATCTGTCAATCTTTAATTAGCTTAATTGGGTTTTGCTATTGTTGATATATTTATATATTCTGAATCTTAATCTGTTAGAATTATAGCTTGAAAATCTTTTCTTCCATTTGTAACGTGTCTCTTCACTGATTGTTTCCTTATTATGCAGAAGCTTATGAGTCGGATATAATTTTATTTTTTAAATTTTGCTTCTAAGAGTTTGGGATCAATATAGATTAGGGAACTGGTAGAGGTTTTTGAACAGATTAGATAGAAGCAGGATAAACAGTTTCTATCAAATTAGGTATTAGACATGGTCTAAAAGAAAATTTACCCATCATGGATTCCATTTCCTTCATGGTGCTTTCCTCCCACATAGAAACATCATGTTACTACTGACTTCTCAGGCACCATTACTCTGGTGATTGTCCAAAGTCAGAAATGTCTTCTCATTTCAGAATTTCTATCCTTTACCACTAAGGAAAACTTGTTTCTTCTGGGCCCTATTCCCTTTAGGCCATCTCTTGATTGTTAAGTTGGTGGTCCATTAATTTGATAAATGAAGACATCACAATACTAACTCAAATTCACTTAAGCTTTTGGGCATCTAAACCAAGTTTATAACAAATCCTATGTGGATTAAAAACAGGAAGTGTGAATCTAATTTTCCATTGGCTAAACTAACTGGATTGGTGGCCATTCTTTTCTTCTCTCTCACATTAGGAAAAGAGCCTGGAGGGAATGGCTCTCATGAATGTGTTTTCTAAAATAGGTGAAATTTCACACTGTTTCTTCTCTTAGAGTTAATATAAATAGAACATTGTGGTGCGGTGGTTTATAGCTGAATTTAGGAGTCAGATTGAATTAGAGTCTTGTTCATACATGTTCTTTATTAGATGAAACCATAGCTATTATTTATAATTTAATACTGGCCCTTTTTCCACTCATGACCATACATATGCAAGACTTTATATTTCAGGAAAGATTGACAGTTTAGATAATTGTAGTTTGCTGTAACTAAAATATGCCATTGATAGATTTAAATAGTGATTGAAATATATTCATGCATATATGTATGTGTGTTAAAATATTTACATATGAAGGAATTTATATACCTAGAAACCTAATATGAAATAGCCCATAAACTTAACATATATGTGTAAATTCCAGTGTATTATCTCTTACTAAAAATCACAAATGTGCCTAGTGAAGGCATATTTAATGAAAATAAATCATCAACACTGACAGAAAAATAGAATTATAATATGTGAATACATTTATTAATTCATATTGCTTAACCAGCATAATGTAGAAATGTCCATAGATATTTGTAAAAAGACTTTAGAAAGATAAACTTTAAAAAAATTACTCAATATCTTACCACAATTATCTAGAACTTGTGCTATAAACTCTGTTTACATGAAGATTTAAGCACCATGTTTTATTTGTTCTAAGAAAGGAATAGAAAGCATTATTTTCTATTTCCCTCTTTATTACCTGTGTTGAAAAGCCAAGAGTAGTGGTGAAAACATTAGCCTTATATCCAAAATTTTAATTAGAGGTTAATGTGCTCAATAAAAAATAAATTCACAATAAAGTGACTTATCTGTGAGAGATGGGAGGAGGGAAGAGGGAAATATACAGCATGTACATTCCTGCAGTCATAAACATATCAAAGTCGACCACATGTAGCATGCCAGACCCCTGGAGAAACTGGGCCCAGTGGCCTGGATCCTGGGTGGGGGTCGCACGGGGCACACCAGCCGGGACCCGGGTCGCGGGACTCTGGGCCCCGGGCTGGACCGCGCGTAGCATGCCAGACCCCTTTAGAAGCTGGGCCCAGTACCCTGGGACCCAGGCAGGGGTCACGCGGGGTACACTAGTCAGGGCCTGGGTCACAGGATTCTGGGCCCCACACGGAGTAGTACGGAGCACACTGGACCCATGGGGAAACCGGGCCGGGTCACAGTGCTACTGAGTGCCTGATCCCACTACCTCCTCAAACCAAACATACTGTCTTCTCTTATTGAGAAAAAAAGAAAAGAAAAGAAAAGAAAAAGAAAAAAGAAAATTATCGGAAAGGGGTTAAGAAGGCCGTTGCGGAAGCCAGGATACTGGAGATACAGACAAAACTTATCCAAATGCAATGAAACTTATGGAAAAATTCCCCGTGAAGGAGGACTGCTGTTTCTCTATATTGTTAAGCATCTTGGACATCATCTGTAAGGAGAGAGTTTAGCTGAGACCAAGGAGAAAGGCAGTATTGAAAGCGGTCTGCGCGATGGCGGTGGAGACTTGTATTCAGGAGAAGCAGAACTCGGATCCTACCAACCTTATTTTTTTTGGAGAAATTACACCAAATTTCGAATGCTACCATCACGCATGCTTAGGAACACTGGACAACATTCAGAGTGGAAAAAGAGCTTGGGAAAGATTTGAAATGGTGGAGGCAGTGGCAATGGCAGTGACCAGTACTCAGGGGAAGCAGAGATCTGATGCATTACACCTGAAACCTTTGAAATAATAACCCCAGAGGCAGTATGCTACCACAATGTACCCTCGAGAATGTGGGACAATTGGTTGGGCGAAGACAGTGCTCGGATTGGAGCCTGCCGAGGGTTGAGGCTGGCGACCGACACAGAAAAGCTGGGATTGGAGCCTGCCGTGAGGCAAGGTTGGTGCTGGGGCCTTTGAGGTCAGAATCGGAGTCTGCCGAGGGGTTAGGCTGGTGCCGGGGCCAATGAGGCCAGGATCAGAGCCTACCATGAGGAAAGGCCAGTGCTGGGCCTCCGAGGCCTGGATTGGAGCCTGCCGAGGGGGTTATGCTGGGGCCAGCGGCCGGCATCAGAGCCTTCCTTGAGGCAAGGCGGCTACTGAGGCCTCCGAGGCCGGGATCACAGCCTGCTGAGGTAAGGTTAGGCTGGTGCCAGGGCCAATGGCCAGCATCAGAGCTTTTCATGAGGCAAGGCTGCTACTGAGGCCTCCGAGGCCAGGATCGGATCCTGCCGAGGAGTTAGACTGGTGCTGGGGGTCAGCAAGGCTGGCATCGGAGCCTGCCGTGAGGCAAGGCAGGTGCTGGGGCCTCCAAGGCTGGGATCGGAGCCTGCCAAGGGGTTAGGCCTGTGCTGGGGCCAGAGAGGCCGGCATCGGAGCCTGCCACGAGGCAAGGCTGGTGCTGGGGCCTCCAAGGCCAGGATAAGAGGCTACTGAGTGGTTAGGCCAGTGCCAGGGCCAATGGCTGGCATCGGAGCCTGCTGTGAGGCAAGGCCACTACTAGGGCCTCTGAGGCTGGGATCGGAGCCTGCCAAGGGGTTAGGCCAATGCTGGGGCCAGTGGCCAGCATCGGAGCCTGCCATGAGGCAAGGCTGGAGCTGGGGTCTCCAAGGCCGGGATAAGAGTCTGCAGAGGGGTTAGGCCGGTGCTGGGGCCAGTGGCTGGCATTGGAGCCTTCCGTGAGGCAAGGCCATTACTGAGGCCTCCTAGGCCAGGATTGGAACTTGCCGAGGGGTTAGACTGGTGCTGGGGCCAGCAAGGCTGGGATCAGAGCTCACCATGAGGCAAGGCCAGTGCTGAGGCCTCTGAGGCTGGGATCGGAGCCTGCCGAGGGGTTAGGCCAGTGCTAGGGCCAGTGTGGTCGGGATCGGAGCTCACCATGAGGCAAGGCTGGTTCTGGGACCTCCAAAGCCAGGATCGGAGCCTGCTAAGGGGTTAGGCTGGTGCTGGGGCCAGCGAGGCTGGCATCAAAGCATGCAGTTAGGCAAGGCCGCTACTGGGGCCTCCGAGGCTGGGATCAGAGCTTGCCAAGGGGTTAGGCCAATGCCGGGGCCATCATCCAGCATCGGAGCCTGCCATGAGGCAATGCTGGTGCTGGGGCCTCCGAGTCTGGGATAAGAGCCTGCCGAGGGGGTAGGCCGGTGCCGGGGCCAATGGCTGGCATCAAGCTGCCATGAGGCAAGGCGGGTCCTGGGGCCTCTGAGGCCGGGATCAGAGACTGCCAAAGGGTTTTGCCAGTGCCGGGACCAGAAGCCGGCATTTTGGAGCCTTCCATGAGGCAAGGCCACTACTGAGGCCTCCGAGGCCAGATCTGAGCCTGCCGAGGGGTTAGGCCAGTGCCCGGGCCAGCGTGGCCGGGATCGGAGCTCACCGTGAGGCAAGGCTGGTGCTGGGGCCTCCGAAGCCGGGATCGGAACCTGCTGAGAGGTTAGGCCAGTGCCGGGGCCAGCGGCTGGCATCTGAGCCTTCCGTGAGGCAAGCCCGCTACTGAGGCCTCTGAGGCCGGGATTGGAGACTGCTGAGAGGTTAGGCTGGTGCTGGGGCCAGTGAGGCTGGCATCGAAGTATGCAGTGAGGCAAGGCCGCTACTGGGGCCTCCGAGGCTGGGATCAAAGCCTGGGATCGGAGCCTGCTGAGGGGATAGGCCAGTGCTGGGGCCAGGAAGTCCGGGATCAGACCCTCTGTGAGGCTAGGCCAGTGCTGGGGCCTCCGAGGCCAGGATCGTAGCCTACCAAGGGGTTAGGCTGGTGCCGGGGCCAATGGCCAGCATCGGAGCCTGCCATGAGGCAAGGCTGCTACTGGGGCCTCTGAGGCCGGGATTGGAGCCAGCTGAGGGGTTAGGCCAGTGTTGGGGCCAGCGAGACCAGAATCAGGGCCTCCCATGAGGCAAGGCCGCTGCTTGAGCCAGCGAGGTCTGGATCAGTCCACCGGGCAGCCAGGCCACAACTGAGGCCGTCAAGAGTGGGATCGGTATTTGCAACGTGGCATGCACAGAGAAATATCGCAGAAAATTAAAACCAGATGCTTCCCCTAATCAGCAGTAACTAGGAGGAAACAGGCAACAGAAAGTGGTCGAGCTATATAAAGGGCCCTATAGTGAAGCAATTAAGGTGACCAGAGGGTATGGAATAGGGGAGGATGGAGCCTCTTTAAAAGCAGGAGGTACATAAACACATGTATCAAAGTTAATCACCAAACAAGCATGGGATCGAGGGAGGGGGAGGGAATGGGATGGGGGCTGGATGAGGGCTAATTGGATGATGTGTGCTTGTATATCCTCTCAATTCTTGTATTCCAATGTGATATATGATTACAATGCACCAATTAAAAAAATAAAAATTAAAAAAATTAAAAAATTAAAAAATAAAAAATAAACATATCAAAGTCAATCAGTAAGCCAAACATCAGAAGAACAGTGGGGGAGATATTGGGGTGTGAATTGGGGAAGGGCTAAACAAGTGATGTGTGCATGTATGCAAAAACCCCACAAATTCACACTTTGTATAATTGACATATTAATAAAATTATTTTTTCCATTTTTATCATCTTAAGCCCATGACAGGTACTAAAGAGAAGAATCAATAAATCTAAGGGAATCATGAAAGAAACAAAAAATAAGTCTGATTTTATTAAGAAGTAATTGAAAAAATGTACTTACATTTTTATCATTATAAATATAATCTATATAATTTATTACTTTATAAAACAGTCCAATTGATAACACCAACAAGAGAAGTATTGACTTAAAATCTAAAATTCTATACTTTTGTGTTTGTTTCTGAAGAGCGTAGTCACTGCTGAAATGAAAACTGCAGACCATTTAAGTATCTCTTGTTAGTAGCTTCATAACCTCTCTCAAAAGTATTCATTCTGGATAAAATATCACTGGAATAATCCACTGGCTGCTTAATTTTAAAGAAAGTGAGTTTTCCAGTATTATAAGACTGGGCTCATCAACAATACTTTTATGTACAAATTATGCCTCTTGTTTCATTGGAGAAAGGGGCTAGGACATTTCCACAGGCTCCTCCTAACATCAAGTGGTGCACTACCTTTAACAAAGGATTAAGCTTTCAGTTTGTAAACCTACTCATTGATCATAATTTAACTTATAAATCTGTCTAGCTTTTAAGTTATTATAAAATATATTTCAAAAACAATTTTTACTGCAATAAGTTGTTGACAGAAGTTCAAGAATTTGAAGATACAAAAAGGAAGTCCTAATGCTAAGGGTGAAAGTCTGAGAACAACCTGGGCAAAACCAAACCCTTGTATAAAAATACTCGAGGAATCACAACATAAGTTACTGAGAGTACCATATATACCACATGCCAGCCCCGTTATTACATAAACAGATTAATGACTCTATACCAAAGGCCAAGCATTAAAAAAGACATACCAATTTTTGACATAAAACTATTTATATCTTTAATGTTCACATGCTATATTTTATTAAAATGAAAATTATAAAAAGAGCATTGAAAATATAGAAAACATTTAAAAAGCACAATCAAGAGTCAAGAACCAATGGAATCAACAGAACAAGCAGAGAATAGTACAGATGTGCTATTGCCATGCAGAGTAAATATGGTAAGTGTGTGTTATATATAGAAAACGTTGAACAGTAGATATCAAATGAATAATTTCAACAGATTAAAAATATAAAAATATTTGTAATATTTCTGTTTTTAAAACTATAAATATTGGTGAAATATATAAAGGAAGATCTAATTAAATACCTAAACATTGTAATAGTTTGATGTTAGGTCCATAAAGAATTAAGTTACATGAGTTCATTAGGATGGATTCTAATTAAATAGTTCATTTTCTTGTGAGAAGAGATGAGCCCACAGACACACACAAAAGAAAAATGACACTGAAAGAAAATAGGCATATGGAAGCCAAGTACAGAGTGTTAGAAGGAAGTAAGACTTTATTCATCTTCATGGCTTCGAAAATAGAATGTTGCTGGGAGTGATGGTATTCGCTTGTTATCCCAGGATTTGGGAGGCTGAAACAGCAGGATTGCGGTTCAAGGACAGCCTTAGGTACTTAGTGAAGCCATCTGCAACTCAGTGAGACCCTGTTTCAAAATAAAAAAATAAGCTGGGCGTGGTGGCGCAAGCTTGTAATCCCCATGCTTGGAAGGAGGAGACAGGAGGATCAAGCAGGTTCGAAGCCAGCCTAGCTAGCTTAAGAGACCCTGTTTCCAAATAAAATATAAATTAGATATAGGAGTGTAGTCCGGAGGTAGAAGGGTTCCATCCCCAGTACCACCAAAAATTAAATAAATAAATAAACAGAATAAAAAATAGGGCTGGGGGTATAGCTTGAAGCCAGAATGCCCCTGGATTCCATCCCTGACAGAAGACATGGACAAAGCCTGAGGAATGAAAGATTCTGAAAGAGTTAAAGGAGATTCTCTGAAAGGTCGAATTCTCCAAAACTCTGGGTGTAACTCCAGTCCTTTCTGGAATTTGCCCTCTAAGGCCCACCAGTGTGGGCAGGGGGCTGATCTTAATCACAAGGTCTATAATGTCACAGTTCTTCCTTTTGTCTTGCTTATGATTAGTGATTTACATGTCCTTCACTTAATACCCCACTATTGTACTTTGGTGTTTACACTTTTCTACTAGGATCTTATGATTAATCTCACTGGAGAAGGGTATAAAGATCTTGGTTTTAGAGAATAAACTTTGTCAGTTGCTCATCAGGCAATTGTCTGTGCTTTCATTTCAGGGCAGCTGCTCATCAGGCAGCTGTTTGGTGTTTCCCCTTTCAGTTCTCTCCCTCCCAAGTCCCAGAGAGGAATCTCCACACATCCCCAGTAACACACACACACACACACACACACACACACACACACACACAAACAGAAAAGAAAATGGAATGATATTAATAAATTTTTTTCCTCATAGAAACTTAGAGATTGGACAGAATTTTGATTAGTATCCTAACATGGTTTATGTAGACACTGAAAAGATTATTTTAATATTTATTCATAAATGAGAAAATTAAAATAACCACAGTGAATTCAAACAGAGCTAACGGATTTTCACTACCTGTTTATAAACAACATATGAAGCTAGACTAAAAGTGTATGATATTTGGAAAGGAGAAAGAAAAAAAATTAGTGTACCAAAAAAGACAATTAAAAAATTGACCCACACATATATGGTAAATATTTCTCAATGAAGAAAAACTGAATTCCCCATATGCATGAAAGCAAAAATACATTCATAATTAATTTTATACAAAGACAAAAATGATTTACAGTACTAAATGTAAAACTCAAATATTTATTTTTAGAATAAAAATAAGAATTATTATGGGCAGATATTTCTAATAAACCACATTTAAGTAACAAATATTAAATAGTTATTAAAACAAAAATACACAAAAATTATGAGTTTCTTAAAATATAGATATCAAAATTGAAAGATTCTACTCAATAAAAGACATTTCTATTTTTTTTTTTTTTTTTGAGGTACTGGGGGTTGAACCCAGAGAGGCTTTCTACCTCCAGGCTATACTCCCAGACTTATTTTATATTTTATTTGGGAACATGGTCTCACTAAGTTGCTGAGATACTCACTAAGTAGCTGAGGCTGGCTTTGAACTTGTTCCATCCTCCTTTCTCAGTCTCCCAAGAACAGGGATTTCAAGTGTGCGCCACCATGCCCAGCAATAAAAGACATTTCTTAAGCAAAAGAAAAGGCAAATAATCTTTTAAAAACATAGCAAATCACATTTCTTTTTTCTAGATAACATAAAGAATACTCAAAAATCAATAATAAAATGCCAAACAGTCTCAAAAGTAAAATCGCAGAGTACATGAGACATTTCACGAAAGAAGATATAAGATAGTTATAAACAGATAAAAATATGCTGAGCATTACTAGTCATTAGTGTACTGAAAATTTATGTGCCAATTAATTATCATTGTAAATGTATGAAAATAAGATAGAAAATAAAGTAAGTTGATAACACTAAGTTATAACAAGAATGTATAGCAACTGTAATTTTAAAATATTGTTTGTGGGAATGTACAACATATTGATACATTCAAAAATAGTTTGCTTTTTCCTTATAAAGTTGAATTGACCATATGATCATGTAGTACCACTCCTAAATATTTACCCAATGAAAATAAAAATGTATATTCTCATAATAGGTAGGAAATTATTCAAAACAGCTTCAAATATAACTCCCTACATCTGGAAATAACCCAATGTCCTACAACTGGGATATTGGAGAGCACCCTGCTGGTAAGCCTACAGGAAGTTATTCTATGCAAAAATAAACAGAAATGAAATGTTAATGTACCTGGCATCCTGAACACAGCTAAACTGCATTTTACATGGTTTAGAAAGCTAAATTCAAAGGTTATGTGTTTTTATTGCTATCACATTTTTATATAAGCAAAATTACTGAGACAGAAGACAGCTCAGTGATTCTCATGATCATGGGATGGAGAGAGAGCTGATTACAAAAGGGCAGCTAAGAAGCTTTCCACAGTCTCCTTAGCCTGACTTTGTTTTAGACAGGCTGGCACATTTGTCCCTATGTTACTGACTTTCCTTTTCTTACAACAATTACTTCAAACTTTAGAAAACTTGTAAAATTTTTAACTTTTTGAGATAGCAAATACAGATGGCCAATGGCCAAATCATATTGACCAAAGCCATGGACCAACTTCATTCCTTTTGTCCTTCAGTAACTTTCCACTAGCTTACCACAAATTTTAGAAATTTCTCATCCTTTTGTTTTGGTTTGAATTGTGTTTAACACAAGTCAGAGAATAGCAAAATTCACAAATCATAATTAGTTGCTAGAGCTGGAAAGCTACAAGGCATTAGCTAAAATATATGAAAAAAGAATAGATAAAGTGTAGAATATTCTCCACTTCTAGTTTATTCAAAATAATGTTTTCTGTGTCTTAACAAAGGAGAGGATCCCATGCATCTGCCTTAAGGCACAGTAATGAACTGAGTTCCAGTTTATCCACCTGAGAGTGTATTTTTTTGACCTACCTTTTGACCAAATTGAAACAGAAGAAACTATTGACTCTTTCTTCCTTTATTTATTTCACAGTATTTATGATATGCTAAATAAAAGAAAAATGTGTTTTATGATAGTCATTGTAATTGGCATTAAAAATAGCCTAGGGAAATGTTAAGTGAATATGGTTTCTAAAAAAACTCCCGCAATCTCCTTTGGTGTTTTCTTTACTGCTTATGTATGTAAATAATAGGGAATCTAAATAAAATTGGGAGTTTCTATGCATACTCACTCAAGTCAACTGTTTAAAATTATTTGAATTTATAAGCTAAATTATACATCACTATATACTTACCTATGCCATATAACTCTATTAAATAGACAAAATGGCATGCACCTTAAGAATGGTTGCAAGCAGAAAATGATCAAACTAATAACTATAATACTATATAGCTGCAATATGGTTTATCTTTTAATATTGCTTTAAGATTAACTCCTATTAAATTTAATGCTTATGAAAGATGAGGCATTCAAATTATATTAAACTAAATGTGTTAGTATTGAATATTTCTTACATATATAATTAACTGACAATTGATGATACATTTAAGTCTAATAACTGGAGAAATATATATTTATAACTAGCCATTGCTAAAATCTAAAACTCAGTGATAAAGGAAAATTCTTTTATCTATGTCTTTGTTAGTCTTGTGAGAGGGATATAAACAAGAGTCTAAATATAACAGTAATAACTAAAATATAATTGTACAATAAAGCTATCATTCTTGAGTGCCAATCATTAGAATTTATTGTCTATAGTATGCCAACTTGTATTTTGGGTCCTAGTGATAAGATCATGAAGAAGACATCTAATAGAGATAATATATAGCAAAGAGAAAAATAACACAATACACAAATTTTAAATTTTTAAGATAAAATAATGACAAATGTCATGAATAACAAATTATGGTGAAGTGGTAAAAAGCAGCACAGTAAAAATAGAAGTTTGGAGGGATAATTTAGATTCAGCATTCATACAGACTTTAATAATTAGGTAAATTTTGAATGAAAATGGCATATAGCATTAAAGAACTAATCATAACACTTTGTAGAACAGGGAAGAAAAATCTATAGCTTTTTGGACAAATCCAGTCTGGCATCTTTTTCTGTAAACAAATTTTTATTGAAAAACAGCTTTCCTCCTTTGCTTAAATGGACTATTGCTGCATTAATGCTTAAATCAAAGAACTGAATAATTGTGACAAAAACCATTTGGCCTGAAAACTGCAGAATAGTTACAATTTGACCTTTAGAGGAAAAGTTTGCTGATTTCTGCTTTAGAGCAATGCTTTTAAATGAACTATCTTTGATAGAAATGTTTTAGAAACTTGGCTGTTACTTATTACTAGTTAGCCACATACAGCAATTAAGCATTTAAAATGTGTTACTATGCTTAAGAATATTAACTTGAAATTTTAATATACTTAATTTTTAAAGCAGTATTAGGTTCACAAAATATTAAGAGAAAGGTGCAGAGATTTTGCATACAGCCCTTCTTCATGCATGCATAGCCTCTAATATGATCTGTATTTCCCATGGAATAGTACAATTGTTAGAACTGATGAACCTACATTGATACATCATTATCATCCAAACGACATAATTTCCATTAGCTTTCACTCTTGGTATTGAACATACTTTGGGTTTTGACAAGTGTGTAGTGACGTGACAAACATTGTAGAATCATGCAGAGTAGTTTTACTGCTCTGAAGTCCTCCATTGTGTGCCTATGCAACCCGCCCTCTCAACTAATGCCTAATCCCCTTCAATCCCTGATCATTTTACTGTCTTCACAGTTTTGCCTTTTCCAAGATGTCAGAGTTGGGATCATAGGATTTATAACTTTTCCTGATTGATTTATTATATTTTTTATTCTATGTTTAATTTTCTCCCATATTTTCAATATTTCAATACTTCATTTTAGTGCTTAATATTATATTTCCTGGATTACTAAATTTTTTTTCCAACTAATGCAGGAAATTTTGGTTGCCTACAAATTTTGGCAGTTTTGAACAACACTGCTACAAAATTCCAAGAAAACTTTTTTACTATTCTTTCTTTGTTAAAAATAGCCATTTTTATGAGTGTGAAATAGTATCTCATTGTAAAATATCTACTTGAATGCTTCCAGCTGCCCTATGTCTATGTTTTTTTTTAAATGTATTTAATCAAGTTGACTATTCATACCAAACTCAATATTAAGCATGGTGAAGAAAAGCAAGTGGAGACAGAGCCCAGGGAAAGCTCACCAAGTTCTGTGTGCATGTATGTCCTTATCACTCCAAAATTCATTATGAAATTATAAAGGACAATATAATTTTATTTTACAAAGCTTCATCTGATTTTGTCAAATATATCCTATTGGTTTCAAAAGAGGTTGCACTAATTTGAAACTCCAACAATAATGTATTAGAGTTCATCTCCCTAATATGCAGAATATAGGGAGAAAATGGATCATAGGAGGAACTCTAGATAAAAGGAGAAACATAAATGATCAAATAAGATGATGTAACTGATGGGAGATGGGAGAGGAAAGAGGAAAATTCCCTAATGTACATGCTGTACATTCACAAACTTATCAAAGAAAATCTCTAAGTCAAACATAAGAAGGAGAGAATGGGGGAGAGAATGAGGTGGGAATTGGGAAAGGTCTAATTGAGTGATGTGTACTCCATAAAGATGAATGACTATAATGCACCAATAAAAAATGAAAAAGTAAAGATCTTATTGGTACTTCTGTCTACAAAATTCAGTTCTTCTTAAGAGGAATTCAGATAAAATAATACAGTTTAACAACAATAAAATGCATGATATCATATAGATAAATTTTATTATACAGGTCATCTATATGTACTACTATAAAGTGACCTCCATGGTATATTATTGATTTAAAATAAATATGAAAACATAATGTACACCTAATTTAATATAAGACAGCTATAAAACTACAAATATGTCTATACATGTGTTTAATTATACATTCTTATATGTAATTACATATTTGAATAAAAACACAAAGAAACACTATACTATCACACTGGAGAAAAATATTGCCAATAAAGAGAGAGAGAGAGAGAGAGAGAGAGAGAGAGAGAGAGAGAGAGGGTCTAGCATGAAGAAAGATAGGAATAGAAACAATATTTTTCAAACTATTATTTTTAATTTGTAATTATAAGAATATTTTACATTAAAAACATTCCTTTAGCTGATGCAATAGAGCATGCCTGTAAAGACATTACTTAGGAGACTAAGATAGGAGGATCACAGGTTAAAGATCAGAGCATGATATAAAAAGGGCTAGAGGTGTAGCTTAGAAGTAAAACTTATTTTCAAACATAAAATGATAATCTAAGATTTATACATATATATAACATATATGTAAGATTTATATACATATAAAAGGTAAGCTAAGATTATATCTCAGTAATTCTAGAATGTGCTGAGAATAAAATATCCTGAGATAGAGAGAAAATGCCTGAAACATCTTGAGTCTTATCTTGTGTATCTTAGAAGAAGCTGTATTTTGAGTTGGGGAGAAACTGACCAAAGCAGACTGAATTTTGTTTCTTTTTCCCATAGAAACAGGATGTTCTTCAAAGCTTTGTTCAGTAAGATTAGTCAGCAAGTGGACAAGGGGAAGTTTCTTAGTTTATTATGTGCTGCTATAACATAATACCTCTGACAGGGAAATCTACAAAAATAATTAATTTCTAAGAGTCTGTAGAGCTCAGAAGTCCAAGATCAAAAGGGTAGCCTTTGTAGAGGACCTTCTTCCTGCATTATCCCATAACAGAGAAAAAAAAAGAGAGACAAATAGTTAAGACTAATTATTATACAAAAATCCACTCACTGAGAGTGGTATTAATCCATTCATAAAGACATAGCCTTCTTGTTCTAATAGACTTTAATTGGGCTCCACCTTTCAGCACCACTTTTTTTTTCTAACATCTGCATTTTTGAGGTTTCCAACACTTGCATTTTGAGTTTAAACGTGAGGGCACCTTTAAACTGTATCAGAAAATTTCATACATATAGCTACGCTTAGAAATGAGGGAGGAATAGAATGAATAAAATAGAATCTTCCAAACTCTGGTGAATTGTTCATCTAAGTGATAAACAGCAATGGTTCCAAATATCACAAAAAGAGATAAGATTAAATGCTTCTAATTGAAAATACTCAATACAGCCTGTGAAACATTTTTGCCAAAAATACTCAACTTGAATTTAATTTAGGCTCTAGAACCAGTTGTTACTTGATGAGAAACACAAGTGTACAAATAGCAATGTGAGGTTGCTGTCCACAAAGTTAAGGCTTTGAAAAAATTACACAAATAAGTGATACTCTTTCTTCAACAAATTGAAGATAATAAATAATTGGATGATAAACCAATATAATACAATTTTAAATAAACTATTAGTCAATTAATATGTAACATTAATTTATTTGATTTGAGTAATGTCAAAAGTTATGAGAGAATAATAAAATAATGGCCATTTTGTCTCACAATTCTGTGAAACATCAGATTACTTTATAATATTAAAAATTAGGTTTATATTTTAAAGGGACTTACTATTTTAAGTTTTTTGCATAACATATTAAAGATTATAATGCAGTTATTTTAAATGTGAATATATCATTTTTCCAATATCTTTTATGGAAAAGGTTATTCTTTTCCTCTCAGGGTAATACTGCCATCATGAAAGCAATCTGAAAGGGGTTCCTCTTATTAAGATTTTTTGTGATATTTGAGAATGATTGCTGCTTAAATTTTCTGGTTGTATTTCCTAGTGAAGCCAGTTGGTTCAGAGATTTTAATACAAAGTATATCTCCTTACAATGCATAGGTCTATTTACATTTTTTATTTCATTATTATTAAGTTTTAGTGTGCTATCTGTACAGGCATTTATCAATTTGATTATTAAATTTGATGTTGAATAATTATTCATAGTATTCCATTATAATCATTTTATAAAATATTATATTAGTAGTAGCATTTCCTCTCTCATTTAAAATGATCATATTGTGTATGTCTATACAAATCTGCACAAATATTCATTGCAT
The DNA here is from genome assembly GCF_963383645.1 of Muscardinus avellanarius. Lineage (NCBI taxonomy): Eukaryota > Metazoa > Chordata > Mammalia > Rodentia > Gliridae > Muscardinus > Muscardinus avellanarius. Next base: position 90,819,777 of record NC_137791.1, read on the forward strand.
CATTTTTCATCAACAAAAAAGTTTGGAAAGATTACAAATATTAACAACTGATAGATAAAAATGAAATGTATCTAAATAATAAAACTAATTCATATTCAGTATTAAAGGGGTATTAATGAGAGCTATATGTTACATCCGGATGGAACCTGAAAAAACAATCATGCTGCGGTAATGAAGCTATTCAGAAAAAAAGCATCTTTCATGATTTTTTAATTTTATTTTTATTGGTTTATTGTAGTCATACATCTTAATGGGGTACAAGATGGTAGAGGCAGTACAACCACACATTACTCATCTAGCCTTTCCCCAATTCCTATTCCATTCTTTCTCCAGATTACTAGGGATGTTACTTCTGATGTTTGGCTTGGAGACTGACTTTGATATGTTTATGAACATACTTCATGTATATTAAAATATTTTTCTCTTTTCCCCTTTCATCCCCTTCAGAGAGTTCAACTTATATGCTCATCTCTGGTTTCTCTTTTCTTATCTAGAGTTTCTCCTATGACCCATTTTTTTTTTTAGCTTCTGCATATTACGAAGAGCAGCAAATTTTTTACTTTTTATGACTGACTAATCTTACTTTGAAATTATTCTAAGTAGTCTAGTTCCATACTTTTTCCTACAAATGATCCAACTTTGTTCATCATTATGGCTGAGTAAAATTCAGTTGTGTACATATCCCATAGTTTTGTAATCCATTCATCTCTTTATGGACATCTTGGTAGGTTCTATAGTTTGACAATTTTAAATTGTGCATCTATGAACATAGATATACATGTATTAGACTGGTAGTTTGGTTTCCATTGTTTGGGTAGATACCCAGAAGTATTATTGCTGGATCATATGGTAGGTTCATTCCCATTCTTCTGAGGATCCTCTCTATATTGTTTTACAAAGTGGTTGCACTAGTATGCGATCCCACCAACAATGTATTAGAGTTCCCACCTCCACATCCTCACCAGCATTTGTAGCTGTTTGTATTTTTTAGTACATGTTTACTAAGTTTAATTCAAGTGTTATAGCTAATTCTGCATTGTAAAAATAACAAAATGTTCCTATAAAAATTGCATTGTGATTAGGATAGGTTTCTTGTTTTGCTACAGCTCTAGAAAAATGTTGGCACCAAATGCAGTTAAGAACAATTTTAATAGCCGGGAGTGGTGGCGCATGCTTGTAATCCCAGCATTTGGGAGGCTGAGACCAGAGGATTGTGGTTCGCGGACAGCCTCAGCTACTTAGTGAGGCCCTTTGCAACTCAGTGAGACCCGGTTTCAAAATAAAGAATTAAAAATAGGACAGGGGCTGTAGCTCGGAGGTTGAATGCCCCTGGGCTCCATTCCCAGTACTGGAAAACAAACAAACAAACAAACAAACAAAAAAACGTTACTAGTGGTGGTTCACTTCTATTAGACTATTTCCTTACCATTATGAGTTAAACAAGTTAGTGGTTTTCAGCTTAACAAGCTAAGCATAATTTATGGTAGTTTTTTTTTTTTTTTTTTTTTTTGGTATTGGGTATTAAACCCAGGAGCATCCCATCAAGCTACCCCCTTGGCCCTTATTTTTTGGTTTTGTTTTCTTTGCAGTACTGGGGATGAAACTCAGGGGCATTATACCTTCGAGCCACCCCCAGCCCTGCTTTTTATTTTGAAACCAGTCTCACTAGGTTGGTGAGTCTCTTTGCCTCCCAAGTCCTGGGATTACAAGTGTGTCACCTCGGCTCTACCTGACATTTTTTAACAGGGGGAAAAAAAAAAACAATCAACCCAGAATAGCACAACACTTTCATAAATGACTTTGAACCACAACTCATCTGAATTCTTAGGGTGTTGCATGATCAAAATGTTTTTTTTGGGGGGCTCCAATATCTGCAGGAGAACTCTTTGGTTGACAAAGCCACATTAGACCCCTCACTGTACCAGGAGTAGGAAGCAGCTCCTGCAGGCACTTAAGCAGCTAGGTCAATTCAAATGTGACTACTGAGCTGTTGCTTTCCCAAAGTGTGAAACAATAGAGATAATTCCAGCACCTGGTATGACTCTGTAGGCCTCAAAGCAATAGCCACACCACTTAGCTGTTCAACAACAGATGCTCACCCTGAGGCAAGCAGGTACCTGAGGTTGCATCTTTTGGGGTGACTGGGAAGGGGACCTCTGCCTGAGAGATGAAGTGGCAGGATCCATGCCAGTTCAGTATGTTTGCTGGCAAATAATAGTTATGACTTTGCTGACAAACTACTTAACCTCCTGGCCCAGGGAAAGCTTACTAAAGGTGGCTTAGCAGCTCTTCTTCCTTTTTGGTGTGGCTGAGCAATAGACATCTTTCTGCAAGGTGTCAAACCAAGTCCAGAGGCATTTCTGTGAAGCTGATTCTTAACCCTGAGAATTCAAGGTTCTCAAACTTGGTTTCTCCCCACCAACCAACTGCACCCACAGATTAAAACACAAAAAGGATGTGGTAAGCCCAGTACCCAGATATAGATCTGAACAGATTTTAACTCCTGCAGCGGCCAGCAGCCTCGGGTATGGGGAGAACTAGGCGTGGCGTGGATGTACATTTCACAGCATCACTGAAGATGAGAGGGACAAAGGAAGAAGCCCTATGTGGACACGACACGTGGAGGACCATGGCAGTCCCTGCAAGAAGGGCAGATGCCTAAGGAGCTGTGGCCAAACGGCTTCTGTGACAGGAACTAGCAACAAGGGATCACAGTAGAACCTTCCCTAAAGACAAGACTGAGGACAACTGCTTGGTTTTGGCTGAATGTTGCCGAGGAAGAGCAATCAAGATGTTTCAAGAGAAGGAAGGATGACAGGCTGGGGATGTAATGAAAAGGAGCCAGCAGGCTCGGTTGCAATCTTGAAGCGGCAGTTCTAGTGATAGCACCGGGATCTGAAGTGAGGCGCTTTATGAAGCTCCCACCACCTTCTTAGTGTTTTGGCATATGCCTCGCTCCTCTATCCCACGGCAAATGACAGGCTGTTTGGGTTTTCTTTCAGCTGTTTGGAGAGGCCTCTTCATAGTGGACGGCTGGCACAAGGACAATGAAGATGTGCCGAGTGCCCTGCTGCTTCACACCATCTCCCTGCCCTCACCCACCGCAGCCTTCTGCTTCATCTGGAACGACCAAGGAGCAGTCACCAGGAAGTCCCCTGTCATCCCCACAGGTGGTCTCCGCAGACTGGAAGGCAGTCCTCTAGATGGCTCTTGTGATGGCAACAGAGCCCCCGAGCAGTCAGCCTCATGCGTCCTTGACCCTCTCCCACCCCTGCTTGTTGGGCTAAAGAAAATGACAACATCTGATACTCTATCTCTTGAGTTTCTGGTCTGGCTACAGGCGAAGCAGTGGCCTCTTGGTAGAAGGAGATGCTGCATTTGCCTCCCGGCGGGTTTATGACCTTGTTGTGAGAGCAAGGCCACAGCCCTAGCCTGGGCTCACGGCTGTCAACCATGGGTGTGGGCTCAGGAACTTGGGTGTGGGAAGCTTCTCTTGCGCTGCCCTTCTCTTCTTGGGATGAGGTGTTTGTGGCAAGTGTAAGACCCGATTTGGGGACTTCTCCTTCACACAGGAGGGCATGGTCCTTGGGTTTGTTTGGATGTGCCAAAGGTGAAGTGACAGTGACTGGGGATCCAAAAATATCACTGGTTTTCCCACCAGGTGGGTTCAGACGTTGCTGGGTTTGCACAGGAGTCAATTCATCAAAGATACCACTTCCTTTGCCCCCAGGCGGATTTGTTCTCTTGGGTATATTCTGAGGTTCTTCAGTTGGCCCCAAAATATTAGATGCTGTCCTATTAGGCCTGCTTGAAGGAACAGCTTCTTCTAGAGTTCCAAAAAGATTATTCGATTCTCCTCCTGGTGGCTTCATGGCTCTGGAGCTTGGCCACTTGGCCTCGCCGTCTGTGCCCTGGAACATGTCCGTCGCCTCCTCCCGCTTAGCTGTTTGTATTTTTAATGATTGCCATTCTATTTGGAGTTCGGTGAAATCTAATGGTAGTTTTGATTTGTATCTCTCTGATCACTAATTATGTTGAGCATTTTTTCATACATTTATTGACTATTTAAATTTCTTTTTTAGTGAAGTGTTTAGTTCACTTGTTCATGTTTTGATTGGGTTATTTGTATTCTTAATCGTGAGTTGCTTGAGTTCTCTGTAGATTCTAGATATTAGTCCTCTATTGGAGACAGAGATGGCATAAATTTTCTCCCATTCTATTGGCTCTCGGGTAAGTTTTTTGATAGTTTTCTTTGCTTTACAGAAGCTCTTCAGTTTAATAAAAATCCACATATTGATTCTTTTAATATCTTGTGCTGGAGTCTTTTTGAGAAAGTTATTAGCTGTGCTTATGTGTTGAAATGTTGGACCTATGCCCTCTTCAATGAGCTGCAGGGTATCTGGTCTAATTCTCAAGTATTTGATCTATCTTGAATTAACTATTGTGCATGTTGAGAAAGTGGAGTTTATTGGTTTTTTTCTGCATATGATTAATCAGTTTTTTCAAAACCATTTGTTGAAGAGTCTATCTCTTTTCAGTGTATGTTTTGGCTTCTTTTTCAAAGAACAGTTAGCTATAAGTGGGCAGATTTTTTTTCTGAGACTTCTATTCAGATTCATTGGTCTATGTGGGTGTCCTTGCATCAATACTATGCTGGTTTAATTACTATGGCTTTGCAGTATAGTTTGATGCCATGTATTGTGATGCTTTTGCATGGTTCTTGTTGCTGAGAACTACTTTGGCTATTCTTGTGATTTTAGTGTTCCAAATGAATTTAAGGACTGATTTTTCTATGCCTTTGAGGAATAACCTTGGTAATTTTATAGGTATTGCATTGAATCTGTAGATAATTTTTGGAAGAATAGTCACTTTGATATTTATTCTTCCTATTCAAGAGCATGGAAGATCTTTTCATCTCTCATCTCCTAAGGTCTTCTTTGATTTTTAAAAATGTTTTATAATTTTTTTGGTAGGGTTTTATACCTCCTTGGTTATGTTTATTCCTAATTATTTTATATTTTGTGGGGTCTTCTGAGTGGAACTGTTTTCTGAATTTTTTTTCAGTGAATTTATGTTTGGCATACAGAAAAGCATCTGATTTTTTAAGATTGATTTTGTATCGAGACACTTTGCTAAAATTACTGATCAGTTCTCTAAGTTTTTGGATGTGGTTCTAGTTTTAGTCTTATAATATCATGTTATCTACAAATAGAAATAGTTTTAGGTCTTTTTCTATTTGTATTCCTTTGATTTTATTCTCTTGCCTTATTGCTCTGGCAAGAATCTCAATTATTATAGAAGAATATATAGAAGAAGTGGTGATAATGGATATCTTTATGTTTTTGGGAGAATTCTTGCAGTTCTCTATTTAATATGATGTTGGCTGAAGACTTATTGTATACTGCCTTTATGATGTTGAGGTATGTTCCTTTTATTTTGATTCTCTTCACTGTTTTTAGCATAATTGTGTGCTGGGTTTTATCAAATGCTTTTTCAGAATTCATTGAATTGATCATGTGATTTTTGTCTTTGGTTCCATTTATGTGATGAATAACATGGATTGTATTTTGTATGTTGAACCAGCCTTGCATCCATGGGATTAACCCTACTTGATCATGGTGTATGATTTTCTTGATGTGGTTTTGAAATACATTTTGCTAGTATTTTGTTTAGCAGTTTTACTTCTAAATTTCTCAAGGCCTATAATTTTCTTTTCTTAAGCTCTCTTTATTTGGTTTTTATATTACAGTAATGTTTGTTTTATAGAATGTATTTAGTAGAATCTCATTCCTCTCTATTTTATTGAATAAATTGTTGCATATTGGCATTAGCTCCTCTCAAAATATTTTGTAAAATTCACTTGAGAAACCATCTGGCCTCACCTTTTGCTTGATGGTAGACTCTTTTTTTTTTTATTCTTTATTTATTTATTTTATTTTTTTTAATTTTATTTTATTGGTGCACTGTATTCATACATCATAGTGGGATACAAACTTTTGTAGACATACATGCACACATCGCCCAGTCAGCCCCCACCCGATCCCCACCCCATTCTCTCCCCATCCCTCCTTCCCATGCTTGGCTTAGTGGTTGACATCTAGTATTATAGCAATTTATCCAAAATTAAAAATGATAATCTCACATAACAGTTTCATTTGTCTGATACCAAGCGTTTGATGATTTAAAGATAGCATTTCAATATTTCTTTTTGCTTTCTTTCTTACCAGAGAATATTTTTTTCTGTTTTTTTAGGTGAAACTATCATATATTTATATATTTATTTTTCAGAAAAAATCTATCCTAATATGGAATATGACTTCTAGATACCCAAAACGATCTTGAAAAAGAACAAAGCTAGCAGATATATATTTTCTGATTTCAAACCATATAAAGCTACAATAATTGAAACAGTGTAGTACTGTTCTAAAGGCAGATATATAGACCATTGGAGTTAAATACAAGCCTAGAGCTAAATTCTTCCCTATATTGTCAAGTTGTAGACTCTTTATTGTTGCCTCAATCTCTTTGATTGCTATTATCAGTTTAAATTTTCTATATCATCTTGGTTCAGTTTATGTGTTTAGATAATTGTCAATTTCTTCTACATTTTCAGTTCTGTTAGAGTATAATATTTTCTTTTTTTATTGGTACATTATAGTCATACATCTTAATAGAGTACAAGATGGTAGAGGCATACATGCACATATCACTTAATTAGACTTATACAATTCTCATCCCATTGCCTCCTACTCTCTCCTTCTCATGTTTGGCTTAGTGATTTATTTTTGACATGTTTGTGAATGTGCACTGTATATATTAGGGAATTTCCCAATTCTCCCCTTTCATCCCCCTTGATTGGGTCACCTTATTTGTTCATCTATAGTTTCTCCTTTGTGTAGCATTCTTTCTATGGCACATTTTTTTCCTAGCTTCTGCACAGGAGTATAATTTTTCTAACTAGTTTCTGATAATCTAGATTTTCATGTTATTGGGAGTAAAATCTCCTTTTTCATCATTTATTCTAGTAATTTGAATTGATTCTCTTGTTCTTTGGTTTAGGTTGGCCATCTTGTTTATTTTTGTTCTTTTGTTTATCCATCTTGTTTATTTTTGGAGAAACAGGTTTTGATTTTGTTGATATTTTGTGTTGTTCTTTTATTATTTATTTCATTGATTTCTTCTCCGTTTTTAATAATTTTATTTGTTTTACTGGCATTGAGATGAGATTTTTTTTATATTTTTCAAGGGCTTTAGGCATGTCATTAGGTTATTTGGTGACTTTTTTGTTCATTTTTTATGTGGGCCCTCAGTGCCAAAATTTTTCTCTTAATAATACCTTCAAGGTGTCCCAGAGATTTTGAAATGTTGTGTCTCTATTTTTATTTGTCTATAGGAATTTTTTTAGTTTTATTCTGACTGCTTCCATTACCCATTCCTGGTTCAGCAGTGTGATGTTTAGTCTCCAAGTTGTTATGTGGTTAATGCTGATCCTTCTTATAGTTGATTTCTAGTTTGTTTCTGTTGTAGTCTGAAAAGACTCAGGGGAGTATGTCACATCTTTTTAGTTTGCTCATGTTCGCTTTGTGGCCAAGGTTGTGGTCTGTTTTAGAGATGGTTCCATGAGCAGCTGAGAAGAATGTAAATGCTGCTGTAGTTGGGTGGAATATTTTGTATGTGTCTGATAAGTCCATTTGGTTTATGGTGTTCTTTAAGTCTGAGGCATCATTACTGACATTTTGTCTAGAAGACTGGCCTAGCAGCTGAGAGGAGTGTTGAAGTCTCCCAGTATTATTGTGTTGGGTTCTATGTGTGGCTTAATGTCACAAAGATTTGTTTAATGAAAGTGGCTGCACCTATATTTGGGGCATAATTGTTGATCTTTATTTCTTCTTGCTGAATTGTTCTTTTTACCATTAAAAATGACTTGCTTTGTCTTTTCTGATAAACTTGGGCTTGAAATCTAATTTGTCTGATGTCATAGTTGCTACTCCTGCTTGTCTTTCAGTTTGGATGACATGGACTAACTTGCTCCAGCCCCTCACCTTTAGTGTGTTATTTTAATTAATTATGTGATGTGTTTCTTGCAGGCAGTATACAAATAGATTCTGTTTTTTAATATATTTGGCCACCTTAAGTTTTTCAATTGGCGAGTTGAGGTCATTTATTTTCAGCATGATTATTGAGACATGCTTTTTAATTTCTAACATTTTGAGTATTATTTTCTACAAGAGGTAGTATTTGTTGTTCTTTGCTTAGTTGTTTCTTTGATAGAAATTATTGTTTTCCTGGTTACTACTACTTTTGAGGGAAGATTTTTATTTTTTCATTTTATTTGAGAGACAATTTTGCTAAATAAAAAAAATTTGACTGCAAGTTGTTTTCTTTCAGAGTTTGGAATAGAGTTTGGAATATGTTGCTCCAGGCTGTCCTGGCTTTCATGACTTAGGTTGTAAAGTCTGGACTGATTCTAATTGGTTCATCTCTAAATTTCACTTGGTTTTTTATTTTGCTGCCTTTATGATTCTCTTTTTTGCTGCTACAGTGGTCAGTTTTACTACTAAGTGGCGAGGCAAACCTTTTCTTTTTTCTCTGATCTTGTCTGAATGGGGTTTCATAAGTGTCCTGTACCTGTGTATCAAAATAAATTAATTGTGGCATGATTATCTTCTAAGAGGCAGATTCTACTCTCCATGTGGTCTAATATATTGTTTATAGTTTCTACTGATGTCTTCACTTCAATCTTTCCCTTCCTTCAGAGCTTCTTTGTGATTTCTGTTCAGGATACATCAGATTCTTTGTTTATTTATTTCTTTTTATTAAGCTTTCTTTAAATTCCTTTCAAAAATTCTGTATCTTTTCTACTTCTAAAGTTCTGATTTGTCCTTCTAATGATCTCTGCAATTCTGTGTTGTAGGATTCTGTTCTTATGGGGTTGTGGAAGCTCATTGCTTCCTTGCTCTTCCTTCTTCTCATAATTTCAGGTTTCTTAAGTTTGTATCTTTGTTACTTTTGATAGCCTTTTCTCACTCCACAGGTGTCAGCTAATATATACAAGGGCAAGTTGTGTTGTATTTAGTGGAGAGGGTTGAGTAAAGAAGAAAGTGATGAAGTAGTAAATGCAAGAATAAGGTAAAGTAGTAGAAAGGATGGAATAGAATGAGAGTTTGAGTTTGGTAAGGTAATATATAGTAGAGATTAGAGATAGTGAATATGTAGTAGGATTTTCGTAACCAATGTAAAGTGATATAAGTGTATAGTGATATAAGTGGATTTAATACATGATAAGGAAAAAAAAGAGAAAAAAGGGAAAAGTGATGAAAGAAGAGAGTAAATATTTACAAGGGAAAATGCTTGTAAAAGGAGTGGGGAAAAGAGAAAAAATGCACACACAAAATAAAAAATAAACAAAAATAAAAAACAAAACAACAAAAAAATAATAAAACCCTACAAATCTATGAATATTGAGCATACTTGGCCCCTGCAATTCTCCTTTATCTGTGTGAATTTTTTAAAGCATTTTAAGGCTCATATTCTTTAACAGGTTCTCGAGCATATTGAAACCACTCTCATTTCCTCTGTAACATATTGTAATGATGTCCATTTATAGCCCCACTCTTTGTTCTCCATCAATGAATGGGACCCCAGCTTGGTGTTTTTCTCTGTACAGGTGCTGAGTGCCACTGGCACCTTTCTGCTAAATGCCTGGGTCTCTGAGCTTTCACAAAAGACATGTACATGAGACTCTCTCAGTCTATGCATGCAGCAGATATCACTGGGTATGTATCTAGTGTTAAGCACAAGTCTTCATGCTTCCCACCAATGCTTAGCCTGCATCTCTCCTGTTTGCATAGGCAGGCTGTGCTGTTGGAACCAGGCCCAGTGTGCACAATGAAGTCTGGTTTCATCATAGCTTGGTCTGGGTTTGTCTGACTTCTCCCTGGTCTCCACTATTGGGTGGTCTATGGTGATCTCTGAAGGCCTTACTAGGGCTCCGAGCCCTGAGGACTGTAGGCCTCTGTTCCTGAGTAACCCTGGGAGCTGTCTGCTAATACATACCTCTTCTGAGTCTGACAGCAGGTTCTAACCTCACCTTCACCAAGGTGAACTGCAAAATATCAGACCCTGGGAGTCTATTGCTTTTTGCTCAAGTTCCTGTGGCCACATCATACAGTCTCACATGGGGACAGCTGGTTCATTTACAGTTTTTTCAGTCACTAATCTGAAACTTTGGAGTATGCAGTGAGCTAGGCTGCCAGTGCTGCAAGTTGTAGCCTAAATTCACATAGGAGAAGCTAGCCACTTAAAATTCTTATGACCTGCAGCTGCTTACTTTTTCAAGTCAGTGGCTTTTTTTTATATATATATATACTGGGCATCTCTAGAGGTACAATGCTGATAGTCCTGGCATGGTGAGACAGGATGACACCACTGCAGCCCCTGTGGCTGTAGCTTTGGAGGTGGCTGTGATACTTTTCTGCTCCCTGATCTGCCTTCTAGACTCGTTTCTGCCACATTTCAAATCTTGTTGCTCTTTTCAGATTTGTGCTTGTTTCTTTTGTCAAGTCACTGTTTTTATGGCAATAGAGATTCAGTGTCAACAGGACTGATATGTTCTGCTTCACTCAGTCACCATCTTTCCAGAGGTTACCAAGATGATTATTATTTTTAAACTCCTACACTTTTGTTAAATATATTGTTTTAATATACATTATTATTATTTGGATAAAATGTGCAATAGAGGAATATCATGGAGAGAGAAAATCATTTTTATTAGTACTGGAAAAGAGGCACATTGAAGAACTATCAATGAACTTTCTTCAGGGTGATGAAACTATTTTGTGGTAAAAGTTGTATGACTATGTGAATATACAAAATCAACCCTATACTTCAAGTTGGGTTTTTATGGTATATCACCTATATATTAATAAAGACATATATAGCATGAAGACATCCAATACAATTCTAAAGAATTTGTTGCTACTAAAATAGGTACATTGTTTTCCATTTTGATAGAATACACTCCCTTTTTTTGCCAAGTATCTTATTCAGCTATTGTAAATAAACATAAAACTTATAATTTAAATTCATTTCCAATTTATTATGCAAAAAATTTCTATTTTCTAGATAAATTTAACATGTTCTGAAAATAATGATAACGTTTATAATATTTTATTGTGTGCCAAGTGCATTATAATGTATATAATAATAAATGTTTGAAAGCTGCATTTGTTAAAATAAACCTTATTTAATAACAATACAGTTTTATACAATAATGAAATGATCAGCACCATATAACTAATTTCTATTTGCTATTTTCTTTAAATTGACAAATATGCTTTTTAACCATTTAGTAGATTTAGTACTTTATCCGAATTTTAAATATTTTTAAAATATTTCCTGAACTACCGGCTTTAGAGAATCACATTTAAGAACATATCAGTAGCAGTTTGTGTTTTGCATGAACATTAACTGAGTTCCTGTCATATTTTGCCAAAGTAAATTTATTACTTTTAATATAATCTTTTTGTGTTTATAAAGTGAACAATGATAACCCATTTAATTGACTTGTGATAACCTAAATTGATACAAATACATAGAAACCACTTGATAATATTACATGATAAGTAAGAATTAACTGCTATCACTGCCACCTCAAGTTGAATTATTGAGTATCCTTTGGAACTCTGTTACTAACAAATATCTCTGCACATCATGCATTACAGATAATCCCTAAGTACTCTTTACCCAACCTGAGTTCTTATTTATAGAACTATTTATTTAGTATAATGATGATGTAAATTTTCTACTATTCAACACACTTTAATTTTTTAACTAGTTAGATTGTCTCCTCATTTTCTTGGTACTTAATTGTCTTTAACAGCCTCTTTAATTGACATAGTCTTTAACTAAAATTTTTTAACAAAAAATCACATTGACAGAATCTATTACGCATTGGACTTTAGTGAAGTTGTAAATTGGAGATCCGTTATGTACTACTTTTTATAGTTTTTATACCTTTATTAGTTATTGGCTCATTGCAGACATATCTCCTTTTGAGGTTCAAATAACATATAAACATAAACATATAGAACACATGGTGTTTTTCCCTCCAGATATCACCCTACTGCCCCCACTTTTTATATTTATTAATAATATTATTAGTGATATCTTCTTATGACAGGATAACATTATTTGAACTTTCTTTTCATCTGTTTTTGCCTCCATCCACCACTACATTTCTTCTCCAATCTATTTTTCTTCAGGTCTCTCTCCTTATTTAGGTAAAGTCCCTTTTTTTTTCTGGCTTCTACATAAGACAGAAAATATTTGGCCTTTGACTCTATACCTGCCTGATTTCACTTCTCATAATAATCTCTAGTTTTATCTACCATTCTGCAAATGATATTTCTTTGTTCTTACATTCTTCAATTGGTAACTGAAACAAAAAAACTTACAAATTTCTTGCTATACTATTTTTGGTTAATTTACACTTTGGCTATATTGTATATATTTACAGAGTAAAAATGCTATTTTTCATATTGCCTTTTCAGTACATATTGTATATGTTTTTATACTCCAGCTTAAATGATGTCTGAGGCTTTATTATTATTTATTATAAAGGATAATAATATTTGAGGAAACTGACTCTGAACCTCTCATAATAAAATTCAATAACTAATGGGAAAAATTTGCATTTAATGATTATACATTTTTCACATTGAGTTGAATTTTCAATGTAGACATAGAATATTCATAGATTTTACTGGCTATCAAGATTTTATTGGTGACTTCAGGTGTACAGGCTATTACTGAGGAAAAAACAAAGCAGAGGATGTCATAAAATTAGTAATGATTCTCTACGCTCCTCCTCCCTAATTCAAACAAGAGCTCTCTACTTCAGTAAAGGAAATCTCTAGATATTAGTTTTGTTATTGCCAGAGAAATAAGGAGACAGTTAACTTACAAAACATCTACTCACAGTTCAGTTTACATGACAATTTCCAGGGTTGTTTGCCATAAATTCCTAGCTTCTGGTCTTATTTATAGCCAAATCTTCATAATGCTTCCCTGTGAAGAGTATGCAACTATAATAACTTCTGTCTTGCAAAAATAGTCTATTAAGTCAGATGTTTCATTGCCATAATAATAAAAAGATTAAACCAGTCAAACTGATTTTCTTTCTTTTTCCAGGGACGTCATTGTGAAGTAAAGAGTGAATGGGTCATACTTTTGTCTTAAAATTGTTTTCCTCTTTTATAAGGGGAAGATTACTTATCTGAGAAAGCATGGGTGTGGGGGCTACAGTAACTTCATCCTGAAAATGCAGATGCACTCCTCTTATTCTCGACTGAAGACTGTTTATTTATTTCTCCATGTATCCTTTCTTCCTCTTTAACTAAATATATGGCCACACAAAGAATAGTGTGTCATTTGGGTCAAATAAGCTTTGAAAAGAATTTGTTAAAAAGAAAACTTGAAAAAGGAATGAATCTTCAAAAAATTTGCTGATCTGAAGTATTGGTAAATTAGGTACCAAGAGCACAATACTTTTTATACTTTTGTATTTTTTGCTGTGTATTGTTTTATTGCAGAATATTTTATTGTAATGACACACATTTCTGAGAGCACTCTTACTTTTATGACTTTCATGTGATTGGAATACATTACATAAGTAAAACTTGACTTATTAGTTGAAATAGATGTGTAGTTCCTAAATGTCACTTTACTATAAGTCTATATTTTACCTAATTTACAGGAATGGATCCCTAAAGACAAATTTCATGAACTTTCATTTGCACAAATCTTCTTTTTTAAATGACAATATAATAGAAGATTATAACTTTGCAGACTACACAATTCTATGACTTGGGAAAAGAAGTACCTAAAAATGAATGAAACAAAAAATCCAGAACATATACACAAGTGAAGCTTTTAAGAGGAATATAAATCTTAAAAGAGCTAGATCGCCGGGCGTGGTGGCGCACGCTTGTAATCCCCGCGCTTGGGAGGCGGAGACAGGAGGATCGCGCAGGTTCGAAGCCAGCCGTGCTGGCGTAAGAGACCCTGTTTCAAAAATATAAAATAGGTCTGGGAGTGTAGCCCGGAGGAAGGAGGGCTTCCAGGGACCCCAGTACCACCAAAAAAAAAAAAAAAAAAAAAGAGCTAGATCAAGGATTCCCAAAGTTATCTAACAATTGTGAGCCTGTTGTGGTCGCACACTCTTGTAATCCCAGTGCTTGGGAAGCTGAGATAGAAGGATCAATCTTACTTGGCCAGCCTCAGCTACTTAGTAATGCCTTCTGCAAATTAGTGAGACCCTGTTTTAAAATAAAGAATAAAAAATAGGTCTGGGAGTTTAGCTCAGAGATAGAATGCTCTTGGGTTCAATCCTCAGTACAACAACAGAAAGAGGGAGAGAGAGAGAGAGAGAGAGAGAAAGAGAGAGGAAAAAAGAAGCTTCTCTTTATTTTATTCATTTTAGATAGATAATCTGTAATGTACTCACTTTTTTTTACCTCCGGGCTACACTCTCAGACCTATTTTTTTTTTATATTTTTGAAACAGGTTCTCTTACACCTGTGCGATCCTCCTGTCTCTGCCTCCCAAGTGCGGGGATTACAAGGATGCGCCACCATGCCCGGCACATTTTTTTTTTTTAACAACATTTGGTATCAGCATTTGGTATCAGGGACTGATGTGTGTAAAAATATTTTTAATATATTAAAAAATTTTAAATAAACAAATACATTTTAATTAAAGACAGGTGCTTTGTTTTCCTATTTATTAATATTGATATTAAGCTGGGTATGGTGGCACAGGTTTGTAATCCCAGCATTTGGAAGGCTGAGACAAGAGGTTACAGTTCACAGACAGTCTTAGCTACTACTTAGGCCGTTTACAATTCAGTGAGACCCTGTTTCAAAATAAAGAATAAAAAATAGGGCTAAGGTGTAGAATGCCCCTGGGTTCCATCCCCAATACTAAACTATATATATATATACACACACACATATATATGTATGTATGTGTGTATATATATATATATATATATATATATATATATATATATATATATATTAGGCTCCAGGAAAGTCACCATTTTAATTTTAAGTTACTCAATTCATGTTTTTTAATTTTACAAAATAGTTAAAAAATCAGCAGTAATATCAGAACATTTATATTTCTACCAAAAGAAATCTGAACTTATTAGAAGTCACTCCATTAAAATAAAAGATGAACTTAGGTCTCAAAACATACCTGGATTTGGCACGCACAAAATGCACAAGCGTAACTCTTGCAGCACACATACCCAGGTATCAAAGGCATGGCACAACACACCCCGGGTATCAGATGCAACACACAGGCACCAGGCACTAAGTATAAAGCCCATGTATTGTAGGCAGCAAATAGTGCAGTGCCTGCAACCCAGCTGTGATGTCTTAACAATCTCATTGAGTCTCTTGAAACCTAAGAACTATATTTGTCAGCACCAATGACCAAATGTTTTGATATCTAGGCAGAAATCTCAGGTGGGAAAAGGGCCATTGTGATTTAAGGGTGTGAGCTCATTGAAGCGTCCATCTAAGACATCCTATAGGAGTTAGAGATTATAACCTTTCCAGATTTGTAAAACTGTATTTTCTTTACTTCACAATTTATCTCTTTTCTACCTAATATTTTATTTATCTTAATCTCATTTTTCCCCAACCCCCAAAACTTTTGGTCCCATTATCATAAGGGTTGATGAAGGATAAAGTTCTGTCTTCTATAGCTACTTCTGAGCTGAGAAATGAGGTAGGCCTTGCCTATTCAGGGACCAAAAGTCTTATCCTAACTGATCTAAAAAAGAAATGAGGAAATCGGGGTTTTTTTTGTTTGTTTGTTTGTTTGTTTTGCTATAGGAGGACAATCCTTTGACATTGTGAAAAAGAAGTCATAAACATGTGAGATATTAGCCTCTGACAACAGTAAATTAGACAACAGAGGAATGTCCAGATGCAAAGTATACTGACAAAGAAAATAAAAAATTTCATCCAACCAAGATGTTAACCAATCAACTTCTTAAAAAGGGACATTCACCAAAATATTCTAAATAAAAAAGAAGTGGGTAATAGCTCACAAATTCAAGAGGCATCATTATTAATATTCCTGGAAGGGTGATGTAAAAAATTAGAAGACAAATACGTTGATATTTTTTAGTCTAGATAGATGTAATGTAGTTATAAGAAAAAAATCAGCTGGGCATGGTGGCACACGCTTGTAATCCCAGCACTTGGGAGGCTGAGACAGGAGAATTGTAGGGTTCAAAGCCAGCCTCAGCTACTTACTCATGCTCTCAGCAACTTAGAGAAACCCTATTTTCAAGTAAAGTATAAAATAGGTCTGGGAGTATAGCCCAGAGGTAGAAAAGCCCCTATATTCCACTCTCAGTACCACAAAAAAAGAAAAAACTTACAAAATTAAGACAATAAGATTTCTTCTGATTCAATCCTCTTGATTCACCTAACTGACTCCTGGATTCAAGGGTAAGTGCCAGAATCTGAGGTTAGAAAAGGCCTCCCATACAGAATTTATGTAGACTCAGTTGGAGAGAGGTTTAAGGAGCAATTCAAATTCTTAATAAAGATTTGGGCAGTAAAGGCAATCAGGGCTTTGAGGTCTCTTTGCATAGCTTTCCCAAGGTGATTTTGACTTCTAAGTTAGCCCTTTCCACCTTTGTTGATGATTGAGGGTGCCAGAAGCTATGGAAATAGTAGGTCATGCCCAAAGTTCATGAGATCTCATGTTACCTTTGAGATGAAGGAAGAACCATTGCCACTTTGAAATGACCTGTGAAACCCAAATCTAGGATTAAGTTTCTTTAATAATGCCTTGACAACTTCATAACCGGGCGTGGTGGCGTACGTTTGCAATCCCTGAGCTTGGGAGGCAGAGACAGGAGGATCGCGCTGGTTTGAAGCCAGCCCCGCTGGCTTAAGAGACGCTGTTTCCAAAAACAAAAAGGTATAAAATAGGTCTTGGAGTGTAGCCTGGAGGTAGAAGGGCTTCCAGGAACCCCAGTACCACCAAAATAATTAATAATAATAATAATAATAATAATAATAATAATAATAGTAATAATAATGTCTTGGTAACTTCTTGAACCTTTTTAGTTCAGGAAGGATATGATTCTATCCCTCCAGAAAATGTATCAGCAAAAACAAGGAGCTATTTATATCCTTGAAAGTTTATTTGCCAGTCTTCCCCAGGAAATATGCCTCATCATTGTACTGTGTTAAACAATGGTGGTGGCCTGGCTCACCCTACTCCTGGTTTATCACAGATGTAGAGGAGGCAAGCCCTTGTGATCTCTTTAATGGTAATTTTGAGGCCTTTGCCTCCAAAGGCATGGACAAACAAAGTGGCCAGTGCTCTCCTTTCCAGATGGCATGAGTCATCAAATTTTTTAATGATTTTCCATTGATCAGCCTGGGATAATAAAATTATATGGTCTCTTTGCCTGGCCCACCAGCCACTCTTAGTGAGTTTATATTCATTCTGATTTGCCCATTTCTTTTCAGTTTAAGTATAAGATGGGCTTGTATTTAAGTTTTGGGAAGAGGGGCTAGAACCATTTTCTAAATGTTTTACAGTATTGCCCATTTAGCATTATTTTCTGCTAATGCATTTTTATATGCTATGGAGAAATTGTCTTTATGGTGTATTTTGGTGTGTATTACCAGTATCTGGGCAGGTAACCACACTGCCTCCAGAAGAAAGAGGATTTCAGGACCACACTTGATGGGAAATTTTTTTTTTTTCTTTTAAAAGTCTCTTTTCTCTCTAGTTTGCAGTGGGCACATGGAGAACTAAGAAAGCATACCTAGAATTTGTATATAAATTAATTCATTTTTCTTTTCTCAATTGCAAGGCTCGAATCAGGGTAATTATTTCAGCCTTTTTTGCTGACGTGTTTGAATGAAGTGGCTATGCCTCAATTATCTCCTGAAGGCTCACTACTGTGTAGCCTGATTTCTGAGTTTCCTCACTCATGAAGCTGCTTCCATCAGTAAACCATTATACATCAGGGCTAGTAGAGGCTAATTTCTCAGATCAGGCCTGCTAGCATACACATGCTCTATAATTTCTATACAAGAGTAGACTAAATTCAAGTAAAGTAAAGTTGCTGGATTTAAGGTTTGACAAAGCTTGAACGCAATCTCTGCTGACTCTAACAAAAGGGCTTGATATTTAGTTAGCCATCCTCCAGTTAGCCATTGATATCCTTTAATGTTAGAAACTCTCTGTATCTGGTGATGGTGGGGTTTGAACTTCTAGTTAGTGTCCTAAAGTTAATTTAGCATTTTTCTTTACTAGGAATGCTGTGACAGCCACAGCTCACAGTCAACCAGGCCACTGACACTGAACCTAATTGTTTAGAAAAATAAACCACAGGCCTTGGGATATCTTCTAGTATTTCAATAAGGACTCCCATCACCATACCTTGATTTTCTTCTACATGGAGCATAAATGGCTTACTTAAGTCAGAAATTCCCAGGGCAGGCAGAGACAGCAGTAAAGCCTTAAGTTTTCAAAGTTATCTTATTGTTTTCCCAGCCACTCCATGGGCTCATGATTAGACTCTCAGGTGGTCTCATTAAATGGCTTAGATAAAGTCCAAAACTGGGAATCCAGATTCTGAAAAATTCAGCCATACCCAGGAATGTTCTAAGCTTTCTCTTGGTCTGAGGTGGTCCTTTTTTTTTTTTAAAAGGACTGAGAGTTTTAACTCCCCTAGAGTTAAGATGTAGCCCAAGTATTTTGCTCTTTGCTGTGAAATCTTAGCTTTTTGTGGAGACACTCAGTATCCTGCAGCTCCCAGATGATTGAGTACTTTGACAGTACTGTCATCAGAGTCCTCTTTTGTACAACCAAATAAGAGTACTCAACAATTAATATAAAAATAAACCTAGAAAATTACAAGAAAAAATAATTATACATCTAATAATAAAGCTGATAAAAAGCAGATAGAAAATATAATGTTAAAAAATTCTGAATTAGAATTAAATGTGAGCATGTATTATATAAATCATGTATACAAGCACAAATACACACACACACACACACACACACACACACACATATATATATATATATATTATAATGTGCATAATATATATTATATACATTCAACTTTCTTCACCTAATAACGTGCTTTCAAATGTCTCTTTTCCATCCATATTTATTTATGTTAAAGCAATCCTCACTTGAACTTCCACATTAGGCCTGCTTCAACATGCAAAGCTCCTTTCACTTTGGCTTATAAACCACAACTCTCTTTTTAGCATCAACAACTTTTTTTCTTGCTAATATATGACTTTTTCTAAACCACAACTCTCTTTTTAGCATCAACAACTTTTTTTCTTGCTAATAGAATGACTTTTTCTCTCCCTCCAAATTAGTTGAGTATTGACCCAGAAATTTTCTTTATTACCAAAATATTGAACATTACATATATTAATTGTTTTCATAGTTATCTGCTTTGTTTTTGGAGTTTGTCTTTCTATAAGATTCTTTTTTAGTAATATTAACCATTGTTTCACGCAGATCTAAAACTCTACCCAAAACATGGAATATGACAAACTTTCAACAATTGATAAAATTTGATTAGAAGATAAAACCAATAATTAAGTCAAGTAATATATTTAAAAGCTTTATTTGTAAGAAAAAAACATTTTCATAATGCTGTTTCTTTTAATCACTTATTGTTTAAATTTTTTTGAAAATGATGCATTAATGAATCATCTTTTTGTCTTTTAAGTAACATCTGTTTTTTACTATTGATACTACATAAAACATGCATTTTCTTGATTTTGTGGTGGTAAAGATTGAACCCAGAGCCATTCTAAATAAAGAATAAAAAATAGGGCATGAGGTGTAGCTCGGAGGTCGAACGCCCCTGGGTTTCATCCCCGGACCCGAAAATAAATAAATAAACAAATAAATAAATAAATAATTATCCAGAGAGCTTAACTATGAATTTCTTACACTGTCTACTTCAGAAGATGTCGTGGAAGGCCTTGTATGCAATATTACCATTACTTTATTTATTTTATTTTATTTTTTGGTGGTACTGGGGTTCCTGGAAGCCCTTCTACTTCCGGGCTACACTCAGAGACCTATTTTATACTTTTTATTTGGAAACAGGGTCTCTTCAGCCAGGAAGGCTGGCTTCGAACCTGCTTGATCCTCCTGTCTCCGCCTCCCAAGCTCGGGGATTACAAGCCTGCGCCACCATGCCTGGCTACCATTACTCTAAAATGCAGAATAATGGCAGAAAGGAGCAAAGTTGCTAAGAAGGGAAAGAGCTGGAAGAGAAACAGGGAGAGAGGGAGACAAAAAGAAAGGAAGCAGGTGAGTAAGGCCCAGATAACAATGAAGTGTCAATGCACTGCTTCAGGTAAGACTGCCAGAAAGCAATTCATAGTTCTAAAAAACAAATTTTTTCTGTGTATGTTGTACTGGAGTTAAAATCAAAGGGCCTTACACCACCAAGATATACCCCTACTCTTATTTTTTAGTCTTTATTTTGAAATAAGGTCTCACTAAGGTGCAGAGAGCCTCACTAAGTAGCTGAGGCTGGCTCCAAACCTGTGATTCTCCTGTCTCAGCCTCCCAAGTACTGGGATTGCAAACACTCTAAAAGAACACTTGTGCTAAATACAAGCTAAAAACAAATAATTTTATAAATGTGTCAATTTATAAATGATTTGTAATCTTTTAGTTTCACTCTGATACTTAGCTTCCTTTGGATTTTATAAAGCTCTCTATTAAGTACTTTCTAGTACAAATGTGAGAATTGGGCCTTGTGTATCTTTACTATTTTTTAAACTCCTAGAAGAAACTGTCTTTACACTACTCACCCACCTCAGACAATTTTCCACTTGGTCAAGCAGTAAAGAGTGTAAAACACACAATAATGAGATATAGAGATGAATTTATAGTATATGTATTACATTAGCAGAAAGATGTTGAAGGGTTTTCTTATTAGATTATCCACAACAAACTGTATTTGTTGGTGGTGCCAGTTGAATAAAAATCACTGAATAATGTCTCTATTTCTTGTATGTTAATTGGGTTTCCAGCAACCCTGGCTAATTAAAGTGAATTAGGAGAATATTGGTGCAACAATCACAAAGGTATTGAACTATAACCAACATTTAGACTTTTTGATTACTGAAAGCAATTCTCATAAAGCATGTTTATTGAAAATGTAAAGCAGAATTACTTCTCAGTACAATTCTCCCTTTCTCAAGATTATTTTATGTGTGTACCAAATATGTAGATTATAATTTTAATTATAGTGCACATTATTTAATTTTCAAATATTCATTTTATTGTATGTGCCACCCAGAAAGCAGTATACGCATTTAAACCATTATGAAGGTTGGGGTAAGTTAGTTAACTCATCCAGTTAGCAGCATCAGTACTGCCTTTAAACACAAATATTATTTTTATGTCTTACCTGTACTAGGACATTGAGTTGTATTTCATTTTCTCTTTGTTTTCCCTACTAGACACCTTCAAAAATAAAGGAACAAACATGAAGAATCAAATGCAGGATAGGAACTCTGTTGTGTTGATCAATGACATAATTCAACCAGCAAAAACAAGTTTGGCCTTATATTTGCCATCTGTTGTGAATGGTATGTTGTGCCATCCTGCCTGTCTGTTTAATAATTTTGTATGCTTCCAGTTCTCTGTTCAGATGATATTAGAAAGTTATTGGGTTGAAAAGTGTATGATTTTTGAAAGTTCACTAGAAAGAGTTATGTACTTAGAGCAAAGTAATCTGGGTTAGGTAAAAAAAAAAGTATATCACATTTTATATACAGTAACTTATTTATCTATAATTTTCTTATCATTTGCTATGAGACAATAGTTCTTTAGAGGTAGAGAAAGGGGAGATAAAACCTCGGCTCTTGTTAAGTTCAAAGCATTGGTAGAAGATTCAGTTATGAAACGAAAATACAATACACCTGTGTAGACAATAAGATTAAAAAAACATTACTTTTTATTGGTGCATTGCAATCACACATCTTGATGAAGTTCAGGGTGATGGAATCATATATGCACACAGCACTCTTTGAGCCCTCTCCCAGTTTCCACCCCATTCCTTCTCTCTCTTCACCCTCAGCTGCTCAACACAGTGATTTATATTGGTGTTTATGTATATCATGTCTTCTTGTTTATTTATTTATTTATTTATTATTTATTTATTTGCAGTACTGGGAATGGAAATCAGGGGCATTCTACATTCAAACTATACCCCCAGATCTATTTTTATTCTTTATTTTGAAACAGGGTCTCACTAAGTTGTAGAAGGCCTCACTAAGTAGCTGAGGCTGGCCGCAAACCCCGATCCTCCTGTCTCAGCCTCCCAAATACTGGGAGTAAAAGCGTGCTCCACCCCGCCCAGCTTTATGTCTTCTTTAATTCTTCCATCTCCCTCTTATCTCCCTCTGTTAGGTTCCCTCCTTCACTCCATTAAGGTTTTCCCTCTGTGTGGAGTTCCTAATGTGCCCCAATTAACCCCTAACTTCTACATGTGGGAGAATGTCCAACATTTTACTTATTGCGACTAACTAATCTCACTTGCATCATATTCTCCAGTTCCATCCATTTCTCTGCACATGACATACTTTGTCCTTCTTTATGGCTGATCAGAGTTCTAATTGTATATATCCCATAATTTTGTTATCCATTCACCTGTTGGTGGGTATCTTGGCTGGTTCCATAGCTCGGTGACTATGAACTGTACAGCTATAAACATAGATATGCATGTATTGTATGATAGTATGGTTTTAATTCTTTTAGGTAGACACCTGGTAGTGGTATAGCTGAGTCATATGGTAGGCTCATTCCCATTCTGAGGATTCTCCACACTGTTTTCCGAGGTGGTTGCACTCATTCTCAACTTTACCAAAAATGTATCAAAGTCCCTACTTCTCCATAATTTATTTGTATTTTTAATGATTACCACTCTTTTAATGATTACATTCATTCATTTCATGATTATCATATCATTACCATTGGAGTTAGGTGAAATCTCAGAGTGGTTTTGATTTGCATCTCTCTAATTGCTAATAATGTTAAGCATTTTTTGTCATATATTTTTTGGCCATTTGTATTTCTTCTATTGTGAAGTGTCTAATTTGTTCACTAGCCAATATTTTTACTATTATTTTTTCCTTGGTCAGTGAGTTTCTTGAGTTCTTTGTATATTCTTGTTATTAGTCCTCTGCAATGATCTCTCATTCTGTTTGCTATCTTTTGAGGTCCTAGATAGTTTTATTTTCTGCACAGCTGCACTTCAGTTTAATGTAATCCCACATATTGATCCTCCTTTAAATTTCTTATGCCTTTGAGGTTTTATTGAGGTCTGTAAAATAGCTGAAATAATTGATCACTGGGAAAATTTAATTTAAAAAGAAGTCATCAGGGAGAAACGAAATAATATCATATAGAAACATGAAGTAATGAAGAAAACAGAGCTCATTAATTTCTTTTTTCTGATTATTTAAAACTCTTTAAATGATAATAAACTAAACTATAATAAAGTAAGTATTACTTTGAATTGTGAAGTTAAATATATGCAAACATTTTTCCAAAATTACAAGAAAGGCAAGGAAAAAAGAAATAAAAATATGAAATTTTACAGGCAAAGTTATACTTATGTGGTTGCATAAGAAATTTAATTGTCCAAGAGTCAATGAGAAATGAACATCAAAATTTGTGGTAAAATTATTTGCTAAGTATAGTTTTATATTGTTGCAAGGGAAGTTCAAAAGCTATGTTATACCTCAATGTATCAAATTCTCTGAAAAATTCTGATATAAAATAGCTTAACCTATTTTAATCCATTATTTCCAACCATTTGATCACTGAACCATTTTGTCATCATGCTAGGAACTATTAATATCCTAGAGAATACACTAAGGGGAGCTTTAATCTAGCATGGTTCACTACTTATTGAGCTACTGGAATTTTATTGATATCTCCTCCTGTTAAGACCCATATGTAACAGCATGGTCTTTGATGCCAACTAGCTGCAGTTTGGAGGTCTTAATGCCCCAATTACAGGCTGTGTAAATTTGGGCAAGGTAACTAAGATATTTGTCATTCACTCTCTTTTCTGCAAGTTGGATAGAATAATAAATCTTCAGAGAGCTATTGTAAAACTAAGGTATAATCTCCCTTTGCAATGCAATTCATCAGAAAATTTCTCAGAAAAATTTTACTTAGGTAAATAGATTAATCTATGGAAAAAGCATCTGAAATTATTATAGTTTTTTTTCTTTTCTGATACTTGAGTTTGAACCTAGGGACATTCTACCTCTGAGCTACACCCCCCAGACTTATTTTTATTGTTTTAGACAAGGTCTCACTAGGTGGATAAGAGGCTTACTACTTGTTGAGGCTGACCTTGAACATAAAACCCTTCTGTCTCATCCTCACAAATACTGAGATTATAGGACTACACCATAATAACTGGCTTAGAATCTGATATTATTTAATTTAATTTGTGTTTTGAATAAAATGAGTAGAATTTATTTACCAGAAATTTAATACAAAATAAATCATATGAATGACAAAAAGATAATGCAAACTAAGTCCAATTATCATCTTTTTGAAGATATATTTAATTGGATTCAGGTAAATTGTATCATTTTATATGTTTCTAAACAAAATAGTAAGATAATAATCAGGAAGGTAAGAGTGCTTATATGTAATGAGGTAAAACTTTTTAAGGTAGATATTTTCAATTCCAAATAAATAAGAATGGTGTAGTAACTGGGCTTAATGGTGCATGCCTGTAATGCTTGTACTGTAATTCAAAGATGAGATAGAAGGATTGCAGGTTAATCTAGTGAGACATTGTTTAAAAAAAATAGAACTTGGGTTGTAGGGGGGAGGTAGAATGCCCCTGGGTTCAATCACCAGCATCACACACACACATACACACACACACACACACACACACACACACACACACACACTCACATACACACAAACACACACAGAGATTTGTGTCTAGTACCAATAATAATTAAATAAATAAGAATGATGTAAGCATGTTATGCTTTCATAGAAATTTACAGTAACAGCCGGGCGTGGTGGTGCACACTTGTAATCCCCCTGCCTGGGAGGTGGAGACAGGAGGATCATGCAGGTTCGAAGCCAGCCGTGCTGGCTTAAGAGACCCTGTTTCCAAAAATAAAAAAGTATAAAATAGGTCTGGGAGTGTAGCCCGGAGGTAGAAGGGCTTCCAGGAACCCCCGGTACCACAAAAAAAAAAAAAAAAAGAAATTTACAGTAACATGTAAAAATAGATTAAATTTAGCACAAATTATATCAAACTCAAAGCAATAAAATGGAATTTTCCTCAACCTTTTACTTTTAACTTTCTGAATATGTGGTAGTATAAAATTTGGCAAATAGCTCTCATACAGTCATACATATGGGTAAATTTTAATAAAAAGTATAGTCTCAACATTCACTATTCTTACAGACTACTAGATTACATAATATTATTTTAGCTAGCATTAATTTTCTTCTTTCTTAGTTTAGGTGTAGATGAATGTTGTCTACCTATATCATACATATTTCTAACGCATGAAACTAGGGTATGTTTAGCAAGTAAAATGTAACTATACAGGTTCTTTTCCCCTAGCTTATAACTAGTAAAAAGGAACAGATTCAATTCTGACTTAAATACATATTTGGATGTTATCCTTGCTGTTGGTAGGTGGGGGCCATATGTTCATGATTTCCTGACTTTTCTGCTTCTACACATAGTTATGTCTGGACAAATTCTATGTCAGCTATCAGGAGAGGTTCAAGAGCCAGAGTAGAAGCAAAAATAAACAGGAAGAAACTTTGTGTTTGATTTTTCCTTTAATATACAAAATTAACTACCTCTTAAACTCATCCTAGTTTTGGAGATTCTTCATAATAAATATGTGAGATAACATGTTTCTTTCATGATTATTCAAATTGAGTTAAGATTATTGCTATGTGGTTGTTATTAACTTCAATTGAAAATGTACTGAATGGAGTAAAACACCAGCAACAATGACAAATTTAAGAAACATGATTGATCTAAACAATGCATGGTTAATTTTAAAGATAACATAGTATTTTACTTTTATTAAATTACAGAAATTCTAAGCGATGCACATTCATAGTAAACATATATGTGCATCTTCCAAAAGTTAAAAGTTTAATTTTACCATATTACTCATAAGATAAAATATTTTGTTCCTAAAATATATGTTTGTTTTTTTGTTGTTGAGATTACCCCCAAAAGGCAAATAAAGCCAAATATACTAGAAAAAGGTGACATAAAGAATACATTAATAATTAATTCTTTACAAAGTGTGTATGTAAAAATAGATTTTTGCTCATTTCTTCTTCTGTTTTATTTATTTATTTATTTATTTGTTTATTGCAGTATTGGGGAAAAGAACCAAGGAGCATTATACCTCTGAGCGACACACCCAGCCCTATTTTGTTTTATTTTGAAAGAAGGTCTCACTAGGTTGCAGAAATCTTCACTAAGTAAATGAGGCTGGCTGCTAACCGTGATTTTCCTGTCTCAGCCTCCCAAGTACTGGGGTTATAAGTGAGCACCACCACACCTTGCTCATAGTGGTCATATACATCTGACAAAAGGTAAAAGATTATATTTACTACTTATAAGCTGAAATTTTTTGTTTCTAAAACATGTACTTGGTTTATTTGTTGAAATCGCTCCATAAGGCAAATAAACCCAAATATACTAGTAAAAAATTAACATATACATAATATATTAATAAATTAATTATTCACAAAATGTGTATGTAAGAATAATTATTTGCTCAATTCAATTAATATTATCTCTAATTTTTCTTATAATTTTATTTTGTATTTTCTCTTTCTATCCAATTTCTTTTAAGGGGTTTCAAAATACTTTAAAATAAAAGGGTGAAAAATATAAAAAGGGATAGTTTGTATATTATGCTTGTTTTCCTACATTTTATTTTTTTTAATTTTATGAACTATTTATATATAATAAGGTTATTCAGCAAACATTCAGCTGGTTGGTAGTATTATATTAATTTTGACTAATATTAAAGTGACATTACTGAAAGTAAAACTTTCCAAATTATAATAAAAGAAATCTTTTTACAAAACCTCATAAACAAAGCAACTTAAATTTATAGCATTTTTACAATGAGAAGCATCATTTTTTTTTTTTTTTTTTTTTTTGTGTGTGTGTGTGTGTGTGTGTGTGTGTGTGTGGTACCAGGGATGAAAATCAGGGGCATTCTACCTCTGAGTTACAATTCCAGCCCTATTTTTTAGTCTTTCTATTTTTGGAAACAGGTTTTTTTTTTCTTTTGTCATCTTAACTTTGCTTTGAAAATATCACATCTTTGAAAATGCAAGCTGGGTGTGGTGGCGCACACTTATAATCCCAGCATTTGGGAGGCTGAGACAGGAGTATAAAGGTTCATGGACAGCCTCAACAAATATTTAGTGAGGTCCTTTGCAAATCAGTGAGACCCTGTTTCAAAATAAAATAATAAAAAATAGGGCTGGGGATGTAACTCAGAGGTAAATTCCAGTACTGCAAAAAAAATAAAGAAAGAATGGAGAGAGAGAGAGAGAGAGAGAGAGAGAGAGAGAGAGAGAGAGAGAGAGGAAGAAGGAGAATAAGAGGAAGAAGGAGAATACAAATTATGGTAGATAAACTATAACATAAATAATAATTGAAGGATTTTCATGTAAAAATAAATATCTTAAAGAATTTTAATTAATCGTTTTTCTTAAAAGAGAAAAACAATAACTTCCCTGAATATTGGAATTGTAAAATTTTTGTAATATATTTTTACATAATCAATATGATTCCATGAGTTTAAGCTCATGCGAACATTTAAAAATCTCTTTCAAGCTAAATGTAGTTGTGAACGCTTGTCCTCCCAGAACTTGGAAGGCTGAGAGAGGAGGATGGCGGGTTCATGGCCAGCCTCACCTACTTAGTGAGATTCTTTGCAATTAATGAGACCCTGTTTAAAAAATAAAGAATAAAATACAGGGCTGGAGATGTAGCTTAAAGGTATAATGCCCCTGTGTTCAATCTGCAGTACCAAAATATAATAATAATAATAATAATAATAATAATAATAATAATTGTATATACATAAAAAAGAGAAGTTTTGCACTAAAACTTTTACCCCTTTTACGCATTGGAAAAGAAACATGAATTTTTTCATTAGCTACAGTTGTCACAATGTGAGAATTTTTCATTTCTATGAACTATATATGAATTAAACTGCATTTGAGATATCCAAAACTTTGTAGATCATAAAAATATATGAAATTCAAATATTTATTCTTCATACTAATTGAAAATCAAATGTGCTTCCCTATGATTTGGAGAATGGTTGGGATGAGATAATAGCAACAGCAATGATGCTAGCTATATAAGAGAAAAATAGCAATATTTGCTCCCCATCTTTTGTTTTAAATAATTCTCCGTATATTGTGGAGTTTTCCAATTTTAAGGTATTAAAATACTTTACAGCATTTACATTGCTAATTGGTCAAAACAAGTGGTCATCATTTAATAATAATATATTATCTAAAATAATTGGTTAAAATAATTGGTAACATGTTTTCAGGAGGACCATTGAGAATATTATTTGTTTCTAAAAAAAAAAAAACTGATTATAATTAAGGACTTGAAACAGTAAAACACCAAAAGAGGAAATAAATATTCTCCTCCCAGCCTCTGTGGTGGTACATTGCTATTTTCTCAGTACTTGAGAGGTGGGACAGGAGGATCATAGCCCTGAGGAAATTGTCAGCAATGTAGTGAGACCCTCAGCAAACCAGGGAAACCATGTTCAAAATAAAACAAAACCACTAGAAGTGTAGCTCCGAGGTAGAATGACACTGAGTTCAATTCCTAGTAACACATACACACACCTACATGCACACATACATACATACATACATACATACATACATACATACACAATACATTTTCAACATAGATCGGCATTTAAGAAAGAATATGTCATCAAAAACTCACATTCGCCGGGTGTGATGGCGCACACTTGTAATCCCCGCGCTTGGGAGGCGGAGACAGGAGGATCCCAAAGGTTGGAAGCCAGCCGCGCTGGCTTAAGAGACCCTGTGTCCAAATTTAAAAAGTATAAAAATAGGTCTGGTAGTGTAGTCCAGAGGTAGAAGGGCTTCCAGGAACTCCAGTACCATCAAAACAAAAAACAACAACAACAACAACAACCCTCATATTCACACATTGGATTCATCAATAGAGCACTTGAATAACATACATGAAGCTCTTAATTTGATCACTAGGACTGAAAAAATACAAATTCATATTATTTAGTAAAAAGAAACTTAGGCCCTTTGCAACTCAGTAAGACCCTGTTTTGTAAAAATAAATAATAAAATATATAGGTCTGGTGGTGTAGATTGGAAATAGAATACCCCTGGGTTCCATCCCTAGTACCAGAAAGAAAGAAAGAAAGAAAGAAAGAAAGAAAGAAAGAAAGAAAGAAAGAAAGAAAGAAAGAAAGAAAGAAAGAAAGAAAGAAAGAACAATCTATTTTTTAAAAATTCTGATTTCCCAGACAGGCAGAGACCTTAAATCTATACACATTATAAACTTCTTAGGAAGTCATTTTAATTAGTTATTCCTCTAGAAAATACTGTTTAAACTACTGCTGGGTTTTCCTCATGGTCTGAAGAGTTACACATTCAATTTTTTAACTTTTTGTTGGTGGATTGTAGTCATAAATCTTAGTGGAGAACAAGATGGTAGAGGCATACATGCACACATCACCCATTTAGCCCTTATACAATTCTCACCCCCTTCCCTCTCCCTCCCTTCTGCTCATGTATGGCTTAGTTATTGACTTTGATATGCTTATTAATGTACATCATGATCACTAAAAAATTTCCCTCTTCCTCCCTCCTCAGGTCACCTTATTTGCTCATCTATAGTATCTCCTTCATCTAGAGTTCCTCCTATGATCTATTTTCTCCCTAGCTTTTACATATTAAGGAGAGCATCCAATTTCTTATTTTTGTGACTAACTAATCTCACTTAGCAAAATATTCTCCAGTTCCATCCATTTCCCTATAAATTATGTAACTGTGTTTTTCTTTATGGCTGAGTAAAATTCCATTTTGTATATATACCATAGTTTTGTAATCCATTCATCTCTTGATGGACAGCTTGGCAATTGTGAATTGTGCAGCTATGAACATATATACGCATGCATTAATTTGATAGGTTGGTTTTTATTCTTTTGGGTAGATACGCAGAAGTGGTATTGCTGGATCATATGGTAAGTTCATTTCCATTCTTAGGATTCTCCATACAGTTTTCTAAATTGGTTGCACTAATTTGTAGTCCCTCCAACAATATAGTAGAGTTCTCAATTCTCCACATCCTCGCCAACATTTTTTGTTAAGTTTTGAATGACTGCTATTCTAGTTGGACTTTTGTGAAATCTCAGGGTAGTTTTTATTTGGATCTCATTTAGCATGATGTTCACCAGCTCATTCAATTTCCCTGTAAATGGCATAATTGTGCTTTTCTTTATGGCTGAGTAAAATTAGATTGTGCACATGCCCAATAGTTTTGAAATACATTCATCTGTTCATGGACATCTTGGCTGGTTCCTTAGTTTGGCAATTTTGAATTGTGCAACTAGGAACACAAATAGAAAAACATTAGTTTGGTAGTCTGGTTTTCACTCTTTTGGGTATATACCCAGAAGTGGTATTGCTAGATCATATGGCAAGTTTGTTTCCATTCTTCTGGGGATCCTCCATACAGTTTTCCAAAGTGTTTGCACAAATTTTCAGTCCTACCAACAACTGTTCAACAAATTCAGCATGCTGTCTGCATACAAAATAAATCTTAAAAAATCAGAAGCTTTTCTGTATACTACCCATAAATCCAATGAGAAAGACATCCAGAAAACACTTCCACTCAGGATATCCCACAAAAAAATAAAATATTTAGAAATAAATTTAACCAAGGAGGTAAAAGACCTCCACAAAGAAAGTTATAAAACATTGAAAAAAGAATCGAAGAAGACCTTAGAAGATGGAAAGATCTTCCATGTTAATGAATAGGCAGTATAAATATCATCAAAATGGCCATACTCCCAAAAGTATACCCATTAAATTACCAAGGTCATTCCTTACAGACAGAAAAAATCAGTCCTTAAATTTATTCGGTGTTAAACATTTTAAATCACCCATTTTATTGCTTTAAAAATAAAAAAAAAATACTTTTTTGGAAAATGGCCAACCTATAATTGTGATGTCACAATTATAATTCTTGACTTCTGATGTCGAGGAAGCTTCATAGTAAAAATCTTTGTAGAAAATACATTTTCTCTAGATATTTGAAAGAAGCCATTAAATTTGTTTTATATTTATCTGAGAGAAGAAGAGTAAGTTGTGATTCTTTTTTTTCTTTCTTTTTTTTTTTTTTTTTTTTTTGGTGGTACTGAGTTCCTGGAAACCCGTCTACCTCTGGGCTACACCCCCAGACCTATTTTCATACTTTTTTATTTGGAAACAGGGTCTCTTAAGCCAGTGAGGCTGGGTTTGAACCTGAGTGATCCTCCTGTCTTTGCCTCCCTAATGCGGGGATTACAAGTGTGTGCCACTATGCCCAGCAAGTAAGTTGTGATTTTCACATTTATCAAATCCCCCCAATAAGCCTGTTCTCAATGATTAAAAAAAGACCCCAGGTGTCCCTTGAAGTTTCTAGGACTGGTGTGCTTGCTCTGCTTTCTTCTCTTGTTATAGCTATTAATTTTAGTAACAATGTTGTAGAAAAAAGCTCAAATAATATTATATATATATATATATATATATATATATATATATATACATAATATGTATAGGTAAGTGGAAGGAGTAGGATAGAATTTGGGGGAAATACAAGTACTGAGTGCATATATGTTACTAGCATCTTGAACCTCATTATGATGTTATAATTACAATACACCAATAAAATTATATTTAAAAAAGACTTTTGTGAATAGTCAGTGTAGAGTCTAATGAGTCTTTTAAAATATTCAAACCAGTGTAATCAGTGTAATACTGATTTAATGAAATGTTTTTGAAGTCTAAATTTATAAAATAGCTGTATTTTCTTTATTTGGAACAATCGTAGGTAAATACTTTTTTTTGGTTCTCATCTTATTATGCTACTATTTTATTGATTATAACATGCTAAGTATAGAGTTAATTATGTAATTCAAAGCCGTATGGAACAGTTCAAGTTCTATTTACTATAAAGTTCCTTCTATGAAACAGGTAATATTTTCTTTTTTGCATGCCATATGGTCTTGTAAAACTACTAAAGTCTGTTACAACAAAAACAACCAAAGCCAGGCGTGGTGGTGCACACATGTAATCCCCGCGCTTGGGAGGTGGAGACAGGAGGATCCCGCAGGTTCAAAGCCAGCCGTGCTGGTTTAAGAGACCCTGTTTCCAAATTAAAAAAGAAAAAGTATAAAATAGGTCTGGGAGTGTAGTCTGGAGGTAGAAGGGCCCAGGAACCCCAGTACCACCAAAGAAAAAAAAAAGAAAAACAGAAACAACCAAAGACAATTTGAAGATGAGTGGATGTAGCTGTCTCCCAATACTCTTTTTACAAAAGAAGGCAGGAGTAAGTTTATGCATCAGTACTGTATCCTTCTTGCTATAGAGTCAAACATTCAGACATAAATTTTAATAGTTAGATTGATATTTGTTTATATTTATGTGTAGTCATCTTTTATTTATTTATTTATTTATTTATTTATTTATTTATTTATTTATTTATTTATTTTTGATGGTACTGGGGTTCCTGGAAGCCCTTCTACCTCCGGGATACACTCCCACCGGCTACACTCCCAGACCTATTTTTTTTTAACATTTTTATGTGGAAACAGAGTCTCTTAAGCCAGCGAGGCTGGCTCCGAACCAGCGCGATCCTCCTGTCTCCGCCTCCCAAGCGCGGGGATTACAAGCGTGCCCCACCACGCCCAGCTTCGTAGTCATCTTTATATAATTGATCATTTAGATTCCATACTTTTTCTAGTACATTTTGTGAAGTGTTTATGTTGGCATTATTTCCCTGTACCAAATGCTTAGTTAGAGAAATAGAGTAAATGGGTATAGAAGATACAAGTTCCACCTTGAATATTATTAATACTCCTTCAGAGATGAATGTTTCCATCTTTTGTACTCCAATGTATAATTACATTTAATGTCAGACTTGTCCCAAGATCATCTTTAAAACTTGTCACATTAATATAATTTGTATACTTACAGAAAGTATATGTATCCATTTCATCTGAATTTCTGATAGCTGCCAAAATGAAAATGCCATAATGAGTTAGAAACTTTCTCCTGTCACATAAAATAAATCAAAATATTTCAACATTTATTATAGCAATATACAGCAGTGTTGTGAAAAAAAATAACACTAAATTTATTTTTACAATCCAAATTGTATATACTATCTTCAAGTAAAAAATTTAAATTAGTGCAAAGAAGAAAATTAAAGAAATATAGATACAAAATGTTAATAAATATTACCTTACTATATTCAGATGATGATACCTGAAATAAAATTAAAATGTTTCTTTAGCTATTTCTATGATTATTTTTGACAGAATTTTTATACATTTAAAAGTCTTATAATTGGCAAGCACTTAGTCTACTAATTATTTAAATTATTGGGACTTTAAAAAGAAAAAGGAGCCGGGCATGGTGGCGCACGCTTGTAATCCCCGCTCTTGGGAGGCAGAGACAGGAAGATCGCGCAGGTTCGAAGCCAGCCGCACACGCTGGCTTAGGAGACCCTGTTTCCAAATAAAAATGTAAAAATAGGTCTGGGAGTGTAGCCTGGAGGTAGAAGGGCTTCCAGGAACCCCAATACCACTAAAAAAGAAAAAGAAAAAGGAATAAAAGTTTTATTCATATATTCATTAAAATAGTGTATAGTGTCAAGAAAAGTGAATTGTAGATCTTTTAGGACAATAATTGTACTTTAGTTAACACTAAATAGAAATAAAATTGTAAATTTTATTTTAACCAAAAGGCAATATATGATAATTATTTTGTGTATTTCCATATAGTATGCATTATCTTACTTATGCAATTTTAAACCAATTTAAATATGCACATTTAAAACATGAAAACAAAAGATTAGACTCTAAAGTATAAACACAATTAAACCTAGTATATAAAGTTAAAATGTGCTATCCTTCACATTTTAATCTCTATTGGAATTTAGTTCTTGAACTTTTTACCTATTAACTCATTTGCTTTGTCTCTGCTTCTTGTATTGGAGGGAATTTTTTTTTTTTTTTTTTTTTTTTTTTTTTTTTTTTTACACAGGGCTAGGGGGAATCATTCTGTTCACCTCATATTATGCCTAAATATTCTTTTTAATGGGGTGTATTCTATTCATTTCTGTAGATCCAATGACCGTGACTGACTAACAGCCTATGTTTAAATGCATTTTTAATAATGCCCCTGAAATTTGGATTTTTGATGATCCAAACTTTTGTTGATTTGGAAAAAAATAATTTTCTGAATAATAATTTTAAGGATTCAAACAGGTTAGAATTATCTATAGCAACATGATGAGAAATTCAGACTCACCTGTTTACCTAAATGGCTAAATGAGGTAAGAAGAGAAGATCTAACAATCACTTCTGATTTTTATGTAAGATATTCAGAGATGCACATATTTTTAAATATTAAACACTGGATACTGATTTCTGTCCATAGTTTAGATCTTGGTTGATGAGAACATCAACCACTTGGAATAAGGTTCAGAATAACAGCAGCATGCCCAGTGCAGTTCTGGGCAGAGTCAGCAGGATGGATGTTCTGTTAGTACATTGCCAGAAACTCCATAAAAATCATTCAACAAAACTCTACTTTTAATTCAGGTAAAAACATGTGTGTTCAAGAGATGATAGATTTGATAAACAATTAGTTAAGTGAGTGGCTAAAGCTTAATAACTTTGAGAATGCTTTGGTGCAATAACATTTTAAAAGAATATATAAAATAAAAAACCAAACCATACATACTTATTAGTTATTTGTTATATTGCAAAATTGCCAGCAGAGAAGAATATAGATTAATCATGAACTTCTCTGCTATTTTTTTAAATAAATTGTTTTAATGGAATAGTGGCACTCTGATGCATGGCTATTTACCTTAATATTATAATTTCAAATATAAATTAACCTAGATTAGATAGCTACTTCTAACAATGGTAAATTTTAATTATTTATGATGTCAAAATGTAATTATTGTTAATATCTGAATTAAACCCTTTATTTCAGGAAGGAGATTTATACTTTCTTTCTATAAACTCTTCCACCCAACAGGTGAAAATTAACATTAAAATAAAGTTATGCAGTCACATTTTATTCTTTTCTTATATTTTGAATGGCCAGTTAGAAAATAAAGCAGGACTAAATCTGCTTTATTCAAATAATGACCCATTTTGTTTGACTAGATGTACTTGGCAACACATCTTTTAAAGAAAATCTAAACATGAAAGTCATAACATTTTACTTTTATTTTTATTACTCTGCTAGATAATTAAAAAATATCCAGCAGTTCATTTGAACTCTTTTGTCAGTTTCTTGGGTTATAATTAAAGTGTAAATAACATTATATAAAAGCAATCAATGATATATAAGAGAACACTCTAGAATAATTATACACATTCCAAACAAAGATGTATACTTAAAAATCAATAGAGAGC
The DNA here is from genome assembly GCF_963383645.1 of Muscardinus avellanarius. Classification (NCBI taxonomy): domain Eukaryota; kingdom Metazoa; phylum Chordata; class Mammalia; order Rodentia; family Gliridae; genus Muscardinus; species Muscardinus avellanarius. The sequence continues at coordinate 90,855,635 of NC_137791.1, forward strand.
TGAATGTGGTGGTGCATGCTTGGTAATCCCATTCAACAACTTAATGAGACCTCTCTTAAATTAGTGAAACCCTGCTTCAAAATAAAAAATAAAATAAGGCTGGGAATGTAGCTCAGAGGTAGAATGCCCCTAGGTCCTTCCCAAGTATCACACACACACACACACACACACACACACACACACACACACACACCATATACACACACAACATACACACAAAGGCCTCAATAGAGCTTATATGATTTAATAGTATAGCATAATAAATAATTTATCTAAACACAAACAGGAAGAATAGGTAAATAACAAAAAAGACAATTATAAAGCAAACTATCATTTTGCTGCTATGAACATGGGTAGGCACATGTTATGGTAGTTCTCTGTTTTCAACTCCTTTGGAAAGATACCCATTAGTGGTATAGCTGGATTGTATGGTGAATCCATTCCCAGTTTTCTAAGGAATTTCCACACTGATCTCCATAGCAGCTGAACTAGTTTGCACTCCCACTAGTTGCAGAGGTTTCTATAGCTTTTTTGAAAATATCATGTCACATCTAATCATGAGAATGGCAGAACAAATATAGTGAAATTAGAATGCCTCCACCAGCTTGTACCCCATTAAGATGTATGACTAAAATGCACCAATAAAATTTTTAAAAAGAAGAAATTAGTCTGAATATAGAGATGAGATAATTTTATCATGATGAAAGTACTGCTTCTCAAGATGTACTTTAACAAACATATCATTGTGAATCACTAAGCCAAACATGAGAAGGAGGGAGAGAAAGGGACTGGGATGGGAACTGGGTAAGGGCCAACTGAGTGATTCGTGCATGTATGTCTCTACCATCCTGCATCACATTAAGATGTATGAATACAATGCACCAACAAAAAATTAAATTAAAAAAGAAGACATACAAATTCTAAATGCATATACACTCATTAATTAAACTTCAAAAGCAAAAATCTGAGAAGCAAAAAAAACTAAACATAAACAACTATGGTTATTTGAAGAGAAAAGTACCATATCTGAGGTTATTGCTAGAGATTTAAACAGTTTTCTCCCTGTGAGAAAAGCTTAGAGCAAAGCATGAACAGGAGAAGGTCTTCTAGGTCCTCTGAGGTCATTGGCGAAAGGCTATAGTCTTCAAGACCCTGCTTGCTGTATTTCTTTATCCTCAAGTTCTCTAAAGCATATCCTGTTCTCAGTACACCTTAGGGAGGCATTTGTTCTAGTTATCATCAGAATGTTCCCAGGGCTGGTTCCCAGTATTGAACTCAGAATACTGGCATTGTTAGTTTTTTAATGATTAAACACAATTGTACTGATTCTGCTACCTGCATGTACCCCATGTGTATAAAAGTAATAGGCTCACAAAAAAGACTGTCAATTGTTCATCAAACAGTTGTCTCTGTATCATTCAGATCTGGACTCCCCAAGTCCTGGGGTCCTCGAGACCCCAATAGTCCCAATAAACTAAAAAAAAATCATTGATAAATATAGTATATAGAAGGTATGATACTATTCATGGCTTTAGAAATTCATTAGGATATTAGAATGTATTCACTAGAAATCAGGGTTGTCTAACATACGTAGATGAATAGAAGAATATTATGTAATATAGGATAAAAATTATTTTAAAAACTTGATATGTTATTTTGTTAAAAACTGTGTGTGTATTTACAGAAAATAACTTTCCACTTTTTTCTCTTTCATTATTTTATTTGTGAAGTGATGGCTGTGATTTATTTACATAATTAACACTTTCTAAAGAATATAAAATAAATTCTTACCCATATTATATTTTGGATTTCTTATACTATTACTAAACTAACTTTCAAACTAACCTGTATTTGTTTTTAATAAAGGTGCTAGATTGTGATCTGAAACTGAATTATATTTTAGCCTAAGGACTCTGCATATATATATATATATATATATATATATATTTTTTTTTTTTTTGAAAATCTATTCATGTGATTCTAATATGCACTTCTGAATAAGTAATACCTAATAACAATACTATCCATTTACTATTCTCTATTGTCAGTCATTTTAGGAATATAAAAGTAGGTTCAAAAAGGATCCTGTCCTGTGGAGTATACTTAATGGGAGAGAAAGGAGAAATGTGAATAATTTGCATAAATCAGAAGACACAATAGACACCTTAAACTGTGTAAGAAATTGCTTTCAAGTGGAGGTTTAGAAAGCTTCCCAGGAATTATGTATTGGAGACAATATAATATTTTAATTTCCAAAGGACTGTGTGAAGGCCAAATGAAAAATGAAAAATTATCATGACTGAGCAACTCAGTTCAAAGAAACCTGACTTTTAAAGGTGAAAGGTAAAAGTCAAGTTTGAAAAGCTAGACTAAATCAGAACATCAAGCTTGGAGTAACCAAAATATTAATTCAAAATTCGCTATATAGGCAGTTGGAATGCTATTGAGTATATTTAAATAGAAAATCTCTCCTCACTGGTATGAAAAGAGATTTACTTAAAATGCATACATAAAAGAACATTTAAATAATTAGAGGATAAGAAATTCAAGACAGAGAAAACACTACTGGGTTTGTCTTGATTTTTATTATGTAATCCCAGTAGTACTCTACCTTTAGAAGTGTATTCTATTAGCATTTAATTGTCTACAACAACCCACAAGAGAAAATACATCTAATAACATAATGAGTCCAGAAGAGCTTTATATAATGATAAAAAAAAATATCTAATTACTTCTGTTGGTTGGCTTGGATTTGAACATGTGGAGTTAGAGACATTTTAAACTTTCTGTGCTTGAAACAGAATAGAAATATGAATCATTGTCAGCCTACTATTAGGCTTAAATTGGGTGAAACTTTATCTCTCAGAACTTAGAGAAGACAGAGACAAATTTATATTTCAGAATTTTAAAAATGATTTAACATATAATTTCAGTTAATGGCAGAAATTTAGACTAACTGAAACAATAAAATATAATATTAAGCCAGTTTTTGTTTAAGAAAAGCTGCCCCTTCTTTATCTACATTTTTGATCAATAAAATAAAAATAGAATATGAGCTAACATAAGCATGACACTTTTAATAATACTTGAGATATCATAAGGGCTCAGTAAGTGTTAATTATAAATCATTTTGTAATATGATTTTCACAATCCATATTTCTTTCTAGAGTGTTGAAATGAAAAATGTTTTATATAGGAACTATAAACCACATAAAAAAGTAAAGAATTTTACACTTAACAGAAGAGGCATCCAGCCTAGTGGAGCAGGCTACCCAGATATGGATACCATGGAAGGAACCATGGTCCTGGTTTCCTGGCTTTTGTCCTTTATGAGGCTTTTAGCCACAATACTCCTTTTACTCTTTGTCCCTTGTCTCCTAACCTGTTAACAAAGTTTATTTCTTCCTTTTATTTCTAGATCCAGAATATCAAATTCAATAAAACTTGTACAGGACTGCCAACCCCTCTAAAAAATGCACCAACTACTTTGGGGAACTTCTAGGCTGTTCTGCCTTCCCAGAACTTGTCCTGCCCCAACAGTCCCTGCAGAGAGAGCAGGAGCAAGAGGTCCTTGCATGTCTACATTCTTGTTCAGCTGAAACAAACGGCAGGAGACAGGTCCTCACCCCTGTTTCATAAATGAGTCCAGGATCTCTAACTCTTGAGGGGGAATGCTAGGTAGTTAGAATAAAGATGAGAATTAATGAGATAGGGGGATCTGGGAAGCCTTCTTGAGAAGAGATAAGAAGTTTCTCCTGCCCAGCTGTGGTTAGCGATTTTCAGCCTTTACATTGCAGCTTTAGGCACCAGTGGGAAATTTTTCAAAATGGCAAATTATTACAGTCCCACTAAGCTCTGGAAAAGCTCAGGAGTGACTGCTGCAAATTACTGTACATTAGGAGGGGTAAATTTCTGGACAGTAGAAGAACTTGTCATGTAGTAGATCTTTCCCTTTTTCTATTTCTAGACAAAATCACCCAAAAAACACTTTATGCTTACCCACCCTCAAAAGAAGTGACCCTTAAACATTATACAGGTACTATATAAAGATATGGTATGCTTGTAATCTCCACATTCGGGAGGCTGAGACCAGAGGATTGTGGTTCGTGGACAGCCTCAGCTACTTAGTGAGGGCCTCCGCAACTCAGTGAGACCCTGTTTCAAAATAGAGAATAATAAATAGGGCAGGGGTGTAGCTCAGAGGTCAAATGCCCCTGGGTTCCATCCCCAGACCCGCAAAACAAAAAACAAACAATAAAAGACATGGTAGGATCTGATCAAATACTGTCTACTTATTTTTTCCTTAGTAAATGATAATAATCTGTAACAAGTAAGAAAACTTTTTTGTCAAAAACATATTCTTCTGGTCAGACCCTGGGTCCTGGGCAGGGGTCGGGCAGGGCACGCCGGACCCCGGAACAGCTGGGGCCCGGGTCACAGGACTGTGGGCCCCAGGCAGAGTAGTGCGGAGCATGCTGGACCCATGGGGAAACCTGGCCAGGTCACAGTGCTACTGAGTGCCTCATCCCACTACCTCCTCAAACCACACATACTGTCTTCTCTTATTAAAAATAAAAAAAGAAGGAAAAGAAAAAGAAAAAAGAAAAATATCAGAGAGGGGTCAAGAAGGCCAAGGTGGATTCCAAGAAACTGGAGATGCAGACAAAACTTATCCAAATAAACTGGAACTTTTAGAAAAACTTCCTGTGAAGGAGGACTGCTTCTTCTCTACATTGTTAAGAATCTTGGACATCACCTGTAAGGAGAGAGGTTAGTGGAGACCAAGGATAAAGGCGGTATTGAAAGCGGTCTCTGTGATGGCGGTGGAGACTTGTATTCAGGAGAAGCAGAAATCGGACCCTACCTTATTTTTTTGGAGAAATTACACCAAATGTCGAATGCTGCCGTCCCGCATGCTTAGGAAGACTGGACAACATTCAGAGTGGAAAAAGAGCTTGGGAAAGATTTGAAATGGTGGAGGCAGTGGCAATGGCAGTGGCCAGTACTCAGGGGAGGCAGAGATCTGATGCATTACACCTGGAACCTTTGAAGTAACAACCCCAGAGGCAGAATGTTACCACCACGCACCCTCGAGAATGGGAGACAAATGGCTGGGCGAAGAGGGTGCTCGGATTGGAGCCTGCCGAGGGGTGAGGCCGGTGCCTGGGCCAGCAAGGCCGGGATCGGAGCCTGCCGAGGGGTTAGGCCGTTGCCAGGGCCATCAAGGCAGGGATCGTAGCTTACCGTGAGGCAAGGCTGGTGCTGGGGCTTCTGAGGCCGGGATCAGAGCCTGCCGAGGGTTTAGGCCAGTGCCAGGCCAATGGCCAGCATTGGAGGCCCTATAGTGAAGCAATTAAGGTGACCAATCAGAGGGTATGGAATAGGGGAGGATGTAGCCTCTTTAAAACGCAGGAGGTACATAAACAAATGTATCAAAGTTAATCACCAAACAAGCATGGGATCGAGGGAGGGGGAGGGAATGGTATGGGGCCTGGATGAGGGCTAATTGGATGATGTGTGCTTGTATATCCTCTCACGCCTTGTATTCCAATGTGATATATGATTACAATGCACCAATAAAAATAAATAAAAAAACATATTCTTCTTTTCAGACCTTATATTTGGTATATAAATAATATTATAAAAATTACCCAGTGATAAGGAGATGGTCAGGAATTTGGAGGTTAAAATACTCAGAGCTTATTTTAGACAGGGAATATTTTCTATCCCCACTAGCTAGAGAAAAATCATCATAATTCATAAATCATAAGAGAAATACTTATAAAATTTTCTTTACTATTAAAGCAAGATGAACCCTAGAGTTAACGCTGTTTTGTTTCTACCTTATGAAGATTAATATAAGAACATCAAATATCGAATTATTTAATTTGAATTAACTGAAAGACATAAACACAAAAATATATGCTATCAGCAAGGTGAGATTCACAATGTCTTATATTCATTAAGAAGTCATGCAGAATCCAGGAGTGTTGGAACATCTGTGTAATCCCAGTACTTGGGAGGCTAAGACACAGGTTTGAGGCTAAGATCACAGGTTTGAGGCCATACAGGTTTGAACAATTTAGCAAGACTTAGTTTCCATATAAAATTTTTTAAAAAAAGGGCTAAGAGTGTAGTTTGGAGTTACAATCTTTCTGGATTCAATTCCTAGGGCAATATATACAAAGAAACAGTAAAATACACACTGTAATGAGGAAAAATAATCAGTTTAAACCTATTTAAATATAGCACAGCCTCGATGTTTACAAAATTGTGGGATATACACACAACGAAATTCTACTCAACCATAAAAAAGAACAAACTTATGGTCTTTGTGGTAAAATGGATTAAACTAGAGAATGTTATGCAAAATGAGATTAGCCAGTCACAAAAAATGAATGGTTATATATTTTGCCTCATATATAGAAACTAAGGAGAACCTGGGATACAGAAGAGATTCCAGACAAGGAAGAGTAAACTTCAATAGAGTGATTGAGAAGCCTAAGCGAGAGAGGTGGGTAAGGGGAAGATCTGATAAAGAAAACACTTAAGTTGATGCGATGTACATATGCAAAATTATCAGTGCCAATCTCAATATTGTGTACTGGGAAGCGGCAGGAGAAGAATAGGAGTATGTGTAGGATGGGAGGGAAGCCCAACAAGTACTATAGCAAAGTATGTTTCTATCACTCTGAATTTTATTAAAATTTATTATAACAATGACCAATGAAATAAAAAGAAATAAAGAGCATCAAGAATAAAATTAGTGGGCAAGGATGCTATGACTCAAAACTCTCATATATTAAAAATTTGAAGAAATATTGATCATGATATCTAGAAATATTATGGTGTTTAAAAGAATAAAAATCAATTTCTAGCTATATAAACTAAAATTTCTAAAATCAACGTCTAGACATGAAAAATGTAATTTATATGAACTTGGGACTAAACATAATATTAGACATTATAGAAAGATAAATAAAAGATAAAGAGAAAATCTGGTGTAGTAAGCAGAACAAGGGCCCCAGGAGATGTTCATGTCCCATACCTTAGAACCTGTGAATGTGTTACTTGACATAACAAAAGTTTTTTTTAAAATGTGGAGTTAAATAAGGAATTGTTCTAAATTATTAATGTAAGCTCAATGTAATAATAAGAGTGTTTTTAAAAGAGTGTTTTGAAGAGAGAGAAAGAAAAGGAGAGGAAAGGAAAGGAAGAGAGAAGGAAAGGGAGAAAGGCAGAGAGAGAATGTGCAAAACACAGCAAGGGAGAGAAGACTCATGACATTCTTTAATACACTTGAAAACAGTTCATCATAAACATCAATGAGGAGCTTTGTTTGGAATAAAACAGTTCCAAGTACATTTAAACTAATTTTCTATTATTTTGTATGTTTCTATAAGTATTAAGCTCTGAGACTAAATTCCCACATAGCCTTGTAAGAATAATCAACAGTGACAGGAACTTTTTTTTCTTTTGAGGGATAACAACACAGGTAGCTCCCCAAAAGGTGTATTTATTTATTTGAGGCTTTTGACATTGAAAATGAGAACCATATTTTTTAATTGGTGCATTGTAATCATACATCTTAGTGAGGTACAAGATGGTAGAGGCATGCATGCACACATCACTCATTTAACCCTTCCTCAAGTCCCATCCCATTCTCTCCCCCACCCTCCCTCTCATGTTTAGTTTAATGATTGACTTTGTAATACCTAAATATGCATGTACATTCTAAATATTGGCAAGAAAAAATTAAATATTTTAGAAAATTTTGGAGTTTAATAATTTATAATTACATTACTACAAAATTAAAATTAGATACATATACAGCAAAATTGAAAGACAATCATTATGGTACTATTTATAATAGTATAAAAATTAGAATCATTTGAAAGATCTATAAATAATTGGTTACATTTCTTTAAGAAAAGGCTTATCAATGAAATAGTATATAGCCATTTATAATAATTATATTTTTTGATAATTATTTATGCTTCTAGTAAAATTTGTTTGTAATTCTACATTTTGGGTTTTTTTTTATAACCCATGGATAATCAGCATGGGAACATAGGTTGAAAATACACAAGTATGGCCGGGCATGGTGGCTCACGCTTGTAATCCCCGCGCTTGGGAGGCAGAGACAGGAGGATGGCGCAGGTTTGAAGCCAGCCACACACGCTGGCTTAGGAGACCCTGTTTCCAAATAAAAATGTAAAAATAGGTCTGGGAGTATAGCCCGGAGGTAGAAGGGCTTCCAGGAACCCCAGTACCACCAAAAAAAAAAAAATATATATATATATATATATATATATATATATATATATATATATACACAAGTATGAAAAATATTTATATTCAGCCCTGAATATACTTTATACTACTGAGAGAAAGATTCATATTTTGGAAAGTCAAATATTTAAATATGAATAACTACAAAAATTCTTTCCATATAAATTATTGAAGGATATAAAATAAGTAAATATATTGGATATAACATAAGCAGATAAATTACAAACCAAATAATATATACCCTAAATTGAATAAAAGAAAAACTAGAGTGCCTTGCATCAGTATAAAAGTGAGTTAGAGAAAAAGATAGGACTATGCTATAAACATTTAAAATTGGATCCAGTTCAATATGTATCTCTGCGCTGGGTGTGGTGGCACATTCCTCTAATCCTAGTGTTTGAGTGGCTGAGACAAGAGGATTGCAAGTTCATGGGAAGCCTCAGAAATTTAGTAAGGCTCTCAGCAATCTAATGAGACCCTTTTTCACAATAAGAAAAGAATAGGACTGGATCTGTAGCTCAAAGGTAAGGCCCCTGGGTTCAATCCCCAGTATAACACACAAAAATAATACCTCTGGATTTTACTTGCTAAGCAGCTATACAAGATGTATGATAAAATAGCAATAATTACTAAAAAGATTAAAAAAAAAAAAAACTTTCCAAAGAGCACTTTGTGATCTATGGGAGCTGATGAACATTGTCTTAGGGTAATAAATAATTTTATTAAACTAGATGTTAAATAGTAGCTTGAACAAAGGTTTTAATACGGTTTGAGCTTAAGGATATTTTTTTCCATATCTCCTGAGTCAGTGTTTTTTCTAAAGAGAAAAGGTCCATCAAACAGCCTTCAACTTTTCTACTCAAGAGACAAACTTTTCCACTTTTGTGACTGTCTTCAGAACAACCGTATTCCTTAAACATAGCATGAGTTGAATTGTAAAATAGAACTCATTTAAGCCACAATCTGGACATCTGACAGTGTTGATACTTCTAAACTCCCCCTCCCATAAAAAGATTTGAAATGTTTGGACTACTCAGAGCTCATTATTTTGGAATCAAAAGCCAAGGGCGTCCCTTGGCTTTATTGTATCATCTAAGTCAATTGAGTATAACCAAATTTAAGTAGCTACATATGAGATGTTTTTCTTCATACTCAATTTTCTATTGCCAAGCCAATGAGGGATAAATATTGTAGTATTAGAAATAACTAACAATCCAATAAAGAATTTTAAAACATTACTCTAAAGGTCTAGGTACATCATTTTGTGTGTGAAATGGAAAGGGAGAGAGCAAGTGGACAGTTTTTGACAATTATAAAACTGTCTCTCATTGATATGATAATTCCCCACCCAAAATCTTTAGAAAAAAATAAATTTTCTAAAGGAAAATTAGATACCATGTCTTAATTCAGGACCTGGAGTGTCTCAACGAAATAAAGCTCAATCAGCAAGCTGCATTAGTTAAATTATGTGACCCTATGAATGTACAAGAAGGAGTGAGTGACAACCTTTGAAACAATTTTTCACCTTACTTGAGAAGCTGCGTTATTTTAAACCCAATTTGAACCTTTTCTTTTTAATCTATGTTTCTACTAAAAAACAAACTATATTTGCTTGAACATAAGTGTTCTTAAGGATCCTGAGAAAAGTTGGAGATCAATTAATAGGTTTAATGTTAAATAATAAAGACTTTCAGGGATGCACTGGAACGCACTGAAAAGAGGATTGGTCTACATGCCAACTTTTATAGATGCTGTTTCTAAATTAAACCTTGTTATCAAATTAAATGCTTTCAATATGCTAACAGAAAAGTGAGTTTGACATCAGGAAAGGAGTGGTAAAGCCGATAATTTAGAAATAAGTACATATTTTTGCCGTGCAGTGTTAAGAAAGATAAAATTGTTAGCTGGGCCTGGTGGCACATTCCTTTATTCCCAGTACTTGGGAGGCTAAAACAAGTGGATTGAAGATTTGAGGTCAGACTCAGCATTTCAGCGAGGTCTTCAGCAACCTAGGAAGACCCTATTTTAAAATAAAAAACAAAATAGGTGGTCTAGGAGTGTAGCTTGGTAGTAAAATTACCTGGGTTTAATTTTCCCAGTAGAAATAAAAAAGATAAAATTGTCATCAAGGTGTTGGTCTGCTTTCCTCTTTTAGAAATAGAAAATGCTGATAAGTGTGTGGGCAGGGGTGTTACTCTGAGAAAGTTTCCTTTGTGTTTTCTTAGGCTGCATTGTACTTTGCCTTAGAGACATCATGGACTGGAGGTGAAAATTGCATTGCTCCATGTTTTGATGGAAGTCCTATAGAGGCGTAATCATAGCTTTGCTAAATTAAGAGGTTGAGAAAAATTAATCTGCTCATTTCCTCTATGGAATAGACAAGTAGCTTTATTCACTCTTCCCTTAGACCTCCGCCAGGCATGTGGACCTAGGATTTTTACATACCCTTGCCAGGAGCATCGTTGACCTGGGAGGGGGACGGGGCAAGAGCTCTGAGTTATCGGTGTCAGAGCAGATTATTAAAGCAACAAGCCAACAGGAAAGCATTTAATCAGTTATTGTGAGTTATGAGAATAGTGTAAAGCCAGAGAAGTACCAAAGCACTCTGCTCCATTTCCTCCTGAAACCAGGGGTCAGGGAGATCAATCAGCTTGTATTTGATGGTTATCTCATTTGGGCAGTGCTGAAACAAAAGGCTCTTGTAGTTTTGAGGACATTGGGAGGAAGAACAGGAGGAGGAGGAAGAATTAGGAACAGAAAAATACTGAGTACAGAGTCAGAATGGGGTTAAGTGTTTGGAAAAAATCCCCTTCTTCCCCATTGTGAAAAGGTATTTGCAGAAATGCCTGAAAGAGAAATTGGCTAAAGGTCTCAAATGAAGAAATGTAGGCACAAAGGTGAATGGCCAGGAAAGTAAATATGCTAAAATCAGGATCAGTCAGGACAGGGAACAGCATTTCTCATGAGAGGAAGCAGTGTACTGTCTGTGCACAGGTCTGTTGGCTAGAGGTAGCACATCACACTCCTGCCTCCATGAGATCTGCTGAGTGAGATATTTCCAACTGTCTATGGAAGGGTTTGAAAAAAAAACACATAGATTTTTATTTAGGTACTGATTTCTCAATCAATTTTATTATTTGAAAAATAAATTGATACAATTGACTTGCCTTTATCTCACAAGACTATCAGAAGATTTTTTGTGAGTTAATACATACTTGATTGTACAATCAAATAATGATGAATAACTTTTTCTTTTTTTATAAGGAAAAACCACAGTAAGAATCAACAATAAAATTAAAAACATAGAAAATTTAGGTTTTATCTACTCATTAGCATGATACATTATTTAATTTTAAAAGAATCAAACAGAAGTCAAATATAAGTTAATGAGCGGTTATGGAGTAATCAAACCAATCTTTGATGTATTAAATAATTTAAAAGCCTAATAGATAATAAATAAAATGAAGAGCAGCATAAGAAAATAATTTTGGCTTTTCAATAACCTCATGAAACCAGACAATTATTTAAACTTTTGACCAGTTTTCATCGAGTTTGTGATTGAATGATTAATTCATTTTCTGAGTATGTAGACATTGAAGCAGCTTCTAGATGATTGAAAAATAGTATGACAAGCTTCCAACCAAACACAGCAAATCATAGTTGCCTATCTCATTCTTCCACTCACAGGAAGCTACAAGTATAGATAAGAAAGAAATCTAAATATAGTTCATATGTATGAATATTAAATATCTCCTAATACATTAGGGAAAGAGCAATTTCCTTACATGACCAAATTTTGTAGCTATATTCCATCTTATGTTTGCCTGCTGTCACAGAAAATGACTTGTGCTCTCATGTTGGGATATGCTGTAGTGCGTAGCATAACCTTGAAACCAAAGAAAGCAAAATTATATGAGAACATTTTTATAAAATATGTCTATTGGATCATTTCATCCTTGGGAAACAGACTCAGGTCCATACACTTTTGCAGAGAAAATAATGTGCCTTTTTCTGAACAAAAGTCAATTGAACACAGTTTCATACAAAAGATTAATAATATTTAGTTTTTTGTACTGTTAAAGTTTCATAGTGCTTCTTTTATGCTCTTGAATTAATACTAAAATTCAAATATTACCTATGATAGTGCTTGTTTTACATATTTTAGTGAATTAAGTAATGTAAGCCTAGAAAAGAAAACAGTATTATCAAATATGGATCAAATGTAGAGGAAATATGGGAAAAGGCAGTATGGAAAACAGCATTGTAATTTCTCTTAGATCATTATTGCTCAGTTGAGGGTGGAAGAGAAGGGTTTTATGCTATTGTGGTAAATGAGGTGATGATATTTGGCAGTGCTTTTGTGTTTTAGGGAGAAATTCATCAAGTTCTAGAAGCAAAAGCAAAGATTTATATTAAATGTCATGGACAGAAACCAAATTGAATTTATGTTAAAAGAATAAAGCCAGAATTTTATATTCTATAATGAAACCACTGCTCATTATATTTGAAGATTTAAATAACATGAACTTCTTAAAGTTTTGATTGGTTAATCCATTAAAATTAAATAATTTATTTGATATTTGTGCTAATAAGACAAAATTGTAAAGAAACATGTTTTATAAGAAACTATAGTTTATTTTTTACTTATAAATCTGTGTGTGTGTGTGTGTGTGTGTGTGTGTGTGTGTGTGTTTGTGTGTGTGTGTGTTACTAGGAATTGAACTCCAGAAAAATCTATCACCAAATTATAACCCAAGCCTTTTTATTTATTTTAATTTTTTTTTGCAGTATTAGGAATTGCACCCATAGACATTCTGCCCTTACTTTACACCCAGCTCGATTTTTTTTTTTTTTTTTTTTTATGGTGGTACTGGGGATGGAGCCCAGGGGCATTCTAAGTTTGAGCTACAACCCCAGCCCTATTTTTATATTTTAATTAATTAATTAATTTATTTATTTATTGGTGGTACTGGGGTTCCTGGAAACCCTTCTATCCCTGGGTTACACTCCCAGAACTATTTTTTACACTTTTTAATTTTGAATCAGGGTCTCTTCAGCCAGCGCTGCTGGCTTCTAACCTGTGAGATCCTCCTGTCTCTGCCTCCCAAGGGCGGGGATTACATGCATGTGCCACCATGCCCAGCTTATTTTTTTTATTTTGAAACACGATCTCACTGAGTTGTAAAGGGCCTCACTAAGTTGCTGAGGCTCTGATGAACTGTGATCCTCCTGTCTGTTCCCCTAGCCCTATTTTATTTTTTATTTTTTATTTTGAAATAGTATCTCACTGATTTGTGAAAGTATCTGAAGGTTGCCTGCAAACCTGTGTTTCTGTCTCAGCCTCCAAGTACTAGGATTACATGTATACACCACCACACTTGGCCAGCCTCAGCTATTTATTTATTTATTTATTTTTGGTAGTACCGGGGGTGGTACCCAGAGGCTTTCTACCTCCAGGCTATACTCCCAGACCTATTTTTTATACTTTTTTTTGGAAACAGGGTCTCACTAAATTTCTGAGAGCCTCACTCAGTAGCTGAGGCTTGCTTCGAACCAGTGCGATCCTCCTGTCTCAGCCTCCCAAGCGGGATTACAAGCATGCACCACCACGCCCTGCTCTTTTTTTTTATTTTTTGTTTGGAAACAATGTCTCGCTATATTGTTGAGGCTGTCCTCAAACCTGCTCTCCTCCTTTCTCAGCCTCTTGAGTACTGGGATTATAGGTGTGTGCCACCATGGCTGTCATATTCATCTTTCTTTAAAAGATCTAATTGTTATTAAAGCATCTCTATTATTATGCACAAATTATTTAAAAATGTATAATCTATGCATAAATTATATCTGTAAATTTGTTTTAAAAATAACCTATTTACAATTTTTTGGTTTAAGAAAAATAAATATGCCTAATATTTTTGACATCTAGATAAATATTCTATATAGGGACATCTACTAATTAGGTGGCAGAACAAATAAATCTCCAGAAGTAAACCTAATAGCGACAGGAGTACAATTATAGGAGTCTGGAAAGTTAATACTTTTTAGCCTAACTGATCAAATTGCTTACGTCGGTTATTATTCTTTTAAACGCCTGACCAAATTCTGACACTGTAAAACAAGTCTTAATAAGTCTTTCTGAGATAAATGAAAAATATCAGCTATATGTTTTTGAGTAACCTATGCATTTATCATCAACATTTTTTTAAATCATACAATTTTAAAAATGAGGATTTTTCTTTCAATTTTATATTAATATTTGAGATTATTACTAATGAAAAATTTATTATAAAATTTAAAATACTATAATACACATTTGTATGTTAACACTGTACAACAAAATTAAAAACAAACTTTTCAAGATGCTCAAATTACTTTTGATAAGTTCTGTAGGAGAAACCTATTATTTTTTATAATTTTTTTGCAAAATTTACATTTGGCTACATTAATCACTGACCATCCTTTGGCGATCAAGGTCAATGGCTTTGTGTGTCTTGCAGGCTGTGATTTTCATAGAGGCAAAATTAGCTGATATCCCTTGTGTCTGACTGGGGAAATAAAGTTAAATAACTATTTCACTATCACCTGAAACATCTTCTGAGTAAGGCAAGAGCTCTGCTTATGGGCTCTACAACACATGCTTCCTTGAAAAGAGGATGTTATTTTGTTTGGTTTGGACAGGACTAAGAAAAAAGTGGTAGAATATCATTGGTCACATAAGTTATTTTTATCTTAAGAAGAGTTGTCTTAAACATGTTTTTATGAACTACTAGATTTGATAATGATAAAAAATAGCAGTATCTACACAATCCATTATAGCTTATTATAATACAAGCATTACTAGAAATACCATGTTTACAATAAAATATTTAGAAAATAATTTAAGCTGAATATGCTACGAGTATAATACTCATGATGTAGAGAGATCTCAGGCAAGACAATCTGAATGACCTATCATCTTAGATATCTATTCCTTTCAGTTCATATCAAGATCTATATCACACGTTTAAAAAATATCCATATGGTGTCTGTCAGCACTCTTGTAGTAATAATCTATATATCTGACTACATAATTTAGAGGAAAGAAGATTTACTTTTTTACTGTTTCAGGCTCAGTCCATGTGAGGCTGAGGACCCTGAATCTTAGGGCATTGTGGAGAGATACCACATGGGCTGTGTTCACATCATGAAGGACTGAAACAAAAGAGTGAGCAAGGGAGTAGGAACTCTTTATATTATCCCCAAAGTTGCATCTCCAGGAATCCACCTCCAGTCACACCCTACAGGCCCACCAGGTAAATCCATTACAAAGAATTTACTCAATTCTGGAATTACAACCCTCATAGAGGGGCGTGGTGGCACAGGCTTGTAATCACTGGGCTTGAGAGGCGGAGACAGGAGGATCGCAGGTTCCAAGCCAACCGTGCTGGTTTAAGAGATCCTGTTTCCAAATTTAAACAAAAAAAAAAGTATAAAAGTAGGTCTGGGAGTGTAGCCCAGAGGTAGAAGGGTTTCCAGGAACACCAATACCACAAAAAAAAAAAAAAAAAAAAAAAACTCATGACCCAATTCTCAGTTCCAAATGTTAAGTGAGCTCTTTAGAGGACACTTGATATCTAATTATAACATTCTGCCCCTGGCCCCTAAAGAGCTCATGCCCAACTCAAAATGCAAAATGCATTTAGTCCCCTCCAAGAGTTCCCACAGTTTTAACAATTCTCACATTGCTGAAAAGTTCCAAAGTCAAAGTCATCTCTGAGATTCAAGATGAGCCCTTGTGTGCCCCTGTAAAAGACAAGGAAGATTAAAATAAAAGGCAAGTTACATGCATCTAAGATAGAAAAGAAGTAAACATTTGCATCACCAATGGGAGGAACTGGGCCATAGAAAGAAGAAATGGGACCAAAACAATAAGAAAATTTGACAGGGCCAGGATTTGCTCTTGCAATTCCACTTCTGGCTTCTATGAAATTTGACAGTCAGAAGTAATCTCTAAGGTGACTTGGTGGACCCATCCCTGTGGCCTGGATGATTGATTGCAAAGGGCAGTTTACCGTCTCTTCCAGCCTGTATCTATGGCTGCCAGCTAGCAGCCTTTCTTGCAGTCATTTCACACTTCTGCCATGTCTAAATCTCCGCAGTTTTTCTTGTAACCTTGGCTTCACCTTCACAGCTTCATAAAATGCCCAATTTAGACCTGTTTGCAGGGATTGTGATCCTGCCACATGTTGTCTGACTTTCCAGGCCTTTCTTTGAAATCTGGGGGAAGTCTCCATGGCCCCCCTTTTCTAGTAAAATCAGCATTATGTGGGCTCTGAGATGGGTGGCCAACAGAAAAGGCAGCCACGCCCTCCTTAATTGTTGCCTTTTTAATTAAGGCTGGTGGGCCTACTCCATCCAGGCCCCACTGGCCCCAAGACCATCTGGACCATCCCTGGCCCCAACTCCATCTGTCACCTCCATCATGGCCAAGACTAGCCCTGCCTTCATCATGAACACTGTTTGCTCCTTCCTTTCTGACATATTACTTCATCCTAAAATATCATCTCTCTCGGATGCAGCTTTACACAGATCTTTCTGGTCAAACTGAAAATCTCTAAAATCTCTCTGGTGGTCAGGATTTCAGCAAATGGGAATCAGTGTGGAAAATAAAAGAAGGACTTCCAAGGAAGAGATAAACTGTAATTGATCGGATATATCTATGTTCATAGCAACATGAAAGGCTTCAGTCCCACCCTTGCTGGCCCCAGCACCAGCCAATGCACAAGTATCTATGATCATAGATGCACAACTCATCAGCCAAAATAGTTCATCAACAGATGGGTGGATTACAAAACTATAGAATTTGTACACAATGGAATTTTACCCAGTCATAAAGAAGAACAAAATTATTGCATCTACAGGGAAATGTCACCAAAAAATAAGAAATCAGATGCTTTCCCTAATATATGAAAACTAGAAAGAAATGGGTTATAGGAGGAACTCTAGATGAAGAAGGGGCCCTATAGAGGAACAATTAAGGTGACCTATCTGAGAGGATGGAAGGGGGGAAGATGGAAATTTTTTAAAGCACATGATGTACTTAAATAAACACATCAAAATCAATCACTAAATCAAGCATGGGAAGAAGGGAGGGGGAGGAAGTGGGATGGGGATTGGATAAGGGCTAATTGGGTAATGTGTATATCTCCACAAGTTTTTTTTTTTTTTTTAGTCCTTTAAGATATATGACTACAATACACCAATAAAATATATTTAGAAAAATAAAATAACTTTCCTTTACATTTCACTCTCAAAATTCAGTGTCCAGTTCACTGAATTTGGACATCAACATCCATAATCCATAATGCAGTTAGAATATTGTGCTGTTATGTTATTTCCTTCAATTATTTAGCTCATTGTCCTTAGTTTTTATTTATTTTTTAATTGATGCATTGTAATCATATATCTTAATGGAGTACAAGATGATAGATATATACATGTACACATCACCATATTAACCTTTATCAAATTTCCACCTCATTTCTTACCCCTCCCTCTTTCTCATGTTTGACTTAATGATTAACTTTGATATGTTTGCACATTATGTACCTCAGGGAATTTCCCTCTTACCTTATTTAATCATCTATAGTACCTCCTTCTTCATCTGGAGTCCCTCCTGTGACCCTTTTTCTCCTTAGTTTAAGCGTATTAAGGAGAACATACAATTTCTTACTTTCTGTGACTGACTAATCTCACCTAGCATAATGTTCTCCAGTTCCATCCATTTCCCTGTAAATTACTTATTTGTGTTTTTCTTTATGGCTGCACAAAATTCTATTGTATATACTTCTCATAGTTTTGAAATCCATTTATCTGTTGATGGGCATCTTGGCTGGTTCCATAGTTTGGCAATTGTGAATTGTGCAGCTATGAACATAGATGCACGTGCCTTAGTTTGGTAGTTTGGTTTCCATTCTTTTGGACAGATAACCAGAAATGGTATTGCTGGATCAAATGGAACCCTTAGAAGGATTGGAGCTCATTGTCTTTAAATTCAGTCCTAGAGAAAGTTTCAGGACATGGGAAAATGCAAATAAGTTCTTTGCCAAAGGATAAGACATGTGGCCTCTATTCCAATTCTCTACAGAGTCCTCTTTGTGCTCCAGATTCTCCTGAGCACAGTTTCTACCTTCCCTTTACTTTTCTCTCAAAATCAAAATTCAAAGAGTCACAATCCACATGGTCAGACTTAGATATAGCAGCAATCCTATTTCTCTGTTACAGTTATTTGTACTCATCAGCATTCTTGCACCTATAATCTAAATATCTGACTATACAATTTAAAGGAAAGAAGATTTATTTTTTTACAGTTTTGGGCTGAGTCCTTGTGAGTTGGGGACTACAGATCTCAGGGTATTGCAAAATGAGAGCACATGGGCTGTTTTTACTTTAAGGAGGCCTGAGGCAAGAGAGGAAGCAAGGAGAGAGGGAACACATTATTTAATCCCCAAGGCTTTACTCCCAGTAACCCACCTCCAGCCACACCATATGGGCCTACCAGGTATCACCCAGGTAATTCCATTACAGTGGATTTTTCACTTCTGAAATTACAACTCTCATGACTAAATCATATTGGCTTCAAACAGTAAGTGAGCTTCTTAAGAGGCATTTTATATCTAACTATAATATACATAAACATAAATACATATATAATATATAAACATTAATATGTATTCATATACATATAATACCATGTTCAACATATATTAATAATATATTATTTTAATAATATAGAGAGAACCTGAGACTTGTGTTCAATATATCTATAATATAAATCCTGGTACTTGGTTTATTAAACTTACATTGAACAAATATATTGTAATATAACACAAGTACTAGGTTTTCTTTATTTTCTCATTAAGTGGCACTTACACTCTAAATTTAAGCAATTAAAAACAAATTTATGCATGTCTTTTAATGTATATTTAACTAGAATATATATTCAAAACTAATGTGGCTAACATCCACACTGTGTGTATATCTAGTTTTAATCAACATAATATTAATAAGTGGCCATGGGTCAGCTTGCAGTATCATCAGCAGAGGAAGAAATGTTCCTCTTCAGCACTGACAATATCAAAGTAAAATTTTTCCAACTTGGTGCTGATACTGACATCTCTTTCTAACTTTAATATGCACTTTCTATGTCTTATTGTGAGCTTGAAGACATATACTGGGCCATAATTTCTGTATTACTTATGCAGTGACCTTTTTATTTTTATCAACTTGTGCTTCCCTACATTCTGTTATTATCTTTTGATAATAAACTTGTCCTCATGAATAAACTGAAGATTCTTCTTGGGTCTCTCACATTTTTTATTCTCATAGGCAGTGAGTGTGTTCACCCTGTTTTTCTTTCCCCTGCTGTCTAATGTTTTTTCCAGTTCCATTGCACAATCACATTCAAGTTTGGATTTTCTCTTTATTGAGAAATTTTCTTTTGACTTTATACTTCCCTATATTTTATTCCTAATTCAATTTATCTATTTTTAAAACTGCCATTTCTTTATTTGATTGCCTAAAAATTTTCTATGAATTTCTTGACCCATTCTCTACTTGACTGAGTTCAAGTGATTGTTGGTGTAGACTTGTAATCTTATAAGTATGTGAGAGCAGACACTAGACCACAGCAGAGATGGAAAAATGGATCTTGAATAATGCTGGGATGGCAAAAATAAAAAAGTGGGGGAAGAGAAAGCAGAAAAGTTTAGCAAATTTTTGAAGATTGCTACCTACTAATTGGTGATTTGTTGTTTTAGGTAGATGAATGGGAGATAGATAGATGATGGATAGGTAGGTCATGGACTGACAATAGCAACATGAAAGAGGGTATTAAGAAAATTACAGATGTCATAAATAATTAAAAAACAGGGTAACTTAGCAAATGTCAATAGAGGCAAACAGAGTAATTTTGTCATTATATTTAAAAAATGCACTCCAAAAAAAAGTAGAAGTTTTTGCCAGAATAAGCAAGCAATAGAAATTTTAACATAATCTGTTACTGTAATTTTATGAAACTATTCTATGTTATATGGAACACAAAGAACAGCAGATTATTTTTTGGGTTTTTATTTCTCCCACCCCCAAACATAAAAGGGTAGAGTATTATCTTTGAATTTTACCATGATCTTCATACTGAAGTTTCAAAGTCTCCATATGGCTTGCTCTTAGAAACCACATTTTGGTACAAACAACAATTGGGGAAAGATTATTGTAGTTGTTTACACATTATTTTTTTAAAGTGAATGTTATGGTTTAAATTCAGAATATCCTCTAGATCTTGCAGAGATAAAGCAGCCATGTTGGAGGTGAGGCTTAGATGGCTGAAGAGGTATTCATGGTAGGTATAGCCTTGGGAATTACATATAGTTCCTCCTCCTCCTCCTCCTCCTCCTCCTCTTCTTCCTTCTTCTTCTTCTTCTTCTTCTTCTTCTTCTTCTTCTTCTTCTTCTTCTTCTTCTCCTTCTTTCTCTCTCTCTCTCTCTCTCTCTCTCTCTCTCTCTCTCTCTCTCTCTCATTTCTGGCCTTGTTAATGTGAAAAAAGAAAGAACAGATCTTGTACTTTTCTCTCTCTTCTCCCTGAACCATGCCCTGAGCTCTACAAACTTTACCTGGCATAATATGAACTGAACTCTTGAAATCTTTAGAACTGTGATCAAATGAGCCAACCTACCTTCTTTTCTTCCTTCCTTCCTTCCTTCCTTCCTTCCTTCCTTCCTTCCTTCCTTCCTCTATGTTGGTGGTCAGGTGTTTTGGATGGCAGCAGTGACAATACTGAGTAAAACAGTGAGAAAATGTCAATTTCCAAAGGTTAAAAAAAGAAAGAGAAATTGATGAGAGAGATACCTCCAACCTTTTCTTTGAAACATCCTATTACTTCTACCACTCATTGCCACTCAAATATGTATCCATAAAAAGAAGATCTAACCCTCAGAAAGCAGAAATAAATGAGAGTCAGCTTATGTACCTCTGGCATCATAGCTAAAGGAGTTTAAATATTTGAAGTCAATATAAATTCTAGGCTTTTAGTACAAGTAAGAATATAAATATACCAGTAAGCAACTCGAAGATGTGCTTGAAATTTTGTAATCGATCATTTACTCTAATCATGATTTTGTGCCTAGTTCAAAATAGAATGATCATGTCACTATCCTTAACTTTTAACCTTGTTTTCAGCCTTCTTGAACTTCTCTATACATCCTA
Source organism: Muscardinus avellanarius (assembly GCF_963383645.1). NCBI lineage: Eukaryota > Metazoa > Chordata > Mammalia > Rodentia > Gliridae > Muscardinus > Muscardinus avellanarius. The sequence continues at coordinate 90,877,166 of NC_137791.1, forward strand.
ATAGACAAATCAATTTAACTTCTCTGGTATCACTAATTTACTTTTCTAGAGTGCCATGATGTCAAGTGATTGAATTATGCTTAGTAGAAGGGGCCCAAAGTATTGACGTCTACCACTTTCAAACATGGATCATGGTCTTAAAGAAACTTTTTTCTTCTTACACTTTAACCTTATAGATCATAGTTATGTTTCTGAGTTTCAGGATGCAGTCAAATTAGAATAGTAGTAATTATCTCGTGTAGAAGAATTGCTTTACCAGAAAACATATGCTGAACTTGACTATTAACATATATTTTGTTACATTATTGACATTTAAATATTTTACAGTAGTTAGTTGCTTTAATATTTTGGTTAATTTGCTTGCATTGGTTGTCATCCAACTTCTTTTTTCTGTTTTGCAACTTCTTCTTCCATTCATGGCTTTAATTACTCTCTCATCATATTATTATCTTGCATGAAAAGTTTTCTTCTAGGAGAAAATTTTTATTTTGCATACTCTACAGATAAAAGTCGTGTTACTTTTCACCCAGAAGTGAACAAATTAAATAAAAAGAGTTTTAATAAAAATCTGTTATAATTGTAATTTATTTCATGTTTTATATTATCTTTCATATATCTTTCAAATATTTCTGTACATGCCCATTTGATTTATATGCAATGAAAACTTAAGGCATTTGTTGTGGCTTTAAAAAAATCTACTTCACTAAAAATTCACAAACAAATCCATCTCATTAAAAGGATGGGTAAAAAAAGTAGAACAAAAGTCCTTTAGTGATTATGAAGTAGTATTTAGTTATTGTCATATGATATATATATATATATATATATATATTTTTTTTTTTTTTTTTGGGTGGTACTGGGGTTCCTGGAAGCCCTTCTACCTCCGGGCTACACTCCCAGACCTATTTTTACATTTTTATTTGGAAACAGGGTCTCCTAAGCCAGCGCGGGTGGCTGGCTTTGAACCTGCGCGATCCTCCTGTCTCTGCCTCCCAAGCGTGGGGATTACAAGCGTGCACCACCATGCCCGGCCGTCATATGAGATATTAATGCATTTTTATTGATTATATTTCATGTTATGTGTTATATATTAAATTTGGATGAGTAATATCAAATAGACACCACTTAAAATGAAAGTAAAACATTGCTTTTTAGGAAATATATAGCTTGTTCAAACATATAGTCTGACCACATATTTACAGGTGTTCAGATAATATCTGAGAGAAATTGAGAGGCTTCAATTGAGTTGAGGCTTAATCTGCGAGGTAAGAAATTAATTTTCTTTATAGTCAGAAGAAAAGATGGTGAAAAGTTCAACAATAAAAAACAAATTCCTTGTTTAGTTCCTAATGTAATAATAGTCCTAAAAATAGATAATAAATGGAAGAATGATGAAAAATAAAGCAGGGTCAGGATCAAGAACTTATTAACCACAATTAAAAGTTTGAAATTGATCCTAAAAGCAAAGGTAAGTCTCTAAGTCTCTCTCTATATTATATATATATATATATTATATTAAATTATTATATATATAATATATAATATATAATATTATAATATATATATGATGGGTATTGATCTCAGGGACATTCTATCTCTAAGCTATATTTGAAAACCTTTTTATTATTTATTTATTTATTTATTTATTTTTATTTTTTATTTTTATTAATCCATTGTTGTCATACATCTTAATGAGGTACAAGAAAGTAGAGGTATATATATGAACATACCATTTATTTAGCCATTCTCAATTCCCAACCTCTTCCCTCTCCCTTTCCTTCTCCTCATGTTTGGCTTAGTGATTGATATTTATGAGTGAATGTCATGCACATTAAGAAATTTCCCTCTTCCTCCCTCTCATACCCCTCAGTTAGGTACCCTTATTTGCTCATCTATGGCTTCTCTTTTTTCATCTAGAGTTCCTCCTACGACCCCCTTTTTCCCCTATCTTCCACATATTAGAGAGAGCATCCTATTTGTGATAGATTTATCTCACTTGGTATAATGTGTTTAAATAAGGTCTCACTGGTTAGCTGAGAATCTCCCTAAATTGTTTAGGCTGGCCTTAAACCTGTGATCCCATGGTCTCTGCCTTCCGTGTACTGAGATTACAAGGATGTACCACCATATCAAATTGCCATTGAATAATATTAAGCATGAAAACAGCATGCTTAAATTTGCATTACAATTAGTGTATTAAGTAATTTTAAAGTGCAAGAATAGATGTTAGAGGTTTGTTTAGGAAATGGTTAATATAGTTTGAGGAAGATGTGATGCCACTGTATAATCATTTTAGTTTCTTGGTTTTAAATACCATATTAAAATATTTTATTTTCTTGTTTTATTCTTCTAATTTACTTTCTGGAATTTAATCTTTTAGATATTTAAGTGCACTTAAAAAGCAACATATGAATCATTTATTAATCTGCTTCAAGCTTCATGTTGCCATCCTTTTGAATTTATGAAGAAAATTATTTAGTTTCAACTCTGGTCTAAGGCTATGACTTTGAAGGATATATTAAAATAAAGTGAAGACATTAATTAATGTGTAAACTACTTGTGAACTTCTGCCAGCAGTATGATTTGAAAAAGAATGATGACTCCATTTAACAGTCAATCCACTAACATAAATCTGAATTCAGCACCTAGAAAAGAAAATGAGTACATGGGAAGTTAATATGTTTAAGTGCCAGGGATATTACATCTATTTTTGTATTTTAGTTTGTATCTCATTGCTTAAAACCCTATTTTTAAATTCCTGAGTTTTCTTTGCTGAATTCTGACACCATCTTCCTCTTTCTCTTATACTCTCAAGGCATACCAGCTGTTTTATGTTATGCTTTATTAATTAATGGGGAGTAAATAAAAATTGTGTCAGATATGTTCATGGAACTGTCTGATGGACTATAAACATAATTCAGTCTGAGGATATGTTTTTTAGTCTTCCACAGTATTGTTCTAATAGAATATAAAAATTTGTATGTTTAGTGTAAATAAATAAGAAACATTTGAATTAATACAAAATTTGCTATTAGTAGATACTAAACATTTTTAACATTTAAAGTTTAAATTGATTAATATATGTGTAGATAGTATAAAATAGATTTTTATTTTATATTGCACACAAATTTATACTCATTCCACAGTTCTTTTGGGAAAGTGATGTACCCAGTGACAGGACAGCATAATAACACTTCAAATTTCTGGAGTTTTAAATTAAAAAATATTTATGCCCTATAATATTTTAATATGAAATTTTATATTCAAATTATTTTGGAAGAACTACGGGAAGCATGAATTTCATATAATTTTTTTATAATTTCAAAAAATTTTTCACAGTTTCCTATTGCAGACTGATTTGTGACCTTTTATAAAAGTATATTTTTATGGTTTTTATGGTTCTCTGGAATAAAAAATGATTTTTTCTTAAATAGTAGTGTATGTTTTATGCATTCATACTGAAATTAGTTTTATTGAATCTTATACTATGTCTCAACTATATTTACCTAAATAATTATAAAAGTCATTTTTCAGCTTTCAAACATGTAGAAGCCAAGAGTTACAAAAGTAAATCCCAGTTAACTACATGTAATAAATAATATATATATACACATATATATGTATATATACATATATACACACACACATACATATAGATATAGGTTACTATACATACACCAAGACTATATATATAATGTGTATATATGTATGTATATATAAGTAAGTATATTGCAAACTAAATGTCACATTAACTATTATAAAAGTATATTTCATAAAATTGAATAAAATAATAAAAGTTTATTAATATTTGAATTTTATATTTTCTAAAAAGAGTAGATTACATAAAAGTGTATTTTTACTATTTTTGCATTATATTCCTAAATATTAACAGTGATTATATCCAGAAAATGGAACAGAAATTTAAAAATAAATTTTTTATCTTTATGTTGTTTATGTTATTTACAATAAGTATTTATTTAGTTTTTAATTTAAAAATAATTTTAAAAACAATATAATTTTATCTATTCCAAGAGAAGATAAGACAAAGTGAAATAAAATGTTTAATATTGGATCAAGCATATTTATTAATATTATTGTACATTGAAATTTATAAAAAGAAGCATGTTACTTTGTTTTAACAAAATATGAAATAAACACAAATTAAAATGATAATAGGCACTATTACTTAGTCAATATAAATGATCTGAATGTAGGTCAAGAATGTTTTAGATAGCTGTCGTAACAAAAACATGTTATTGGGTGAAACATACAATTATATATACAGAAATATGGTGCCAATGGCTATATCTCTACAAATAATACTGGACTAAATAAATTGATGAGCAAATAAAGTTTGTTCATGTTCTCTAGTGTAATGCAGAAGAAACCCATCTATTATCTCAATAGAAGGAGATCCCTTAAGGTTGTTCAGAGAGTCTTTAGGTCTGGGTTAAACTGAGTTTTGAATGTGGTTAAATAATTAGGATTGATACATTTGTTTATGTACCTCCTGTGTTTTAAAGAGGCTCCATCCTCCCCTATTCCAAAACAAGCATGGGATAGAGGGAGGGGGAGGGAATGGGATGGGGACTGGATGAGGGCTAATTGGATGATGTGTGCTTTATATGCTCTCAAGTCTTGTATTCCAATGTGATATATGATTACAATGTACCAATAAAAATAAATTAAAAAAATAATAATTAGGATTGATTAATAATTATAACATAATTATTTAGCATTAGTGGATTCAGCAAGAAGATATTCTCAAAGGAATCTTGAAAATTTTATTTTTGCAGTATATAATGGTGAAAAGATCTACAAAATTAAGCTACTTTGGAAAAATAAGTAGATAGTTAAGGTAAGTTGATTTTCAGAAGTTTTTTTAGCAAACATAATTTTGTTTCATTATTTATCAAAAAATTTCTAGAAAAAGAGCTGTTATGCTGAAATAGATGATCTAAAGTTTTATCTCTAATATTTAAACATGTGGAAGCAATTTTATATACACTTATATAATTTCTCAATTTGCATATGTTCAATAGATTTTGTTACATTTGATATTATTACATATAGCAAAATTTGCATATTATAAACTGAATTTTATCATATATTAATTGTTATATTACAAAGCAAAACTGTGCATTTGAAAACAAAATTTTATACTAATAAGAGCTTGACATATATTGCCTTTTTATAATGAGGAATAAATTATTATTTGTACATAATAGCTGAAAATAGTTGCAACTCTTTGTATTAACATTAATGTAAATGACCTAGAACTTTTAAAATCACAAACCAATAAGTATTTTGGATAGTTTCAAAACAAAACCTGTAGCAAAATTAAAGGAGTAATATAGCAATTAAATATTTCACAATGTCCATTAAATTTAGGTAAGTTTCAAATATTTTTTGCCTTATTTTTGGCTTATAACATCAAAAACAACCTTAACCTAATAATCGATAAATGCAATTATTTTGTTAAATATTAATTATGTAGATCTAAGCATTACCATTCAAATAATTCAAATATTTTACTGTTTGCTGAGAAATGCAAATTATAATTAAAAATCAATTGCTTTTTTGGCATGATCTTTCTTTTTTTAATATATTTTTACTGATGCACTGTAGTCAAACATTCTAATGGAATAAAAAACTTGTGGAGATAAACATTCACACATCATCCAATAAGCTTTTATCCAATCCCCATTCCACTTCCTCCCTCAACCTTGTTCCCATGTTTGATTTAGTGATTGACTTTCATATGTTTAAGTACATCATGTGCTTTGAAGTATTTCTATCTTCCTCCCTCCCAACCCCTCAGATAGGTCACCTTAATTGCTCCTTTTTATGGCCCCTCCTTAAACTAGAGTTCCTCCTATTACCCATTTCTCCCTTGTTTTCGCCTATTAGGGAAATCATCTGATTTCATATTTTTTGTGACATTTTTCTGTAGGTGCCATAATTTTGTTCTCTTTTATGGCTGGGTAAAATTCCATTGCGTACCATAGTTTAGTAATCCACTCATCTGTTGATGGACCTCTTGTCTGGTTCCATAGTTTGGGAATGATGAATTGTGCATCTATGATCATAAATACTCGTGCATTGGCCGGTGCCTGGGCCAAGGAGGCCAGGATCAGAGCCTGCCATGCGGCGAGGCTGGGACCAAGAAAGGCAGGGATTGGAGCCATTCATTTGGCAAGGGCCAGACCTGGGCATGCTGCACAGCAAAAGGCCAGCAGGTCCCTGAAATGATGTGGTCAGGAAGTACTTGAAACTTCTGCTGCCTCACCCCATCTCTTGGAAGATCTCTAGATCCAAGTGACCTCTATTAAAAAATTTGGTGGCAGTGCATCATTTCTTCAAAGTCACTCACCTTCTGGTTGTCATGATTTCAGCAAATGGGAAATGGTGTGGAAAATAAAAAAAGTACTTCCAAGGAAGAGATAAACTGTAATTGATCCAGTGTGGAGAAGTAGAAACTCTAAAACATTATTTTTGGGATTGCAAATTAATGCAACCACTTTGAAAAACAGCATTGAAGATCCTCAGTAGAATGAAAAGGAACTTACTATATGACCCAGCAACACCCACTGTGCGTATCTACCAAAAAAAAAAGAAAGAAAAGGAAACTACCAAGGCAATTGAGACTATTTTAGTATAATAGTACAATAGTATGCCCATAAACTCAAATTTAAATTAGAAGTAAATCATATCAGGTATGTGTTTAGTGAATGAAAGTAATTTTTTATTAGGAAGGCAATTAATTGTCATCTGAAAATGTTACAGTGAACCAAAATATTTTATTCCTAAGAAAGGTGGGAATAGATCCACCATACGATCCAGCTATACCCCTCCTGGGTATCTTTCCAAAGGGGTTGAATTCAGAGAAATACAGCAACATATGCATACCTATGTTCACAGCAGCACAATTCGTAATAGCCAAAATATGGAACCAACCCAGATCTCCATCAACAGATGAATGGATAGCAAAACTTTGGGAAATACACACAATGGAATTCTCTTCAGCCATAAAGAAGAACAAAATTATATCATTTGCAAGAAGATGGAAAGCCCTGGAGAACATTATGTTAAGTGAGATCAGCCAAGCACAGAAGGAGAAGATACATATGTTTCCTCTAATAAGCCCAAACTAGAAAACACAGAGGATACTAGTGCGACTCCAGATAATGGAGGGGAAATATCAGCAAAGTTTGAATGGAAAGATAGGAGAGGAGGAAGGCTGATCTTGATTAATGAGGGTCTACATCAGAATATGTGTAAAATTATGAATATGACATGGTTAACCTGGACAACCACTGGTGGGAGGGGGGAAGGGAAAATGGGGGCGGGGGGAGAGGGCACCAAATATAGTTTAAATGTATACCTTCTATAGCACCACTGTATTCCTTGACTCTTGGCCATGCTATATCTTCAAAGTAACTAGTCAAACACATTTCAACTTTGTCTCTTTCTCTCTTCCTCTTGCCCACTGTGACTCATTCTTTTGCCTTGCTCTTCTAAGCACCCTTCTTATTATATGAAGTTTACCTGGATAATCCAAGATAATCTTTTTGCTTCAAGAACCTTAACTTAATCACATATATAAAAATTCCTTCATTATGTAAAGTCATTATATTTACAGTATGTTTTTAGTATTAGACTTAAACATTTTTAGGGGGACAGATTTATTGCTTTATTACTATAATCTAGTTCATTAATCTTTTATTTTTAATGTTTAATATTCTGTTTATCCCAAAGAATATAAGTTTATAACAGAATTTGTTGTTTGTAACTCCTAGAAAGTGATTTTCTTCTTTATTATTCCTTTTATATTTTTACCTACTGTGTTCATGTTTTCTTTTCATTTCGGAAGATAGGAAACAGTTTTACGGCATTAAGTATTCTTGTCTACTAATTTTATTATCAATATCACTTTGTCAACAATATCACTTCTGTTTTGATATTGATTGATTTTTTTTCTCATATTTTTTCTATTACTGCTTCATTGCCTATCTACCTAAGGCTTTGGTAAATTCTATCTTATTCCACAGTAGATATTTTTCGGTCTATATGTATTGTAAATTTTATTATGGAATGCTGGTAAATACATATAAACAGTGATAGTTTCAGTTTTGCTTTTAACCTTTACTCTTTGGTAGGACCAGCAGAGCATAAACACGAAGGTTAATTTTGCTCCAACACCGAGATAAACCTCTTTTAAATTCTTTTCAGCATTCTGAATAATGAGATTTTCACTTTTACTGATAGAAATGGAAAGTATTTGCTGTTCTCTGTGAGCTTTGAGTATACCACTCTTAAATTTTTAAGTAGTTTTTTCCCCCCTGGCTTTTGTTATTTTATCCATATAATTAAGCTTATTAATTCTCAATTAAAAAATTGGGAGGATTATCTTTGGCTTTCCAGAGCTCTCTTTTATAATCTTTCTCCTTACCATTTATCCTTCTGATAAACTTCAGATTGATTCTTCAAATAAGGAGGATGTCTAGCCATTTTTGTATTTTCTAGCACTTTTCTATTGCCTTGAAACTCACTCTAGGCAATCATTTCTGGCATGGTAAACCTTACATTATTTGATTCCATCTCTCAGTTATCACTGACTTTTATGGCTGATAATAATGTACAAAACTATTTTTAATATATTTTCTGAATTATTTTGTTATATATTATTTTTATTTATGTATTTATTATTTATTTATTTATTTATTTATTTATTTATTTATTTTTATTTTTTTTGTGATACTGGGTTTGAACTCAGGGGCATTCTACCTCAGAGCTACAACTCCAGTCCTATTGTTTTTTTCTTTGTTTTGAAAGAGGGTTTCACTGAGTTGTAAAGGGCCTCACTAATGGCTGAGGCTCTCTGCAAACCATGATCCTCCTAAGTCTCCCAAATGCTAGGATTACCAGCATGTGCCACCACGCCCAGCTTCTTTTTTATTTTTTTTAAACCGGTACATTGTAGTCATACATCATAATGAGGTATCTGTTTTCATCTTTATGATTATTTTTTTCTTTTAGTTTTAGATGGAAGCATAGATATTAATATGATTACTTCATTGCGGCTAGGAGTGAGGTATTCTATGATTTCATTTGAAAAGTACAGAATTAGATTGTTGGGAGCTAAAAGAAAAGTTAAAAATGTGGACAAATAAATATTCCAAAGTGTATATCAGATTTTCCTAGAGACAGTTTTTAAAATGTTAGAAAAAAATATCCAGAATGAATTAAAGAATGTTCTTATAATAAATACTTAAAAGGAAAAAAAGAGAACATTTTGAAAATTATATTATTGACTTGATTTTTATTTCTAGTTAAACATAATCAACTTATTAAAATCCTGAATGTCTAAAAGTGACTTATTATGTCCAAAGTTCAAACATTAGTTACTGGTGAAGCAAAGACTATAAATCTGATAGTTTCACTAAAACACATTTTTATATATTTTAACTCTCTTTTATTAAATGCTCAATTGATTTTTGTTTTTTATTCTATTCCTTTACTTTTACAAAAAAAAAACTGAATGTGGGATGAGTAAAAGAAATGGGAAAATATAAAGAGAAGAGGTACAATTTATCCTAATTTTTTGGAAATATAATTCAAGCCCAAATAATCCAATATAAGTGTCATTTTTACTAGAACATCTCATTTCACATTAACACATTTTATAGAAAAACAAGTCAGCAATAAACCCAAGAAATTTTCCTATAGTTGTTGACTATCAGACATCCTGGAGTTAAATTCCAGGTGCATTCAGAGCTGCTTTTATGCCTAGCTCAACTCTTGACATTTATTAGAATTTTAATATTTGAGAAGAGACATTAATTTTCTAATTGTAAAAATTGCTTTCTTGGTCTTGTGTTTTTCTATTCTTCAAGCTGCCTTTTATGTATTATTTATTCTCTATGAGACGCTAAGACCATGATTGTATTATATTCATTTCTATTGTCTGTTTTTCCTCAGGTTTACTTAACAGTGCTCAAGTAGTACTTTGAGTCTTTTCCTGATGCTTTGATTTCTTATCATTGGACAATTAGCCAAATGAGATGAATCATTATTTTAATTGTGAACATTATTTTTATTTTCCAGAGGAAACATGTAATTTTGTTCTTCTGTGTTTCAAAATGGTGAATCTGCAGTTTGCCAGATGATTGTTCACTACAAAAGGCTTTGTCTTCATTTTAAACTGAGAACAAATTGGCACACACAAACGAGAATTAACAATCAAAGAGCACATCCTTGCACCCAAATAAAAAATACTTTTAGAAGAAATATTCAAATGAGTCTACTTGAGAAACACTTTCACATGTTCTTGTTAAAGTACTTAAAAATAGTTTCGTCTGAGCTAGATGTGATGATGATACATGCCTGTAAATCCAGATTTTTGAGAGACTGAGACAGGGAAGATTGAAAATTCAAGGCCAGCCTGGGCAACCTAGCAAGATTTGTCTAAAACAAACAAATGAACAAAAAATGTAAAAGGGTTGGGAGATGTATCTCAATAGTAGAGCACTTTTTTTCTAACATGGGTAAGGCCCTGAGTTCAATACTCAGTAACATAAACGTTTAAAAATAATTTTATCTTTATTGTGTTTCAGTAGTTGTTACATAAAGAGGGGGAAAGCTACGTGAATTGAAGGTAAATATCTAATTTCCACAAAACTAGTTTTGGCCAAAACCCTCAAAAATACAAAATGAATAAAAGAGCCAGGCGTGGTGGTGCACACTTGTAATCCCAGCATTTGGAAGGCTGAGACCGGAGGATCACGGTTCGTAGACAGCCTCAGCTACTTAGTGAGGCCCTCCGCAACTTAGTGAAACCCTGTTTCAAAATAAAGATTTAAAAACAGGGCAGGGGGTATAGCTCAGAGGTCAAATGCACCTGGGTTCCCTTCCACAGACATGCAAAAAAATAAAAAATAAAATAAAAATAAAAGTTTCTTAAAAAATGTTGCTAGGAAAAAATGCCATCAACATACAGAGGAACAAAACTAAATTTTTACCAGTTACAAATGTCAGTTATAATTGACCCAAGACTTGAATGTAGATTACATGTAAACAAGAACTTTTAGAAGAAAGCATACTAGAAAAAATATTAGATAATATTCTGTGCAGAGTATTTTTTTAATGTCCTCAACTGCAAAGAAAAATCGACAAATGGGATTAACTCAAACAAAAATCTTTATAACAAAAAACATCAACAAAATGAACATAACACATAGAGAATGTGAAAAACATATTTGCAGCAATCTTTATTTTTATCGTGTGTTTGTGTGTGTGTGTGTGTGTGTGTGTGTGTGTGTGTGTGTGTGTGTTTTGCTGGGGATTGAACCAAGAGCCATTTCATTTCCAAGCTATATCCGTATCACTATATTGTTTTATTTTTATTTTTAATCAGATTTATTTATTTATTTTTAATTTTTATTGATACACTGTAGTGTATTTATTGTGGTGTATTTATATTTATTGATACATCTTAATGAAGTCCAATATGGTAGAGGCATACATGCACACATCACTCAGTATCTCACTAAGTTGCTGACAGCCTCACAAAATTGATAGACCTTGCTTCAAACTACAATCCTTCTGATTACAGCCATGCACCATGACCATGTCTGGCTACAATCATTATTGTATTAGGATGATTTTTTTCTAAAACCAAATTTAAATCAAGAAATAAGAAATATATGCTTACTTACTCTACAAAGTTATTTAAACTCAAAATAACATCTGGATATTAATCATTATAAGTGTGGATACATTCTTGATGTAGCTTTCAAATTATTAGCTATATACAACTGAATATAAAATGAGAAATTTAGCCAGGCGTGGTGGCACACGCTTGTAATCCCAGTACTTGGGAGGCTGAGAAAGGTTTGTACAAGTTCGAAGCCAGCCTCAGCTACTTAATGAGGCTTTCAGCAACTTAGAGAGACTCTGTTCCCAAATAAAGTATAAAAGATGTCAGGGAGTATAGCCCGGAGGTAGAAAAGCACCTGGGTTCCACCCCCAGTACCACACAAAAATAAATAAATAAATAAATAAATAAATAAATAAATAAATAAATAAATACATACATACATACATACATACATACATAAAATGAGAATTTTATAAAAGTTCAAAGGGTTGTATTTCTGAATTATGGCATATACATGTAAAATCAGAGAAGAGATTCAGAAGTGTTCTGTGTCTGGAAGTGATTGTTTACATTACAGACTGTTAAGGAGGACTCTAGTTCTTTCCCTCACATACACCAGCTCAGTTGTTGAGGCTTTAAATTATGGAATCATAAACACAGAAGACTTTGTTAATATTAATTAAGAAAGAACAAGCAAAAACACTTGAAACAATTATTAAAATATTTTAATTTATTTTATTAATTAAAATAGACTTGCTTTAAGTATATAACCTCAAGTATCAAGAAGCTATAAGATTGAATGTGCCTACCTTTTAATATATCGTTAAGGGGTCCAGGCGTGGTGGAGCACACTTGTAATCCCTGCACTTGGGAGGCCCAGACAGGAGGATCACACAGGTTCGAAGCCAACCTTGCTGGCTTAAGAGACCCTGTTTCCAAATAATATAAAAAATTAGGTCTGGGAGTGTAGCCCAGAGAAGGGTTCCATCCCCAGTACCACCACACACACACACACACACACACACACACACACATACACACAAAACATATATATATATATATATATATATATATATATATATATATATATGTCTACATTTGAGAATTTTGAGGGTTGGTAAGGAGATAACAGATAATAGCTCATTTGCTTAATTTGTATTAATTAATAGTAATTTCATCTGACTTCAAGACTAATAAACTTAAAGATGCATAAATCTAAATGAAATCACTGAGGTATTTGAAACTAAATGAGATAAAGTGCTTAACTATAATAATTAAAGACATTGGATATCTATTTACCCATACACATAACTATATATTCATACCAATTAAGAAAATGAAATAGACTTTTTAAGAAAGTTGCTTTAAAAGCAAAACAAAATAAAACACAATAATACAACTTATATTTCTTATCCTGATGAGTTATTTGCTATTTCATTTCAATCATATAAAAATGGAATCATATAAAACTCAGACAACAAAGTCTGAGAAAAACCAAACTGATCAAAATCAAACTGATCAAAAGCAGAGAAAGACATGACTAATTTTTCTTCCATTATATTTGTACATATGAAGATTTTTATAAAGAGGCAGAGAGATATTAAGCAATTTTGTTTCAAAATCTGTAAAGTTTATAGGTGTCATACTAACTCTGAGAAGATTTTATTATTTTTTAATAAAGTGCTTTTATTGTTGCATTATAATCTCACATCATGTTGATGTAAATCATGTTGACAATGACATATGCAAATAGCATTTGGTGGGCTCTCTCCCTCCCTGTTTTTCCCCTCCCCATGCAGGGTACAGAAACACATTGATAAATTCACATTACATAGTAAATTGAAGTATTTCTATTGGTGAACTTTAGTCTTTTTCTTCCCCTTCCTTTACACCATCTTCCTGTCTCCATAAATGTTTCTCCTCCATATTTGGGAGTCTCTCTGGTATCCCAGTTGCTCCCTAGCTTTCAAAAGTTAGAGAAAATATATGAGTTTTCCCTTTCTATGACAGTCTAATCTCACTTAACATAATGTTTGTGTATCTTTTATTTTATTCCATTGGTCTGTCTGGGTTTTTTTTTTTGCCAATATGATGCTACATTTAATATATATATGTGTATATATATATATATACATTTACTATATAATATATAATATATAATATATAATAATATATATTTAATATATAGTATATATAATATATATTTATATATAAATTATATATATAATTTAATATATATTTATAATATATATATTTATAATATATATATATATAGTATAATTTGAAGTCAGGAATTGTGATGCCTCCTGCATCATTCTTATTGTTGATAATTGCTTTGGCTATTTTGGGTCTTTTGTTTATCCATACAAAATTTATGACTGATTTTTCTAGGTCAGTAAAGAATGACAGTATTTTGATAGGTATTGCACTGATTCTTTAAATCACTTTTGGTAGAATGCCCATTTTGATAATATTTATTTTGCCTATCTAAAAGCAAAGGAGATATTTCCATTTTCTTACATCTTCAATTTATTTCTTTAGTGTATTATAATTTTTATTGTAAAGTCTTTTTCCTCCTTGATTAGGTTTATTGGTTTTGAGATGATTGTAAATGAAATTGTTTTCTGGATTTCTTTCTCAGTGGATGTATGGTTGACATACAGAAAAGCTATTGATTGTGTTTTTAATGATTGTCATTCTAGTTGGAGTTAGGTAAAATCTTAGGGTAATTTTGATTTGCATCTCTCTGATTGCTAATGATGTTGAACATTTTTCCATAAATTCATTGGCCATTTGAATTTCTCCTTTTGTGAAGTGTCTATTTAGATCACTTGCCCATTTTTTAATTGGGTTATTTGTTTTCTTAGTGCTGAATTTCTCGGGTTCTCTGTAAATTCTAGATATTAGTCCCCTATTGAAGGAATACTTGGCAATATTTTTCTTCAGTTTTATCAGTTCTCTGTTGAGGTTCTTGATAGTTTCCTTTGTTTTACAGAAGCTCTTCAGTTTAATGAAATACCATGTATTGATCCAACTTTTAGCTTCTTGTGCCTTTGGGGTCTTGTTGAGAATCTATATACCTGTTCTTATGTATTGCAATGCTGGGCCTATACCCTCTTCAAAGAGCTGCAAGGTCTCTGATCTAATTTTCACATCTTTGATCCATCTTGAATTGACTCTTGTGTAGAGTGCGAAAGTGGGGTTTAATTCTATTTTTCTGCATATGTCTAACTGGTTTTTCCAACACCATTTTTGAAGAGGCTCTCTTTTTTAGTGTATTTTTGGCCCCTTTGTAAAAAATCAATTGTCCATAGCTGGCTGGCAAGGATGTGGAGAAGTGGGAACTCTAATATATTTTTGGTTCGATTGCAATTTGTGCAACCACTTTGGAAAACAATATGAAGGGTCCTCAGAAGAATGGGAACAAATTTAAAATATGATCCCGAAATACCACTTCTGGGTATCTACCCCCCAAAATGGGAACCAAATTAACAAACTAATGCATGGGTATTTAGGTTCATAGCTGCAAAATCATTATTGTAAACTATGGAACCAGCCAAGATGTACATCAGCAGATTAATGTATCACAAAACTATGGGATATTCACCCAATAAAATTTCACTCAGCCATAAAGAAGAACACAATTATGTCATTTACAGGGAAATGGATGGAACTGGAGAGCATTATGTTAAGTGATATTAGTCAGTTGAAAAAAGTAAGAAATCTGATGCTCTTCCTAATTTATGAAAGCTAGGGAGAAAGTTATAGGGGAACTCTAGACAAGGAAATATAAACCATAAATGAAAAATAAGGAGGCCTAACTTGGGGGATGAGAGGGGAAAAGAGGGAAATCCCCTAATGTACATAATGTACATTCACAAACATATCAATGACTAAGCAAACATGAGAAGGAGAAAGGGTGAGGGAATGGGTGTTGATTGGGGAAGAGCTAAATGAATGATGTGTGTATGTATTCCTCTACCATCTTGTACTCCATTAAGAAGTCTGACTATAATGCACCAATTTAAAAAAAAAAAAAAATATATATATATATATATATATATATATATATATAGAGAGAGAGAGAGAGAGAGAGAAAGAGAGAAAAGCTACGATTTTTTAGGTTGAGTTTGTAAACTGCTACCTTGCTGAATTAGTTAATCAACTCTAATATTGTTTAGTTGAATTTTTAGGATCTAGATATAGGAGTATGTCATCTGAGACAAAGGTAATTTTATTTCATTTTTCTATTTGAATTTCTTTGATATCTTTTTCTTGTCTTACTGCTCTGTCAAAAGTCTTAAGGACTATATTGAAAAGTTAGTGATTATCCTTGTCTTGTTCCTGGTTTTAAAGGCAATTTATGCATTTTTTCTTCCATTCAATATGATTTTGGCTTTGAGTATGTTGTATATTACTGTATGATTAGGTATATTTATTATATTCTGGTTTCAGCAGTGTTTTTAACATTACTGGATGTGAGGTTTTATTGAAGGCTTTTTCAGCATCTATTAAAATGATCATGTGGTTTTTGTCTTTATTTCTATTTGTGTGGTGGATAACATGTATGAATTTACATATTTTTATCCAGTCTTGCTTTCCTGGGGTGAAATTTACCTGATCATGATGTATAATTTTCTGATGTGATTTTGAATGTGCATGTCTGGTATTTTGTTTAGAATTTTTGCTTCTATGCTCATCAAAGATATTAGCCCGTAATTTTCTTTTCTTGAGGTATCTTTATTTGGTTTCAGTATCAATTTGATACTGGCATCATAGAAAGAGTATGGAAAAATTTTATCTTTTTGATTTTTCAGAATTATTGTGAAGTATTCAGTTTATTTCTTCTATAAAGGTTTTCTAGAGTTGAGCTGGAAATCCCTCTGGACCTGGGCTTTTGTGGATGACAGAATTTTTATTGCAGCATCTACCTCTGCTTGCTATTGATCAATTTACTCTTTTTCTATATAACCTTTGTTTAATTTAGGTAGGATTTATGTATCTAGAAACCTACTGAATTCATCCAAATTTTTCAACTTATTGGAATATAAATTTTCAAAATAATTTTTATTGTCCTAGAATTTTTTAACTGTCTGTGGTGCTAATTTTTTGTTTCTGATTTTAATAATTTGACTGATTCTCTCTCTTTTGGTTAGGTGGGCAAGGAGTTTATCAATCTTGATAATCTTTTTAAGAAAGCAGCACTTTTTGTCGGTTTTTTTGATCCTTTGTATTATTTTCTATTTAATTGATTTATGATCTGATTCTAATAATTATCTCTTGTTCTACTAGCTTTGGGATTAGACAGTTTCTGTTTCTCTGGGCCCTTGAGGTATGTCATTAAGTTGTTTATTTAATGACTTTATATTTTTATGTGGGCACTAATTGCTATTATTTTTTTCTTTTAATAATATCTTCAAAGTATCCCATAGATTTTGGTGCTCATGTCTTTAGTTTTATTTAATTTTGGACTTTTTTTATTTCTCCCTTTATTTTTTTTTCTGATGCAGCCCTCACTCAAGATTGTATCATTCAGTCTCCATATATTTTTGTAATTTCTTATGATCTTCATCTTCCATCTCCATTCTTCCGTGATCTGAGAATATTTTATGGTGCTTAATTATAATTACTTAATTATCATTAATTAATTAATTAATTAGAAGTGACTCATTTAGTCTCTTTGGATATATTTTAGCTTAATGTCTGTTTTTATCAGATTAGAGTGTTTCTGGTAGAGAGAGTGTTGAGTTCCCATTCCATAGATGTGTTCAAGTGAAACCTTGTTCAGCCCCAAGCCTTCTAGTCACCATATGCCACCACTGTTCTCTGTCCAAGGCACATGTCTGACAGGGAGAGATTGTACAGTTCTAAGAATAAGTCTTGGATCAGAGCCTGCCATGAGGCAAGGTCGGTGTTGGGGCCAGCAAGGCCAGGATCAGAGCCTTCCATGAGGTGAGGCTGGTACCGAGGCCAGTGAGGCTGCATGAGAGCCTGCTCTGCAGGGAGGACAGTGCTGGGGCCTTAGAGGCCAGGATCAGAGCCTGCCATGAAGCGAGACCAGTTTCGGGGCTTGTGAGGCTGGGATCAGAGCCTGCAGAGCAGTGAGTCTGGTGCCAGGGCCAGCGAAGCCAGGATCAGAGCCTGCCATGAGGCAAGGCCAGTGTTGGCCTCTGAGGAATAGGATCAGAGCCTGCCATATGCCCAGGCCAGTACTGGAGCATGTGAGGCCAGGATAGAAGATTGTCATTTTGTGAAGCTGGTGCTGGGGCCTCCGAACCTGGGATCTAAGCTTGCCTTGTGGTGAGGCCATTGCCAGGATCTCTGAGGCCAGAATAGGAGAATACTGGATGGCAAGGATGATCCCAAGGCCTGCAAGGCCAGGATTAAAGCCTGCCATGAGGTGAGGCAGGTTTCCATGCTAGTGAGTTCGGGATTGGAGCCTGCAGTACAGTGAGGCTGGTTGCCGGGCCTGCAGGGCCAGGATTGGAGCCTGCTATGTGGCAAGGCTGGTGCCAGGGCCTTCGAGAGTGAGATCGGAGCCTGCAATACAGCAGCCACAGGGAAATATCACAGAAAATAAAAAATCAGATACTTTCTCTAATATGCAAAAACTAGGAAGAAATAGGTAATAGGAGGAAATCTCATTGAAGAAACGGCCCTATGGAGGAACAATTAAGGTGACCTATCAGACGGTTTGGGAGGGAGGAAGGTGGAATCTCTTTAAAGCACACGAGGTACATAAACAAATATATCAAAGTCAATCACTAAATCAAGCATGGGATCGAGGGAGGTGGAGGGAATGGGAAGGGGATTGGATAAAGGCTAATTGGGTGATATGTGCTTGTATATCCTCATAAGTCTTATATTTTACTGAGATGTTGACTACAATGTACCAATAAAAATATATCAAAAAACAACCAAATGTAGCATGTGATCCTAAAATAAATCTAGGATCAGAAAAACATTTCTGAACTTTTGTTATAAAGGTGATTATTAGGATAATTATGAGAATTTGACTAAGGTCTGTAGATAAGTAATTTCTTATTTTAATGGTTGTGTAGGAGAATGGCTTTATTCTTAGAAAACACACACTGAAGTATTTAGAGGTAAAAGAGTATGTAAAACTTACTCTCAAACAGGTCAGGAAAGAAAGTATGCATACATACATACATACAAGGCAGAGGAAGTGGGAGAGAACAAGAACCAGAATGATAAAGCAAATATGAAAAAAAATTTAACATATGAGGAATATAAGTGAATGTATATAAATATATAAGCTTGTATTATTCTTGCAACTGTTCTTTAAGTTTGAAATATTTCAAAATAAACAGTTTAAAAGTGAAAGTAAAGTAAATCATTAGAGATATTGATAAGTACTAGAGAAAAAATAAAATATGGTAATATTGCAAAGAATATTTGAATTGGGGGCTGGGGATCAGGACAGAACTTAAATTGGAAGGTCAGAGAAATTAATATCTGAACCCTGACTTAAATCAATAGAAACCACTCATTTGAGTATCTGAGGCTTAGAATTCCAGGCAAGGATATTCGACATGTAGTATGGTGAAAATGTACTTGGTGCTCACAAGATATAGAATGATAAATGACCATAAACATTTGGAAAACTGCTTACGCTTACTTGTAATCATAAAATAAATAATTCAAAAAGTAAAAAAAATTTAAAAATCCATTTCTAATGACATAGCATATAATATTATTAGCATGTTAGTTATTAGAATCCATTGTTAATTTATACTTAAGTTATAAGCAACTAATTTGTTTTGGAAAAAATTATATGTATATGTATACACGTATACATTTATATATAAGCACATATGTGGGTGTATATATAGATATATACATATATATGTTCATATATGTTAGTGTACATGATTATATAAATGTTAACAAAGATCACTCCATCCTTTTTCAAAACATTACTGTCTTCAAACTGAAACAAATTTCTATTGGTATCTAAATTCTTTCATTTATATTTTTTCTTTCATCTGTTAGTTTGGGTTCAAAATGTCCCCCAAAGGCTAATGTGTTGAAAGCATATCCTCAGTGCAGCAGGATTCAGAAGTGAGGTATGGCTAGAGCAGGTGGCTCGCTTTGGGAATTATATCTGTCTAAGGTCCCTTCCTCCCACTCTCTCTGCTTCTGGCTGAGGTGATATGAGACTACTGTCCTTCCTCCATGCCTTGCTGCCCTGACTTGTAGCCTGTGAACTATCAACTAAGCTTCCAGGACTGGGAGACTGAAGAATTTTTTTTCCCTCTAAGTTGTTCTTGTTAGGCATTTTGATCACGGCCACGAGAAAATCAGACTAAAACACAATTCTATTGAAAATTTTATGATTCTGAGCTTTTCAACAGCTGTTTATTTCAGTTTGTGACATAATTAGATTTGGAAAGCATACATATCCATGTCTGGAAGTTATGTTCAATGTAGTATCACTAATGTGTAAATCAATATTGATTTTTTTCTGGAATTAAGCCAGTGAATGTTTATTAAAAGGAAACACAGAAATATAGATGAAAATCTGTTTCATAAATTAAACCTATTTCATACTACATATCAGCCTTACAAAAAAATTTATCCTTTTTAGATGTTCATTTCCTATTGTGTGAAAAGGAATAGGTAGAAAATAGTTATAAAATCAATCTGTATGTTAAACAATCCTGTATTTTTTTATGCACAACAAAAAAATGCTTTAATATATTTTAAAAGTATTGTCCAAATAGCTGAGTTGAAAAAATTTAAATATGAATTTTCTGTTACAGAAGTTGTATGATGTTCACATTTTGTTTATGTTCTCTACATGCAAGTCTGCAAAGGGAGGACTGAGCACAAAGGGGGCATGACTCACTGAAATACTGTAATCGAATGAAGTAAGAATTCTAGAGCTGTTTAAAACAACTCATTAGCCATCATCTGGATTACTTATTAGAGACATGAAAAGCATGTAATAACAATTGAGCTTCTCTTAGGAAGTGATTTTTCACTAGAGATGAATATACATTGTATTTTGGGAAGAGTTTTCTGAGAAAATATCTTGTTCCATATCCATTTGAATCTGAGGAGGAGTGAAAAGAAAATGAAATAAACAAACAAAAATCTATTCTGGGCCAGAATTGCATTTTTCAAACATAAATGCTAAATAAAACTTTTCTTTCTTGAAAACTCACTTTGAATTTTTCACTGAAAGTTCATATGAAGTTGCTTTTTTGCATTTTTTACAAACTGATCATTAAAATAAGATTATCTTTTATTTTAATTGAGAAAACTATGTTTTAAAATAATTATTCAAATTGTGAATATATTTAATAATAGAGAAGTTATCTTATGTACAGATAGCTTCCAGTTTCCGGTTTTTTGTTTGTTTTGTTTTGGTCAGTACTGGTAATTAAATCTGAGATATTTTATTATGAAGCCACACAGCCAGCCATTTCCATTGTTTATTTGAAATAAGGCTTCACCATGTTCCTGAGAGTATATTACACTGTGGAGTTAGCCTTGACCCTTTTATTCTCTTGTCTCAGTCTCCCAAGTACTGGGATTTCAGGCATACACCACCACACCAATCAAGTTTCCAGTCCTTTCATTTGTGAATCAGTGATATAAAATTGATTTTATTACTATTTCTGCTGGGTTATTCAAGAGCTATCAGTTTACCTTTTGCTTACTCTCTGTTATTATGATTCAATTTCATATAATATTATGACTGCTATCTTTATTTTATGACTTTTATATATGCATTTTTTCTCTTGCATTTCCATTTTCACAGATAGGAACATAATCAATGTTTACCTATAATTTTGAATACATTGGTGAAAAGTATATTTGGATGGCATTCACATTGCATTGAAAATATCAGATTTATAAATTGCAAATGTATTATTTAATTTTATTAAAAATACTTGAAAGAAAGCTCAGCAAATTAAATTCAGGAGAACATGAATCATATATGTCTATGAAGTAAATAAGTTAATTTTAATATGAGATTGTAATTACAGAGATGAGAAAGAAGCAAACTCAAACTGTCATAAAAAGATCTATTCTATGTGTATGGAGAAATTCAGTGATAGAGATTAGTAAAAAAAATAGCATGTTAGGTTCAAGAGTGCCTATATAATTCATATCTTTTTATTTTTTATTTAAACTTCAGCTCTATGAGTACTTAGAAGATATACATATATATATATATTTTTTTTTTGGCAGTACCAGTGATGGAACCCAGGGACATTCTACCTCTGAGCTATACCCCCAGCCCTATTTTTGATTCTTTATTTTGAAACGAGGTCTCACTGAGTTGCAAAGGGCCTCACTAAGTAGCTGAGGCTGTTCTCGAACCACAGTCCTCCTGTCTCAGCCTCCCAAATGCTGGGATTACAAGTGTATGACATCAAGCCCAGTTCATTGGCCTGGCATGGTGACGCATGCTTGTAATCCCCGTGCTTGGGAGGCAGAAAGAGGAGGATCGCTCAGGTTCAAAGCCCCAGCCTCGCTGGTTTAAGAGACATTGTTTCCAAATTTTAAAAATATAAAAAAAAAATCCTGGGAATAGAAGGGCTTCCAGGAACCCTAGTGTCACAAAAAAAAAAAACATATATATATATATATATATATATGTGTGTGTGTGTGTGTGTGTGTGTGTGTGTGTGTGTGTGTGTGTATTTAGTGTTCTGGCTTCTGACGTCATTTTATAAAAATTCTGATGTTCGCTGTGCGTGGTGGCGCACACTTCTAATCTCCGCGCTTGGGAGGCAGAGACAGGATGATGGCACAGGTTCAAAGCCAGCTCCGCTGGCTTAAGAGACCCTGTTTCCAAACAAATAAAAAATATAAAATAGGTCTGGTAGTGTAGCCTGAGGGTAGAAGGGCTACCAGGAACCACAGTAACACCAAAAAAATTCTGATATTCTAAATTCTAATATTCTCTATACAAATATACATAAATATTATTTTTATTTATTTGATAGAGCTTATTTCTATTCCTCTTTCTTCTACCATAGTGGAATTTGTGTGTTTATTTCATCTGCTTAATATATCAATTAACAAAGTAGTTTTAAAATGTTACAGAAGAAGCCAGGAGTGGTGGCGCACGCTTGTAATCCCCGCACTTGGGAAGTGGAGACAGGAGGATCGCGCAGGTTCAAAGCCAGCCGCGCTGGCTTAAGAGACCCTGTTTCAAAAATATAAAATAGGTCTGGGAGTGTAGCCCGGAAGTAGAAGGGTTTCCAGGAACCCCAGCACCACTAAAATAAATAAATAAATAAATAAATAAATAAATAAATAAATAAAATTACAGAAGGAAATAAGTGTTAAAATTTTATTTGTCTAACAAATGAATACTCATTTTTATTTTGAAACTTAATCCTATGGTTTTATCTCAAAATTTTCATATATATATACACATAGATATATACATATACATACACATATATTTATACACTTTTACTGATGTGTTTCAATCTCAGATCATTATGTAGTTCAGAGTGACAGGAACATGTACATGCACACAGCTCTTGTTAAGCTCACCCCTGGCTTTGTTCAAACTTCATTTCCTTCCTCATATATTATATTGAGATTAGCATTGGTAATTTCACATATGCACATAACTCAGTGGCAATGTTTCCTAAATATTCCTTTTATGATATCTTTCTAAGGAAATAAGCATTTTGTCTTTCAGCAATAATGCACTTATCTTCTACAACTAACCATTGACAGTTATTTTTTCTTGTAAGAATACCTCTAGGAAGAATATTCTCTGGAGGGTGATATTCTGTGCTATGTTGTTGACATTCTCTTATGAATGATCCGTTCCTCTTGGTTTGTTCACACTTTCTTCATCTACCTCGTCATTGATAGACACTTAGATTCACCTAAATTGATTTCGTATCCTGGCTTTTGGAATGGCAGGCAGCAGCCTTTGACCAGAAGTCAGCCTGGTGGAGATGCTGACACACTCTGCCACAGGTCTGTGCTGGTGTTTGAGTGAAAGTCAGGTACTCGACTCACTTTTCTTTCCCCATGCAAGCGTGTCTCACTTGCTTGTGATAGGGTTGACACTAGTACCACAAAACTGCACTTTATCCTTTCTTCAAAGCGTCTTTCTTATTCTATGCTCTATCAGGTGCTACAAACTCTCACCTGAATTTCTTAGCTTCTGTTAAGGTATTGTTTTTCTTGTGTGAATGTTTGTTCAGATCTTTTGCGGGGACAAGTACCATGTTGCTGATGTCACTCACAGATAATTACTCTGCTGCATACCCATGGTGTCCATGATTCTCTTTAGCTCTCTTTCATCTGCTGGTTAATCCATACATTATATCTGTGTTGTATGTGAGAGACTGTGAACTTGTGAGAGAGTGTGTGTGTGTGTGTGTGTGTGTGTGTGTGTGTGTGTGTGTGTTACTGTGACTGGAAGACTGGAACCACCCAGGGGCATTTTACTCTCAAGCATCCACTACCTTATTTTATTTTAATTTATTTTGAAAGTTTTCTATTAGGTTGCTGAGGGCTTCACCAAATTGCTGAGGCTGACCTCAAATCTTAAATTCTACTGTCTCAGCCTCACAAGTACTGGGATTACAGGATGCACTACCACAACAAGCTACATTTGTATTTATTACAATTAGAGGTTTTATATGTTGAAGTTATGTTTGTCTGGTTTTTAACATTTGCCTTTCACCTGTTCATATTTGTTTTGTTCTATGTTTTATAAATATGAGGCACATTTTAAAATTCTATGTCAGATAAATGTTTCCAAAGTCAAATTTCTTTCTTTTTTATGAGGTACTGGGTATGGAACCCAGGGGCATTCTTCCTTCAAGCTACATCCCCAGCCCTATTTTTTATTTTATTTATTTATTTATTTATTTATTTATTTATTTATTTATTTATTTATGCATGTTTGAGGACGGAACCCAGGGGCATCCAACCTCCGAGCTACACCCCTGCCCTATTTTTATTCTTCATTTTGAAACAGGGTGTCACTAAGTTGTAGAGGGCCTCACTGAGTAGCTGAGGCTGGCTGCGAATTTCAATCCTCTGGTCTCAGCCTCCAGAATGCTGGGATTACAAGCATGTACCACCACACCCAGCCCTTTATTTTGAAACAGGGACTCACTGAGTTGCAAATAGCCTCACTAAGTAGCTGAGGCTGTTTGAGAACCACAATCCTCCTGTATCAGCCTTCTACGACGTGCTGGGATTACAAGTGTGAGCCATCACTCCAGGCTGCAGAGTCAATTTTCTGATTGTTAACTCTTCATATTTACTTTGGAATTTTGTCTTACAAAATTTACAGCATTTACAATATTTACAGCATTTGCTGTAAATATTCAAGTAAAACTCTTTCAGAGAAGATGATGTAACTTAAAAAGTAATCTGAAGATGATATAACTCCATTTGAAAGTAAATTCACTACCGGGGGGTTGTTTAATTATTCAAGAAATTTAATTACTCAAGAAATATTCATGTGGACGTGACAGTAAATAGCAGCAGTTACAAATTCTCAGAGGTACTTTTTTGGCCTTGATACCATAACAAGTTCTTATTTATTTATATTTTTGTGGTGCTAAGGATGAAACCAGTGACCTCAGGCATGCTAGGCAAGAGCTACACCCTCACTCTAGTAACTTTATTTTCTGTTTTCCTGAGAGTAATGGGTTTATTCCTTATCTTCCTGGTGGTGACTATATAGCTGCTTCAGTTACCTTAATTATGTGGGTCCTCTAACAGCCGCTGGCTTCAGGCCTTATCTACTACCTCCTTCTCTAATACAGCTGTTCAGAGCTCAGAAAAATATTAAGTGTTTAGATTGATTTTGATACATTTTACTAGCCAGAAAATACAGTTCTCTTAAAATTCTTGGCATATTCTCTACATTTGCAACAGCTTGACAATAGGCATAATTGTATCTATACCTCTCTAAATGTACATCAACATCTATGGATAAAAATATAGACTGAAGACATAATACACATATATAGATAAAATATGTTTTAATGATATAATTAATACATATACTAAAAATTTCATCTTCAGTTTCAACTTTTAAAGCTCTTTTCTCTCTCTTAATACTTATTAATACTTATCATAAATATTATAGCACCTAGTATTAGTGACTGCCTAATATGTTATAGCTTGATGCTAGTCGTTTAAAGGCATTTTCTTCATTAATTACCTCAAAGAGCTCTTGGAGGAAGATATTGTTATGATCTTTAATTTTATATGAAGAGATTGAAGTTTAAGGATAAGTAGCCTGTCAAAGATCCTATATCATATACTTTTCAAAACTAAAACTTGAACTCAGTATGTGATCTACAAAATTCTTAGTAATTAAACTCGTTATTTTTTATTCTCATAATAATGTTAATTATTTTTTAATCTAAAGTGGCCATAATCATATACATGTCCTGTTGCTGTATTCTTATGTTTTCAGAACATGATTCAGAATAAATTTTTATGTAACACCATGGTTCTAACTATAAATGGAAAAGCACATGTGTATATATTCTCTCATAAGGAAATTGGGGATTTCTTTGCTAATTGGCTTTGAGATCCTAGGATTAAAGGTTTAAGTATTATCTTTATTAAGGATAAAAACTAATTAAACTTTTAGTCTCAAATAATCATAGGATTAAAAAGTGTCTCAAGTATATGTAATGGTTAATTGAAATAAGTTGCATCTTTACAGTTCCATACACATCTACTTTGACATTTACCCTTCTATGATTTCATTCCTTTTTTGTCATTGGTCAGTGATAAAATATTTTCCTTTTTATTTTGGTAGAATATCACAATAGAGATTTCACATATGTATATTATTAATGATTGTAGTCCTTCCAGCATGCACAACTTGCCTATGTAATAGGATTCCTCAAGAAGAAGCCCAAAATTCTACTTTAACAAGTGATCAAATTCCATAGGAATTATTTTCACACTGTAATTAAAATCATTTCTATGACTAAGGAGACATATTTCTGTTAAAGAAATAATGAAATTAAAACAATTTATAACAAAGTTGTAAATATTCTCTTGTTTTCCATTGCATTTCTGTTTATTCCAATGTGATTTTGGATAGTTAAACAAATTTGAGAAAGGACATGTATATACATGAATAAGTAAAATATTGACATTTTGGCTTTCTACTTTTTCAAAAAGATTCAACAGGCTATCAAAAATCACTCATTTAGCCAGGCGTGGTAGCGCACGCTTGTAATCCCCCCTTGGAAGGTGGAGACAGGAGGATTGCACAGGTTCGAAGTCAGCCTCTCTGGCTTAAGAGACCCTGTTTCCAAATAAAAATATAAAATAGGTTTGGGAGTGTAGCCAGGAAGTAGAAGGCCCCTGGGTTCCATTCCCACTACCACCAAAACAAAAAACAAAAAACAAAAAAAATCACCCATTTTCCAGGCAAGAAGTATTTGACTTAAAGAACTAAACATCTGTAGAAGTTTAAAGTTAACAGCATATTCTAATGCAATTTGTTAAATAAGTAAAGAATGCATAACAGATATTGCCAAAGGAAATTACCCCACTAAATGGATATATACATATTTCATCAATCTCACTATAACAATAAGCAAAAGCTATTAAGTATCTTTATTTCACATTTCTCATAAAGAGTTCTAAAAGCATATAAATAATAATAAATTACAGAGTTAGAATCTTGGAACCTGGAGTAAAGAGACTTTTCACTTTGTTATCATGAGCAAAGCTTTACAAAAGAAAAATGGAATTTAAGCTTGATGTTTTCAATTATTTTATATTATTTTAGTACTGATTTAAAGGGGAGGATTTTATACTATTTTAGTACTGAATTAAAGATTCCTTAGACGTTAGCTTGCACGACAAATTTTTTAAACAACTCTCTGTCTCTCCTATATTGTAGATCACTTCTCTACCAGTAGATTTTCACAGCCTTGGCAAGTAGATTTTTTTGAAAGTTTAGTTTTTTGAATAGTTTGAAATATTATTTGGGAGTTTCTCCAAATTAGATTTTGTGGTATTCATGTCCTATCCAAATAAATCGATATCCTTAAATTACCATTGATCCTTAGAACTAAGATTTACAGGTCTGTTTATGAGTTCTTATCCATATTTTTGGTAAGACTTCATTTTCCACTAGTCTTATTTGTCTGCATGTCCTTCACTCCTGCACTTGGGGAACAGAGAAGTTACTCTTTTTTTTTGTACACTAAAATGTAGCAAAAGTATCTGGCAGCATCTTAGAACTTATTATCTATATATTACATTAATTTACTACTCAATTAAAGATACACCAAATGAGTATGTTTATCAGTGCATAGAATATAGGATAGTATAAGTAAATGCTATAGGTAAAGATAAATTTTGATTGGGACCAAGAAAACCTACACTGAAGAAACTGAGTCAATTGTAAAAGATGCTCTAAAAATGCTTTAATCATTATGCAAAATTCTCATCAGGAATAACTAAATAGTTCTCTATAAATTATCCTCAGTAGTTTAGTGGGGTTCAGAATGGGGAATGAAGTATATTGTGAAAAATCATAAAAGTTCTCAGGTGAGAATTCAGGTACTACTATTGAAGTTGGGCCTGATCAGCCTGAAACCAGACACTGAATATAGACTGATTTATAAAAGCCATTTTCACATTTCCCTATAAGTAAATGCAATTGAGGAAAAGCCTTGGGGCACTAGATCTGTATGTGATTTAGAAAGGATGAAACTTAGAGATTTCATATAGACACAAATCCCTTTTTCTGGACTTTATAGCTAGCAAAATACTGTGTTATGCACTGGAGGTTAGGTAGGAAATATATTCTATTCCTTTATATATTTAGTAAAAGAAGAAAGAATTAATAGTAGATTAGTATACAAGGAAATAGTTTTTATTTCAAATAATGATATAAAGACTAAAGCTACCATTGCATCATAAGTAATAATGATAAAATATTTAAATTTGTTGGTGTGTATTTAAGAAAGATG
The DNA here is from genome assembly GCF_963383645.1 of Muscardinus avellanarius. Lineage (NCBI taxonomy): Eukaryota > Metazoa > Chordata > Mammalia > Rodentia > Gliridae > Muscardinus > Muscardinus avellanarius. The sequence goes on from NC_137791.1 coordinate 90,905,804, forward strand.
AATTATTACTGAAGCTAGGGATAAATTATCTAGAGGAAACAAGCATCTTTGGAGAAAATGGAGGACATTATGCTAAGTGAGGTTGCTCAGTCACCAAAAATAAGAAATCAGATGCTTTCCCTAATATACAAAAGCTATTAAAGGGAGAAATGGATAACAGGAGGAACTCTAGATCAAGAAGGAGATTCTATAGATGAGAAAATAAGGCAATCTAACTGAGGGGATAGGAGGGGAGAAAAAGGGAAACTCTCTAAAGTACATGATGTACTTAAACAAACATAAAAGTCAATCATTAAGCCAACAATGGGCAAGAGGAAGGGGGAGGGAATGGGGCGGGAATTGGGTAAGGGCTAATTGGGTGTTGTGTGCATGTATGTCTCCACAGTCCTTTATCTCATTAAGATGTATTGCTACAATGCACCAATAAAAAAAAATGAAACAAAAAGAATAAATGGGGTTTTGAGACAGAAAATAATTGGACCTTCTCAGGGACTACCAGAAACTCAGTGTAGATGGAGTGTTAATAACTTTCAATAACACCACAATGTAGATTACATCCCAAAGAGAAAGACTCAAAAGTTCTTGATGTAAGAGTCACAGAAAAATCTTCTCAAAAAGAAATGAACTTTCTAGAATCACAGCCATATAGTAATTTTTGGTATATCAGAGAATATATCATTAAAGAACTTTGATATATATATATATATATATATATATATATATATATATATAATATATACATATTACATGTATAATATATATACATATTATATATATAATATATATACATATTATATATATAATATATATACATATTATATATATATATTACATATATATATATAGTCAGATTTCCACCTAAAGCCTAAAATTTAGAAAATTAGAATTTCAAGATTTTATATAAATATTATAAAATCTGAGTAATAAAATTGCACTGTCCAACTCAAATGGACAAGAAATATGGATCACTGTAGTTCGCTCACAAAAGTGAGCAGGCAACAGAAAAATCCTATAATATAAAATATTATAAATATAAATATAATAAAGAATAAAATATAGACCTAGAAAATATTTCTTTAAGCTGTTAAATAGCTAAACATAGCAATCTTCTAGTGACAAATAGGAGACAACATCTATCATTTTATTTTACTATATAAGCCAAAACATTAGTTTTTTTTCTTTATTTAAGTTTTCAAACTGCATTATGTTAGTATCTTATGATATGCTTATTTTACTTGCCTGGCATCTCAAAAGTATAAGTACATTAACTACTAAAACATATATTATGTAGGCAGGACACTAAAACATAAAGAGCCAACATACTTTAAGTTAGTTTATAAACTCAATTTACAGTAGTGTTTATCTTCTTAATGATATTTCTTTGTTGCTAACTTAAGAAAACTATATTTTGTGAGCACATATGTTTGTATTTCAATAATACTTTAAAAATACAAAACCTTGGTCATTATGAATTTCACCACCACAGTGGTTTAACTAAGGATAGTACCTCTTCAAAAGCCACCATAATGAGCACAGTGTGATAAGAATGATAGAACAATACCAAACTTAGAGATAAGGCAAAGCATCTGTGGGGGTTGCATATTAAATGATGTGGGATTTGAATTTATCAACAAAATAAAAGTTCCTTGAGTAGCCACCTCAATTTGAGTAGGGTCAGGTTAATTACTTGGACAAAGATTGCTTCTGTTTTTAAGAACGGCAGGAAGAACTTTTCCTATGAAGTCTTTTCTTCCAGAGATATAGTTAACATCCACTTATTAAATGATTTTTCTATAATAAGTGGGACCATTTCTTTGTGATGTTCAAACATTTGTTCAAAAAGAATTATATTTGCTTGCAGAGATATTTATGATTTTGCAGAGATACACAATTTTGATGGTCTTGTTTTTAGAATTTAGCAATAAAGTTTGCATTGTTCATTAACAAATATTCTCTCTTAATTTTTGGTTAAGTATTCTACATAACTCACAAAATGAATTGAAAACACATAATAATGTGATTAATAATCAAGGTTTATGTAAACCAGAAAATACATAAAATTTATTATCAGTAAAAATAGAAGTTATTATTTAAAAATTAAGTTTTCTGGGTATAATAAGTCTAAAAAATTCTTCAAATTCATAATAAAATATTCATTTGACCCAATATAAAAAAATTTATCCTCCCACAGTACATAGTTAGGATGGGAAGGAATAACTTTTTCTGGCTTTCAAGATTTTGTTATATTTACCATGGATTTTCATTTTTTTATTTCTTGTGGTCCTGAAATTTTTATTCATAGTGAAATTTAGATATCTCTGTATTTCATCTAATATTTACTTTATAAATTGCTTGGCAATATGGAAACTTTGATATTTCAGTTTTTCTTCTAAAAATTAATAAATTAAACTAGATGTTCTATAAGTATTTTTATTAAATTCTTTTGTTTTGCAGGTATAAACAAGGACTAGACACAACCCCATTTGAAAAAGAGCTATATTAAATTTAGAAAAAATATTGGCTGAAAACAATCCTTAGGTTCATTGATTAGACTTGAAGGAAGGACTACACTTCAAATAAATTCATTCTAAAGAAACAAAAACTGAGAAATACCATGTGGAATTATTTGCATGTTCATATTCTAAATATCTGATTAGTAGGTAAAGCTTAAGAAGACCTGAATGATACTAGATGCATCTTTTATTCCTCCTATGGGCAGGATATTTATAGACCACAGTGGCTTCTTATGTTATGGAACGTAGTTCATCTTTATTTACTTTAGTCCCTATTCTTTTTCCTGTTACTCTATTTTTCATAGGTACCAATGGGTCAAAGATATGCCTTTTGTGTGGTATATTTAGTTAAATAATTTGGCTTTTTAAATAAAAGAGAATTATTCATTGATTTGAAATATTTAGTAATGCATGTAAGGAAGAAAGTTAAATGACGAATGGAATACTCAGTCCTTTGTTACCTGTCTCTGTAAATGTATTTAGTGAATGTTATTTTTTCTCTTACACCAAAGTCTCTAATATTCTAAAATATTGTACTTTGAGGACAATTAATGATAAATTTTCTAGGAGATGAAAAGCATTAAAATTTAGTAAATGCATCATGTAGATCATAATTGAAGAAATTATAATTTCTCTATTATTTAGAGCAGATACCAAATTTATTTCTTAACCACGTTTCCATAACTTTTGGACTTTGTCAAGGGCCCAGTCAGGGACCAACTGTGTGATTGCAGATGGTGAGATTCCTGGGTGAAGAAAGAGCACAGAGCTGCCATTCAGTGAACAAACAGCAATTTTATTCTTGGGCCCATCCCTTATTTAGGGTACCAGACAAAATGGTGCATGTCCCATAAACCATCCATGTGAGCATACATGGCACGTCTTTGGCTGGACAGGAGCATGTGTATATGGAGCAAGTCTATATCATCAGCATGACAAGTTTGTGAACATTGTGTTTTGCCTAGTCGTACCTTACACAATTGGGGAGTGAGGTGTGTGTACATCTTCCATCAGACTGTACTCCCTCAGGACCCCCACAGATTTCAATGACTAAAACATTGCTTCTATCACACCTTTATCCTGCCCCAAGGTATGATGGGTCTGCTTTGCTTGCCAGGGATATTTAGAGGTTTTCTGTTTATGGGTCATGACACTTGCAAGCTGTGCAGTCTTTACAAATACGATTTTTACACAATCTACACCATAGCATTTTTATGTCTAATAATATGAACCAATTAAATGTTACTAAATAGAATTTATTGAACTGTGCAACAATATCGAGAATTCTGGAAAAGAAACTATTGAAACATGAATAGGTTTAAATGGTAAAAGAAAACAGGAAACAAAATCTTGAAAGCCAGAAAAAGTTATTTCTTCCCATCCTAACTATGTACTGTGGGAGGATAAATTTTTTTATATTGGGTCAAATAAATATTTTATTATGAATTTGAAGAATTTTTTAGACTTATTATACCCAGAAAACTTAATTTTTAAATAATAACTTCTATTTTTACTGATAATAAATTTTATGTATTTTTCTGGTTTACATAAACCTTGATTATTAATCACATTATTATGTGTTTTCAATTTGTCTTGTGAGTTATGTAGAATACTTAACCAAAAATTAAGAGAGAATATTTGTTAATGAACAATGCAAATTTTATTGCTAAATTCTAAAAACAAGACCATCAAAATTGTGTATCTCTGCAAAATCATGAATATCTCTGCAAGCAATTATAATTCTTTTTGACCAAATGATTGAACATCATAAAGAAATGATCCCATTTATTACAGATGAAATATTAAATATCTTTAAATAAAATAGAAATATTATTAAAGTGGAGAGATGTTCAAACTTAATGAGTTAAATTTTAATAATGAGCATAAAGTTATAGATAATAAATGTATAGCATAGATTAGAAGTAAAGAACAAGGGCCCGATATAATCTAATTTTTCCTTACCTGAATATCTGATTTTGTGTTTTTGAGGCCATTCTCAAATCAACACTAAAGTTGCATTTAAATATAAAACATTAGAAATAATATATCTTAACCAGTGATCATTTTTATACAAGTCAAATGGCAGCTGCTTTTAATATCTGCATAGATCTTTTAAAGAAAAGTTCCTAGTTTTATTTTGTTAATTAATTAATTAATTAATTTATTTATTTAGTGGTACTGGGGTTCCTGGAAACCCTTCTACCTCTGGGCTATACTCCCAGACCTATTTTTATATTTTTATTTGGAAACAGGGTCTCTTAAGCCAGCGAGGCTGGCTTCAAACCTATGTGATCCTTCTGTAATCAATCCCCAAGCGCTGGGATTACAAGTGCATGCCACTATGCCTGGCTAAATTCCTAATTTTAAAAGTACAATAATGACAATAATTCCTGAGGTTAAGAAAATGACAAAAAAAAATGTGCTGTGTGTACTTATGTGCATATATGTGTGTATTTTCTTTTGTGTGTGTATGTTTGGTTCTGAGGATTAAACCCAGTGGCATTCTACCTTTGAGCTACACCCCCAGCCCTAATTTTATTCTTTATTTTGAAAAATGATCTCACTAAGTAGCTGAGGATGGATGTAAACTTGCAATTCTCCTGTCTCAGCCTCCCAAATACTGGGTGTACAAGCATATGTCAACATGCCTGATTGTGTATACATTTTAGAATATTAAGCAGCAGTATTAAAATTAATACTAGAGTGAAAAATTAGTATCTTATTCTATATATTTAGATATAACATACAAATTATTTGGAGAAAATTATATTTTCAAACTCCAAAAATGTATGATGATATTCATATTAGAAATGAGTGAATACTCCTATCTTTAGCCACAAATAAAAAGGATCAGTTGACATAAAAAATAAAATAAAAAAAGATAATGTTAAAAATATTTTTTTCAGGATTTCTTTTTAACTAATTAGGTAAAATAAGCTTGGCATAAGACTCTTTAATACTAATCACTATTATTCTAGGTTTCTGGCTTAGGAAAGAGTTTCTTTTTCAGTGAGTTAATAGCATAACAAATTATTAGTAATGAGTAATAGCATAATGAATTATTAGTAATGAGTAATAATTTGTAATAATGAATTATTAGTAATTAGTAACTGCTAATTAGTAATTAGTATTATTACTGATATTATTAGTAATCATTGTGCCAGTTTGAATTATCCAGGAAGTAGATATCAAAAAATAATTCAAAATACAAAGTGCATATTTTGAATTTATAATTGCATGTGTGTGTGTGTGTGTGTGTATGTGTACGTGTGTGTGTGTGTGTGTGTGTGTGTGTGTGTGTGTGTGTGTGTGTAGACGTGTGAAGTGGTTAGAGAAGGGAGAAGAACCTCAGATTCAAATGTTCTGCTAAAAAGATTTTGGCCACATCCATGAAAATTCATAATGCAAAGATGATTGTTAGAAGAATCCTGAGTTGGATAGGATTGTTTCTGCTTACAGCTTCCCTGTGTGCAGTTTTTCCTTAGAATTAATGTGGAGTGGATTCTGAAAGGGTCATGACTGGGCCCAGTGATCAACTAGGCTTTTCCCAGCAGGACTTTCCTGAAGGTGATATCTGACTGTTTCCATGTTATGATGGCTTTCACAATTTATAAATCACAAAATGTTTTCTATATTTTAATTATTGTTTTTAAGTATAAGTTATGTCTCTATAGTGACTTTATATTGTATTTTATACACTAGAAACACTATTCTAAATTTTTCCTATTTTTCCCCTTACAACTGCCAAAGACCCAATGGTTAAGTAATGTTGTGAACCCTTGACCTAAGGTAAGAGACATGAGTGAGTAGCATATCAGGCCAAATTTCATATTATGAAATTGTTTCCATATTTATGTATCAATCTTCTAAACAACTGCTCAAATTAAATTGAGTAGTCTGACTGAGTTGTCTGTCTGAAAGCTCTTCCATGAAATCCTGTCTGGGTTAGCCTGTCACCACGGCACAGATGTCACAAGAATGATTTTGCCTGATAATTTAGAATTATTTATACTTCATTCCAAAAGTATCTTAAATTTGAACTTTAGAAAACAACTACTTTCACTCTTTCTTTTTAAGAAATAAAGAAAAAAGAAAAGAGAATGTCAAAATCTTAAGAAGATAAAATGTATTTGAATTTGTAATTTGAATCAGGCTTGATGATTACTTAAAAAACTGTTATATGCTTGGTTACTGTTTAATACATATTATATATAAATATATTAGTATATTCTATAATATTTATAAGTATATATTATTTACAAATATATTTATAATGTAAGATACATAAACAGTGATATTGTTTATTTATATAGTATATTAACATTAATATATAGTATTCTATATTATATGAATAGAAATATATAACATATATTAGTATATAATAATATATTATTAATATATTATACTGGCACATAATATATTGATAATATCCTTATATATCTGAGCAAACTCGAATTGTAGCAAATAAGCAAAATATGGTCTCGTCAACCAGGAATGTTTATTGTAATTTTGATGAAGACAAGTTCTTTATTTGTTACCATTCTATGCAAACTATTGTATTTTAAGGAAGAGAGGAGAGAGAATACAACCTGGAAACCAGTATGTATAGTCCTTTTGCCACAGGGCTCAGCTGGCTGGGTCAGGATCTTAGGTCCTATTCTGTTGTGAGTCAGATTCCAGTGTTCAGGCCTGACCATACCCAGTGTCCAATCAAAACCAAAGGTGAGGACCTGCCCAACAGCTACCAGCACAGCTGGCCAGGTCAGTATCCAACCTCATTATCGGTGGTTGAAACAGCCAGGTGGCAAGACTTCTTGGCAGAAGAAACTGTATTTTTCATCTCAGGTGCTGACATCATAGTCTTTAGGTTGCTGGTATTAAGCATGGTTGTCAAGGAGCTCCTGGTCAGCAGGCAGTGTGCCTGCACATTACCTATTATGGCTGGACATTGTTTCTGATGCCTATGTGTTGTCTCTGATACCGTGTGTGTATTGCACCATGCTTGTGTATGCTATGAGAGTTATGTTTTCACATTACACATCATGTGTGAGCCATGCTTAAGTTGCCCTTTGGCATCAGAGCCCCTTATTAAATGTGTTCTCTGTGTGTTTGCGTCTGTGTGTGTGTGTGTGTGTGTGTATACATACACATATATGGAGAGATTTTTATGAGAAATTTGCACATGCAATTATGTGGCATGAAAAATCTAGAGTGAGAGGGTGCAAGAAGATCCTAGCACACATTGCTTTAGCAATATAATTGAAGAGAATAAATCAGAGCAAACTGTTGACCGCGCGCGTGTGTGTGTGTGTGTGTGTGTGTGTGTGTGGTGTGTGTTTGTGTGTGCGCGCACGCATTGCAATACTACAAAAGACAAATGGAGAACTATATTATAAACAATATTTAAAATAATGTGAAAAACTGAACTGATTTTTGTTCAATATTCTCACTAATATAATCCAAAGCAGCTGCCTACACAACTTAGAGGAAGGAAGATTTATTTACTCACAGATTTTGGAGATTCTAGAGTCCAGACTATGTCAGACTGGGTCTGGAGAAGATGGTGGTAAGGTACAATCTCTAAATGGCCTTACCAGCCCCACCTCTATGGCCTGGTTGATTGCAATGGGCAGTATATTCATGCTTCTAGTCTGTGTCTAGGGCTTCCAGCTTGCAGCCTTTCTCTGCAATAATTTTAAATTTCTGGTATCTCTAAACTCAGAAGTTTTCCTTGCAACTTTGTTTTTTCTCTCATAGCTTAAAAAATTGCCCCATTTAGGCCTGATTGCAAGGATTTCAACCCTAACGTATGTTGCCTGGATTTCAGTCCTTCTTTTGAAACCTGGAGGAAATCCTCCATGACCAAAGCAAATGACCACACAACTTAGAGGAAGATTTTATTTGTTCAGCTTTTAGAAATTCCAGATTTCAGTCTATGTCACATGGCTGGATCTGAAGAGCTCAGTGTTTAGCATTGGGAAGCTGAGAGAAACAGAACACAAGGACTCTGCTTCTCACATCCAAAAGGTCTAAAGCAGTGATAGTAGGAAGAGGAGAAATCATATAATCCCGAAGGCCCCACCCCCCAGGACTTCTGCTTATGACCCAAGGTCCACTTTCAACATTGCTATCTTGTTTGTGTGAGGGATAGGGAACATTCTGAATCCAAACCATTTCACTGATATTTATAATTTAAAGGATATTGGACAATTGTGGCACATAATGAAGTTTAAGTGAGGATGAAATTTAACAGGACTAAATTTTCCAGAATTTTTCTTTTATTGATATAATAATATATCATAGATTCAAAGTGATATGCATATACACAGCATTAAAATTTAAAAACTTTTTTTAAACTGTTTGCAGCTGGAAATTAACCCTGGTGAGGGTATTCACATCACAGAAACTGGCAACTACTACTCATCAAGACTTTTTATTTTATTTTTTTCTCTACCATCTATGCCTAGATAATTTATCTGTACCTTTCTACCGATTCTCTACCTTATCCTCTTTGCTTGAGCAACTAACCAGGTTTCTGGTGGCTACTAATTGAGAAGGTTCCAGTATTTATTTCTTAAATATAAAAAGGAAAGCTTATTCAGAATTTCTCGGGTGTTATAAATGCAAGTAGAAAATATTTATTCATTATTTCAGTGTGTCCTTCTATGTAGAACAAGTTATATAGTCTTTGGGCTATAATTACATAAAACTTGAGCAGATGCATTTTATGTAGAATCCAGATGCTTAGTTTCAAATTTTAAATATTAAATTTTTATGTCAGAATCTATAAGATTATGCTTATAAAATGAATGTATTTTTTTTCTTTTCTTAATCCATGCATTGTAGTCATACATCTGAATGCAGTACAAGATGGTAGAGGCATACATGCATACATGACTCATTTAATCCTTCCCCAATTCCCATCCCATTCCCTCCTCCCTCTTTCCTTTTCATGTTTGGCTTACTGATTGACTTTGATATGTTTATGAATGTACATCATGTACATTTGGGAATTTTCCTCTTCTTTAATCCTGTCTTTCCCCCTCCAGCAATACCATTTCTGAGTATCTACTCAAAAGAATGGAAACAAAACTGCCAAACCGATGAATTCATATCTATGTTCATAGCTGTACAATTCACAATTTCCAAACTATGGCACCAGCCACAATGTCTATCAACAGATGAATGACTTACAAAACTATGGGATATGTACACAATTAAATTTTATTCAGCCATATAAATGAAGCAAATATGTCATTTGTGGGAAAATGATGAAATTAGAGGACATGCTAAGTGAGATTAGTCAGTCACAAAAAGTAAAAATTCAGATGCTTTCCCTAATATGCAGAAGTTAGGGAACAAAAAGGGTCAAAGGAGGAACTCTAGATGAAGAAGGATAAACCATATATAATCAAATGATTATAATTTTAAGTGTTCTAGTTTTTATAAATTTAAGTGTATAAAATGTCATGCAATTTTACTATTTTTCATGTTGTTAACTATACAAGGAGCCATCAATGTAAGTATACTTCTGTTATCCCAGGGATTGGGAGAAGTTGGGAGGATCACAGGTTTGTGGACAGCTTTAGTAAATTATCAAGACTCACAGAAAGACATCTTTTTAAAATACATATATAAATAACTGAGTAGAATACCATTGTGTGTATTTCCCATAATTTTGCAATTCATTCATCTGTTGATGGAGACCTAGGTTGTTTTCATATTTTGGCTATTACGAATTGTGCTGCTATGTGTATGCATATGTTACTGTAGTTCTCTGATTTCAACTCCTTTGGAAAGATATCCAGGAGTGGTATAACCGGATCATATGGTAGATCCTTTCCTAGTTTTCTAAGGAATCTCCACACTGATCTCCACAGAGGATGAACTAGTTTGCACTCCCACCAACTGTGTAAACTAGTTTCTCTTTCCCCACATCCTCACCAGTATTTGTTGTTATTTGATTTCTTTATGCTTGCCACTGTGATTGGGGTTAGATGTAATCTCAGCTTAGTAGTTTTGATTTGCAAAATTATGGGAAAAATAATAAAGAAGAACAAAATCATGTCATTTGCAAGAAGATGGAAAGACCTGGAGAACATTATGTCAAGTGAAATCAGCCAAGCACAAAAAGAGAAGGGACATATGTTTTCTCTAATATGCCCAAACTAGGGACTATTAGGAATACCAGATGGACTTCAGATCATGGAGGGAACACCTCAGAAAAGCTGAAATGGCAGGGTAGGAAGCGAAGAAGGCTGACATTGATTAATGGAAGAGCTATGTTCGAGTATGTGTAAAAGTATGAATGTAGCATGGTCAACCTGGACACTCATTGTTGGGATGGGGGGAAGGGAAAGCGGGGTTTGTGAGAGGGCACCAAGCACAGTCTGAATGTATGCCATTTCAAATATGATCCACATAAAAATTAAATAAATAAATAAATAAATGCGGAGGCTGGCCTTGAACCTGTGATTCTCTGGTCTCAGCTTACCAAGTACTGTGGTCACAGGCTTGTATCACTACACCCAACCCAACTCTTTTTTCTTTTCCAAATCAAACTTCTTTTAATCTTTTTCTGCATACTCTGCCATCATCAGCTTCTGTTGCACAAAACTAAGTGTAAATGACATTAGCTACCAAAGGACTACATAGGTGAGAGGTTTGAGTCAGACCACAGAGACAAGTACGTGAATTAGGCTCCTGCTGCACATTCAGGAAGTGCTGGGTGTTACCTGTCTGCAATTCAACTTGACTTCTGACTTACAGTGTTCATTTTAAAGTGCCTGCACTTTAGGTCCTAAAAATATGTTATCTGCATTAAAAATAAATAAATAAATAAACAAATAGGGATGAAAAGGTGATATAACTTGAAGATAGAATCCTCCTTGGTTTAATCACTTGTAGCAAGCAAAGACAGAGAGGTAGGGAGGGAGAGAGAGATGGAGAGGGAGAGAGAAAGAGAGAAGAGAGAACTTACAAAAGGAAATACATTTTCTCTAGTAGGTTTCTTTGTTGAGGAATCCCTGAATTACTTCAAAGTATCCTACCAATGATTTTGAACCTTGTTAATTATTTATATTTGATGCTCTGTGGCTAAGCTTTGCTTCTGCTTTACTTTTTCTTTCTTTTTGTTTCTTTTTTCATTACGTTAGACTATGGAGTGATCCATTTTAGATAATCAGAAATGAGGACTATGGTTTAAAACTTGATTGGGTCCTGCAGTTGAGGGAAAGGAAAAAATCAGTGATAAGCTTCTGAAGTTATTACCTTAGAAAATCAATTATCTGCTGTGAGGTAACAACAGTGAACAGCTTTCTGGAAAGATGAGAGAGAAAAGCAGTGGGAGAGGATTAATGGAGCAGTTAGCACAGTATTGATCAGGCCTCAAACGAGCACATTTAAGTCTGGGTCTTGCTAAAAAGGAGCAAAAGTCAATTTACTCAAATAATAGTTTAATAACTATTTGATGAGAAAAACTCTGAGACATCACATTATTATATATGGTAGAGCACCAAATATGCTGGACAAATCAGACACAGAGGACAGGGACATAAATACTGACAACAAATATAAATGACAGGTATTCACAGAGCACCACTGAGCTTTATTGTTCATTTTTTTTTTGGTCTTTTCTTGCTAATATGCTAGTTATCAGGTAAAATATTAACAAATCATAGCATTAATTTTTTTGGTATAAACAACACTCCAAGGACAAATAAATTCTTATACAGACACTTATGTAGTGAGATTTCTGGGTCTTCACTTTGTAAGTTTCTTTCTAGGTTGAATAAAATAATGAAAATTTAAAAACACAGAGAAAGATTGATATGGATAAACATATTATTCTACTTTAAAGGTTTCAAACAATCCTGTATTAGAAGAAATTACTTAGGGTTTTAAATTGATATTCTTACTCAAAATATCAAAAACAATACTACAAAAGAAATAAAATAATAATACTTCTGTAAGTCCCTAAAATACTAAAATGAAAACTAAACAATTTAAATTAGTTTTTGTTTTTATGGGGTATAAATATATCTATATGATTGCTAAACATTGTATATGTCAACATAAATAAAATTGTTTCAAATTACTAAAATAAAATAATATACATATAAAATATTTAATAGGCTGTCTTTTTATTCTACCCATTTGTGGAACAACTAGGGTTTATGTATTGATGTACTTCAGGAATAAGTTGACATTACTTAAACTTTTAGATTCTCTATTTTAATCTTAACGTGCTAAGCATATAGTGAGAATTAGGGTTGTACTCTATTTTTGTTTTCATATGTATATACATAATGACTTCCAAAGTTCTAAAAAAAAATTGTTTTATTCTAGGGACTCTTGATCTATAACTTTTTTCTCTCTTTTATGTGTTTATGTATGTATGTATGTATGTATGTATGTATGTATATATGTATGTATGTATGTATGTATGTATGTATTTATTTATTTATTGGTGGTACTGGGGTTCCTGGAAGCCCTTCTACCTCCGGGCTACACTCCCAGACCTATTTTTTATACTTTTTTATTTGGAAACAGGGTCTCCTAAGCCAGTGCACGCGGCTGGCTGTGAACCTGCGCGATCCTCCTGTCTCTGCCTCCCAAGCCCGGGGATTACAAGCGTGCGCCACCACGCCCGGCCTTTTTCTCTCTTTTAAGTTTAATATTCGTTGGAGCACACTTCGCTTACAAAATCTTACTCCCATGACCTGAAGATAATAACACGCATAGAAAAATAATTGTCAAGTTTGACTGAAGGCAAATAGTTGCATTTCATATTACACCAGTGTAGTGCCAGGATTGATAAAGTATTTATTTTAAAATAATACTCTGCTACTGATAGTTAAGTGTCAGTTTGACAAATGAGTAGTGTAGGACTTCTCTGCCCTCTAGCATTGTACTTTGACTTGTTTTTATTTACCCTTTCTTTGCCAAACAATAATTTTTCTCTAGCATATTAATTTGTACACTATAACATAATAAACTAAGGTCTTCTAGACAGATATTCCGCAAGGAGTTAATACCATAGTCATATTTATGTTTGTGGAACTTATAAGTATAGTTCTATTTAATATTTGAACTATGACCTCTCCATTGATATAGTGATAAAGCTTTGTATAAACTAGGGCTATGATAAATAAATATACTAGAAACATTAACCATTTAGAGGAATATTTTTAAATGAACCATCTTGTTACATATTCTGTAAGTATCCTATAATCAGAAAATATAATTATGACTCTCGTAAATACATTCTATGAAGCCACCATCACATTAATACTAAAACCAAATAAAGATAGATCAAAGAAGGAAAACTACAGGCCTTTATCGTTGATGAACATGGATGTAGAACTACTATACAAAATACTAGCAACATGCATTCAAAACCACATCAAGAAATTCATACACCATTACTAGCAAGGCTTCATCCCAGGGATGCAAGGGTGGTTCAATATATGAAAATCAATCCATGTGATTATGTATAATAAATCAGAAAATAAAAAGTTACAAGGATTATGTTTTATGTGTTATATGTATAAGTTCTTCACTAGGTTTTTTTCAATTGTTTCTTGGTATTAAAGTAGCATAATAAAAGAAGTGGGCTAATTTCATATTTTTAACTCTTTTTTTCTTCTTTTTTTTTCTTTTTTGTGGTACTGGAAATGGAACCCTTCTACTTCCGGGGGACATTCCCAGACCTATTTTATATTTTATTTGGAAACAAGAGTCTCTTAAGCCAGCAAGGCTGGCTTTGAACCTGCTTAATCCTCCTGTCTCTGCTTCCCAAGCACTGAGATTACAAGCATGTGCCACCACGCCTGACATTTTTTAACTTTATTGAGTACAATAGTGATCATAGAAAGTTTATTGGTGGTGTTTATATCAAGCAATTGTAAATATTCAAATGAAAAAGTTAATCAACTTGCCCCGTATTTAATTTTGTGGCTTAATAAAGACTGATTTGTATTGTTCTTTGGTCTGGTTTGAGCACTAATTGCATTATAATTAATTTTCCTGTAATTTATTCAACATAAATGTATATCGATTCAAATGTACTAATAAGTAAAACATGAAATGTAAAAAAATAGTATTTATAAAATAAGTTTTAATATAGGTGATGGCTATTCTGAGCTATCAAAATTATGAAAAATAGAATGAATTTCTTATAAAATAAGAGTAGCTAATATAAAACCATCAGAAAATAACTATTCAGAATATTTTAAATCTTTGATCCAGATTATTGTACATTTTAATATAATTGCTAAATCTCAAAATTTATTTCTAGTAATGTTCAGTTCTCACTGACAAGCTGAATTCTGTTTTGATTTTCTTTTCTGATACTTCATCTATTAAAACAACTATGTTTTGAATAGTCTGCATGTAAAACAGGATACTAAGTTTTTATTATAGAATTTTCTAAAAAATGCCATAGAATCACAAAAATTTATAAACTCCATATAAATTATAGGAATTGAAAATGAAACATATCTTTAGTAGTAGTGTTCATTTAAGAAATAACCAAAGAGTTTAGAATCTGACTTTTATTATATCTCCCAGATTTAGAAAATATTAAATAAAATAATAAATATGAAAGTGATATGTTTGGGTGGAGCAGTTAAATATGGAATTGAATTTAAACAAAATAAGTTCAAAGTGATGGTAAAGTAATCAAATAGAAATTCATGAAATGCTGAAATCAAACATTTGAATGGCCTGTTATGTGCCGCATGAGAATTTACATTATAAGGATTTAATGTTATATGTTTTATAGCACACGGATCTTTTTCAGTATTTGGGGTAGTCTAGAAATCTAGTTTAAAACTGAAAACATCTTTTACAATTCACTGTATCTATAATTATGTCTCTATCAAACAGATTAAAAGCAAAACTGTTCTTGTTAATGGAGGTTTGGGCACATATTCCCATGTACTTAGTTTCACCATTTATTCATGCTATCATGTCTGGACATCTGAAAAATAGGGTAAGTGCATTCCATTAAGACAGATGGCTGGACAAGATAATCTAACGAGTTTCCTGTATTTGTAGCTATTTCTTTCTGTCAGCAACAATATGACTGCAAAGGAAGAATATTCCTTTTCTATTTGGTCTTCACTAGTTTTGTTTTTTTCTGACTGCAGTTTTTAAGAAGAGAACAGAGCTAAAACTGATTTATTTAAATAAAAAATTGTATCCTTTTCTCCATTGAAAATTCTAGCATAATAATAGAATCTGACAAATATCCACATGTTAAGTTGCAATTGGACTTTCACAGATGCTCTATCAATGGAACATCTATTAAATCTAGGCTTTTTGCATTTTGAGAGCAAGAATATAATATACACACAATGCACAATTCAGGTTTGAATAAAGTGTCAAAACAAAGGTTCATATTTATATGTCATCTGGGAGTTACAGGAGTTGCTAACTTTCAGGATCTTAATTAGAGATGCACAGCAGATAATTCATTTTTTGTTATATTATAGCAACTACAAGTATATTTAGCATCTGGAAAGACCCCAGAGAAGCTATATATTAAATTGAATATGAGACAAATAAGAAGTCTGTTTACAAAAACAGAATGGCTGTCAAGTAATGCATTTCAATAGCAGATTATAATTTGAACTGCATTTTACAAAAGTAGTTTATTAGTATTCTCGAAAATTAAAACAAAAATATTTTGTAACTAGGTATTGATTTGGATCTGAAAAATATTTAGCAGTTTTTTGATAAATAAAATTTGATTAATAAATACATTTTGATAAAATAGAATTGTTATATTTGTTTTTGAAAATACATTTTGTATATGAAACATGTAATTAAATAAATACTCAAAACAATTAACCATTCATTATATTTGATTTGACTGTTATCCTGAAACAAATAAAATGGCCAGTACTTGTTTATATCTTTATAGCAGTAAGGCTTGTGATGTAATTTCTATTGAAATTATGCATCTTTTCATATAAGAGTGCAGGTAAATATTTAACAGTTAAAAATAACATAGACTTCCTCTGGTAATTTTTATATTTGCAAAAAAGCAAAACAAGCTTGGCCCAGTGGTGCATGTCTGTATCCCTAACACTTGGAAGGTCACGAAGAGGAAGAAGCTGAGGAGGTTTGCTGCTTTGAGGACCATGCAGACAACTTAGCAAAGCCCTGTTAAAACATAAAATAAGTAAATAAGTAAATAAATAAGGCTCTGGAATTATATCAATGGTAGAATATCTCTGGGGTCTATCCTCAGGATCATAACAAATAAATAAATAAGTAAATAAAGTAAAACAACAAAAATTTGGTAATATTGCTAAACATAAAGCTTTTGAAACTTCTAAAGCAACTTGAGCTTGACTCAGAAGAATTGACAGAATATTGAAAATTTAGAATAAAAGCTCTACTTGTGAATAAGATTTAGAACATCTGTGTGATAATATTTTGTCATGCAAAGATTCAAAGAAGTGTTTATAGTCATGTGAAGAGAGATGCTGATAAAGTCAAGCTGAAGCTACATTATCATAAAATTAGGATTTCAAAAAGAAAAAAAATATTAATCAGGAAAAAGCAAGTTGGTATCAGGAATGAAAGGAAGCATCATCTCTGAGATTTTGATAAAGATGGCACTGGATCTGTAGGTCACTTTTGGTAGTACAGCCACTTGAACAGTGTTAATTCTCCTATTTCATCAACGTGAGAGGACTTTTTATCTTCTGCTATCCTTTCCAATTTCTTTGTTCAGTATTTTGTGATTTTATTGTAGGGAAAATAGAATAAAAATAGTTGAAAACTACGAGAAATTAAAAGAAAGAATAAAAAAACAAAGATTAAAGAAAACAGTGTAAAATTTACTTCCAGTAAAGGTGCTTGGAAACACCTCTCTGGATCTGGTTGGAACTAGCCACATATGGGAGTGGATGGGTCACAGCTGCAGTTTTTAATTTTTTTCTTAAGTATCACTGATTAGGCCTTGAAAGCAGGCTGCATCCCATCTTTCCTGATGTATATTCATAAACATTTCAAAGTCAATCAGTAAGTCAAACATGAGAAGGAGGGAGAGGGGAAGGGAATGGGGTGGGAATTGGTGAAGCGCTAAATAAGTGATGTGTACATGTATGCCTCTACCATCTTGAACCCCATTAAGATGTATAACTACAATGCAGTAATAAAAAATTAAAAAGAGATAGTTTATGATGCCAGGAATATATTTTCTCCAGAGGACTTTAGACTGCATACCCAGGGATGTAGAAATGTTAAATCTAAAGTGAGGTCTTCTCATCCATCTATTTTGAGTGAAGTGTGAGCCATGCTGGGTATGTGTATATTCACTCCCAGAAGTGTTTATAGTGTGAATCTGGAGGAATGACAAACATTCAAGCCATGAAGATAGGTCCCTGGAATTACCCCAAAGTTGAAGGAAGCAATTTAATTATTTATTTCTGTGCTGAAGGGGGGTTGAGGAACCAAGAATTTTGCTAATCTCAGTCCTGGTTCCTATAACCTGGCTTCTGCATTAAATAATTTGTAGATGGTGTCACATGGCCTTTTACTCCCTTCCCTGCTGCATCCAGTGCTACCTTGCAGCAAATACTTCTCAGGAAGATTATGTTAGAGACACTCTCCTAAACCATCATTGTCCCATGTGGCCGCCGCCTGAAGTCAGTGCAGTGTGGTTCCCTAGAGAACCTTAGAATTGATTATGCCAGGCTTTCTGATCTCCAGAGAATTTTCATCCCTAACAACAGGGCCCTCATTAACATGATTCCTATTTATAATGCCCTCTGAAGTTTTATTTATAGCTTAGCAGGGATTTCCTTCAGCTGGGTTAGCATTTTATGCAGATTGTAGATTACCTATTTAACTATATTTTCTATTGTGTGTAGTCTTCTATGCAAAAGAGTAACTTACTAACTTACCTTTATCTGCTCAGAAGGACGTTTCCTTTCCCCAACTCAGAACTCGAAAACCCAGATCTGGGAAGTATCTTATATGTGTCACCTTGAGGTAGAACTATGGTTATCAAAGCCTAAGAGTTCTTTAGAAGAGTCTACTTTGACCAGAAATACTCATTATTAGCAAGAAAAAACATAGCTTTGGTTGTACATTTTCAGTGCTACACATTAAAATATGTCCATCCAGCCGGGCGTGGTGGCGCACGCTTGTAATCCCCGCGCTTGGGAGGCGGAGACAGGAGGATCGCGCGCAGGTTCGAAGCCAGCCGCAAGCGCTGGCTTAGGAGGCCCTGTTTCTAAATAAAAATATAAAATAGGTCTGGGAGTGTAGCCCGGAGGTAGAAGGGCTTCCAGGAACCCCAGTACCACCAAAAAAAAAAAAAAAAAATGTCCATCTTCATTCTCCTTATGGAAGGAAGCAGTGATGGGTATAATTGCTACTAGTACAATGTTGAAGTGAATCTGCAGTTACTGAATTCGGGGTTTGATCCATTTTCTGATGGGGTAATAAATGTTTGTTTTATTGGATTGAAGTTGTTTGGAAGTAGAAGTATGGGTAATTTGGGAAACTTGGGATTCTAAGACAAAACTTGAAGCATGATTATTTTGGAGTCCAGATCCATCAGTAATTCTAAATGTGTATACCACCATAAATACTAGAGGTTGTCATTCGTTCACATCTCTAAGGGAATAGAATGTAATACATAGAATATATTTTGTTTCTGGTGATAAAGTTAAAATCAGTTGTGATCAATTTTTGTAAGATGCAGCACGATAAAAGAAAATGACTTGATTTAGTAAAGAAGAATGAAAGTTTCTAGTGGTATACTGAAGCGTACATTAGGATAGACTACAAATGGAAACAATAGACAAAGAGTGCTTGGATTTATAAAATATTTTTCCCTAAGGGAATAATGCAAGAAATTGCTTTTTTGTTTTAATATGCCTGGGAAAGAAAGAGCAAAGAAAACTTCCAGAAGTAAAATATGAACTTCCATGAAAACAATGTTTCCAGAAATTTTTAAGGTCAGCAGATATAACCTGGTATATCCAAAATATATATAAAGAAAAAATCAAAGAACTTATGGCCATATTTGGATTTCTTTGGTTTTAAGCAAGATCATTAGTATATTAGATTATAAATGCTTCTTATTTTTGTTCTTGATAGTTCTCTACCATTACTTAATAAATCATTAAGAGTAAATTTTAATCAGAGGTATAAGTATATTAGATTATAGATGCTTCATATTTTTGTTCTAGATAAAGTTACCTGCCATTGTTTAATAAATCATTAAGAGTAAATTTTATTCATAATAAAATTATATTCCCATAAATTTGAATAATATTGGGCTAGTCTGAGTCCAAATAAGTATGCATAAATATGTAAGAACCTCTAAAGTATACCATTTTCCCCTTAATTCTTTAACATTTCAAAAACTAGCATTGTGTCTGCTAATATTCAATAAAGTTTCATTTTTAACATGTAATTCCCTGGAAGAGACAGTATATAATTAAGCAAACAGATAATTGGTGCTGACAGAAATTAATTTGCAAAACCTTGTAGCTTCTGAAGAGCTGGGATATTCTACTTATTTTTATTTCAAATGAGATTGAAACTCTAGAGTGCACTTGAAATGGCAAATTCAGAATACCACATGAATACATCCAGAAAAAGTAATGTTTATTTTATGGGCTAAGCCAGATATTATGTTCTGGTTTACAGAAAATAATGTGCAGTTTTATCCCTCAGTTTCTTTTATTCTGTGTGGTAACTCTAGCCAATCATCCTTTTGGTTGAGATAAGAATATAGAAATCAAAAAGGTCTAACTTTGTATATTAAAGCAAGTACCATTATATAATAAAACTCTGAGTCTGAAATTCAATATACTAGAGGTTTTATCAACATAATTTCTAAAGAAAGAAAAAAACTTTAACACATTTTTAAGCATTACTTTGATAAGGTTTTTGTTTTTAATTTTCAAAGTGAAATTAATAACATAATTTAAAATGACATGAGGTGATAAATAATATTTGTTATGCAATAAATAAATAAATAAATAAATAAATAAATAAATATGAAATGCCATCTTGTTCATAAGAATAGGATAGACATTCTATCTAACGTACATAAGAGACATACATATCAGGATTTCATAGTTTGAAATACCATCAATTTTGATTTAAATTCGTGTCATCCAAGCATACAGGTATATCCATATATCTCCAGATTTTGTAAAATGTAATAAAAAATTAAGATATGAAAAATGTGTAGAGATCAAGGCAAATTATAAAACTAAAATGAGGAGCAAAACCTTAAAGAGACATATTTATTTAGTCTTGACCTTCAAAGGTTTCATGTTTCTCACAAAGTAGGTTTATTCTATAATGTCTGTGTAAAACTTTTTTGGACATACTGATCACTAGGGAGGCAGCAGAGCTCTTAGTAGGAAGCTAAAGCCAAGATAGCTTTCATCAGTAAGTGTTGATTCCAGGCACAAACTCCATGGCCCATTATCATATTCAGAATACCAAGAATATTTATATACATTTGATAGATTACCATTTCACTAAACTTGTAATCTATATTTAAATCATTAAATATTTTTGTTCTTTTACTTTGTTTGTTTGGATACAGAAACATATGTCTCTTTTAGAATCTTCTGTCAGTTATGCACAAGACTGTTTGCAAACACATTAAAGTGATTCAGTAATTGATGATCATAAACAAGAGATCATGTCTCTCATTCTGGCTGCTGTTTTACTTAAATGGAATGCAATTTGGGATATTCAAAAAAAGTGATAGTATGTGTTATTTGATCTATCTGCTTTTTCAAGCTTCTCTGAATTAGTTATCACATTAAGATGACTAATGTGGATATTACTCTTTGTGCATTAGCCATATACACTACTTATCTACTCATATATGTATTCATTATGTTTTAATAAAAGCATTAAAATTTACACACAGTAAATATTATGGTTACTACAGAATAATGATTTATGTAGCCGGGCGTGGTGCCTCACGCTTGGGAGGCGGAGACAGGAGGATCACGCTGGTTCGAAGCCAGCCTCACTAGCTTAGGAGACCCTGTTTCCAAATAAAACACAAAATCGGTCTAGGAGTGTAGCCTGGAGGTAGAAGGGTTCCAATCCCAAGTACCACCAAAAAAAAAAAAAAAAAAAAGAATAATGATTTATGTAAAAATCCTTGTTTTAATATTGATTAACTTAGGTATCCTGAATAAGCTAGTTAATATCATCAAAACATCAATTCTTCTCACATCTAAATTAGCACAATAATGTTTACTTTTGAAGGTTGACATTTAAAAGTGAATACCATAAAAAATATGCAATTTTCATTTGAGTATCTGCTATGGTCTAATGTTCATATCCTTGACTTCAAAATTGTATGTTGAAATACTAACTATGAGATGATGATATTAAGAGGGGAATTAGGTTACAAAGCTGAACCCTTACAAATGGGATTAGTACTCTAAAAGAAGGCTCAGAAAGACTTCTTGTCCCTTCCACCATTCAGGTTTAGAGTGAATATAGGTCCTCAGAGGCCATATTTGCCTTGATCTTGGACTTCACAGACTATAGAACTATGCCAAATAAATTTCTATTTTTTATAAATCAGTCAGCCTGAGGTCTTTTTTTATAGCACTATGAATTGAATTCTACATTTCCAACCAGTATAATCAGTAATATGCATTTACCAAACTAGATGTTTATATGTATGTACATGTGTGGAATGTGTGTATGACTGGATGTGGGTGTATTACAATCAGGGTAGCTAACTGAGACTGACGTAGGGTTAGAAAACCTCTTTAGGATTAAACAAAATAAGCATTTCTGCCTGAAGATAATTTATTGGTACACCAAAGTTGAGGTTCATTACTGGTATTTAGATGCAGTTTATCACTCAATGTCAAATTAGTTGTGCCTTTTGGGATTCTAAAGAAAGGCAAATGTGTATATCATATACTATTTTTTTGTGTGGTAAGTTATTATGTGATCACATATAGTAAATCCTATTTAATCACTATAGTCTCAGTACTATGAAAATATCTCATTTGAATTCATAATAAATATATGAATATCAGTTTTAGAACATATATTAATATTGAAGATATAACTTCTATTTGAATTTTTTTATATTCTTCATATATTCAAGTTCTGTCATTAGTGATATATTGTATACACATTTTTAAATATATATGTATAAAATTGGGTATAGGTAATCAATGTTGTAAACGGTTTTCATTTTGTGCATAAAGAAATAAACTTTAAGCATTTTAAAAATACTTATAGAAAAAAACTGGTGTATAAAGTATCCATGCAAGTGTGAGCAGCAATGAAATAAACATTGTAAGGGTAAAAATAATTTATAAAACATAAGCATATATATTTTTATTATAGTAATTTTTATTTTATTTTTTTAATTTGTATTGGTGCATTAGCATATATTTTAATATACTTTAATTAAATGAAGTCATCCCCCAGTATTCATAAGGAATTGGTTCCAGGGCCCTTGACAGAATATCAAAATCCGCAGATATGATTTCATAGAAAATAGTGTAGTAGTTCCATAAAACCTATATGCATTCTCTGATATACTTTAACTCATCCCTATATTACTTACAACAGTCAATACATATACTACAAACTAATGCTAGGAAAATAGCTGTTATTCTGTATGGTTTAAGGAAATAATGTCAAGAAAAAAAGTCAGTATAAGATCAGTATAAATATAATTTTTTTTGGTGGTACTGGGGTTTCTGGAAACCCTTCTACCTCCAGATTACACTCCCAGACATACATACATACATATATATATGTGTATATATATATATATATATATATATATATATATACATATATATATTTTTTTTAATTTGGAAATAGGGTCTCTTAAGCCAGCAAGTCTGGTTTCGAACCAGCGCGATCCTCCTGTCTCCGCCTCCCAAGTGTGGGGATTACAAGCGTGCGCCACCATGCCCGGCTAGATATAAATATTTTAAAACTATTTTTCACCATGGTTCATTTAACTCATGAATATGAATGCCAGATTGTATTTACAGTGGAGTTATGGAACAGTGTAATAACAAAGATGCTGAATGTAGGAAAAAATTAGCTGTCCACCTCCATTGTTTTTCTTCAACAAACTTTAAAGTTTCTTGTCAAGTATATTTACAAAGTAGTCAAATATTATGGAGCCTCACCTAATAAATATTTACATAAAATGGTTAAAAAACAACAAAGTCAATGGTGTAAGGTAAGAATATCACCACTAAATGGCAAGATTTTTATGAATAGTCAAGAATTACTGTTACAGCACAGACATTTTGTAAGGGAGGCTCTTGAAATTTATTTTCCAGAAAATCTTGAATACATATTTCAAGTACTGTGCTTCGAGTACAAAATCATTTTTATTTGTTAGCTCTTATAAAAATCACTTTGTGAATTTCCTACTAGAAGATGCTAAAGTTGACATGCCTGTAGCCAAAGCAGAAATGAAGATAAATATTTTGAGATTATTTTGTTAATTTAAATGTTAATTACATTGCTGTATTGCCACATTTCTAGTTGCAAGATAAAGGATATTTTTGCTTTATCTACAGCAAACTAAGATGAATTTTAGCATACGTGTGGAGTATGGGGATCACTGAGTGAGTCTACAAGACACTTGTGCTGAAAAATTAATCTTCTTGTGTAAAAAGTTTAAAATTAAAAAACACATCTGTGAAAGTTTTGGTAGTAAAATTGCACCAATAGTTACTTCAAATAAAAAGTACAAAAGTTTTATTTTTGCACTTCTATACTGTTGATACAATGGAAAGGAAGGTTTATGGGTTTTGTTTTTACTTTAACTTCACTCTAAAAAGAACACAAATTTTCTGAAAATGTATATTTAGTAACTCTGCTTTGCAAGAGGCATTTAAGAGAAACTGGAACTCCTATTTAAGTACTACATTTCTGACCTGTTGATATTTAAGATCAATATCATTGTGGTTATCAGCCTGGATTTTTCATATTAGAAAAGTGAAATTGGCACAAATGTGAAAATATTTACCAAAGCTTGCATTCCTCAGTGCTTAATGGAAAAGTACTCTCAATGGAGATGTGAGTGTCACTAAGATCTTAAACTAAAGGTGAAGTATGGACTAGCAACCACATTGCTTTCAAAAGTACTGAATACTTAAGAGCCTGTATAATTGTACCACTTAGTTTAAAATTATGATGTGTAAACCAGGTGACCTTGCAAAGCATTTTGAACAGTTTGATCAAAGTACTGGTTCACTGAAGTCGGGTTTGTTTGTCTTATGTCATATCTTTCTCATTCATATTAAGAAACATTAATTATAAAATTTATTAATAATTAACATTGCTGATCTGCTTTAAATTTAAGTCTGAATTCATTTATGGATTGCATTGCAATGTGCTCAAAGAACATAATACAGAGAAATTTCTAATTTCCTTCATCTGTCTAGAAACTGAATTAAACTTATGGACATATGGAAATGGCTATCAGTTTATTATATAGCTCACAATATTAAATGAGATTATAATATTTAAATGTTTATAAATAATGAAATGTTCTGTATAATATACTCTAATTGAAACACATCTATCAGTTGGAAAAGTAATACTAATAAAATTACCCCCATTTTTTTTTTGCATTGCTGGGAATGAAACTCAGGGGCATTCTACCTCTGAGCTGCACCCCCAGTCCTAATTTTTAGTCTTTTTTATTTTTTGAAACAGTGTCTCACTGAGTAACAGAAAGAGCCTCACTTAAGTAGCTGAGGTTGTCCACGAACTGCAATCTTCTGGTCTCAGCCTCCCGCATGCTGGGATTACAAGCATGCACCACCACGCAGGCTAAATTACCAAATATTTTAATTTAAAATAGAATTTAATGCTTATTTCATATTTTGTATGAATCTGCCATTTCCTCTTCTTACCTGTCTTTATCTGTTTAGATGAGTTTGATTTCCTTGCCATGTTTGTTTTTGGGATCATTTAGTGATCTAGTGATTTTATGTGCACATTCTCACAAGATAGTGGTTTTTAGCTTCAGAGAAGGACTGTTCGAAAGCAAATGTTCCCATTTTAGTAAATCATAATTATTATAATTACTGTTGTTGATACACTATACCAAATGAAAAAGTAGTACAAACTAAAAATAAATAGAAGGGGAATGGAAAAAGAAAATAGAACTACAACATTTTATGGCAGTAGTATGATACTGTTTCTATTCAATTTTTATATTTTTAATAATGCAACTTAAATAGGGAAGCACGTGTAAAGCATAATGTCTTAGAATCTCACTCTGGAACTTGCTAATATAAGGTGAGAAAAGGGAGACAATTAAAAAAAATTATTTTGCAAGTCTGGGGATGGGACCCAGGGGTATTTGACCTCCAAGCTACATTCCCTGCCCTATTTTTTGTTCTTTATTTTGAAACAGGGTCTCACTAAATTGTGGAGGGCCTCACTAAGCAGCTGAGGCTGTCTGTAAACTGGGATCCTCCAGTGTCAGCCTTCTGAATGCTGGGATTACAATTGTACCACCACGCTCAGCTAAAAGGAGACAGATTTTGACATACACATAAGATAAGAAAAAGAATCTGCATATGTGATACATGTGAATTTGTTTTATACAATTTAATGCTATCTAAATTGAAGATGCTTGAATGATTAAAGAGATAAGACTTAACTTTACCTAAATTTTACTAAATATAAGGAGAGAGTTTGGTTTTTGTGTGATGAGTAATGAGTAAGAGGTAGATTAGTATCTTAGAAATAATGGAAATAAGTTGTCTAAGTGTAATTATATCTTTACTATCAACATTATTTGCTTACCTAGGAACAGTTATTATAAATGAAGATAAAAGTACTCAAAATAATCTACAATAAAATACTCACTGTATTTATATATACCTGTACTTTACAACAGAAAGAACTTTTGCCTGTAAAACTAGAATAAAAAATTAGAAGTCTGATATTGACATCTTTTTTTTTTTTTTTTTTTTTTTTTTTTTTGGTGGTACTGGGGTTCCTGGAAGCCCTTCTACCTCCGGATACACTCCCACGGGCTACCCTCCCAGACCTATTTTTTTACTCTTTTATGTGGAAACAGGGTCTCTTAAGCTGGCGCGGCTGGCTTCGAACCTGCGTGATCCTCCTGTCTCTGCCTCCCAAGCGCGGGTATTACAAGCCTGCGCCACCATGCCCGGCTGATACTGACATTCTTAATTACAATTTTCTATTTCCTCTCCATTACAAAATAATTCATTACATTTTAATATTTTAATGTGTTTTCAATTTTATACTTTTTCATAGAAAACTTTTACTTTCCAACCTATATAATATTGCTTTCCTTTGAGCTATTTTGGAAATTGATGTTAATATCTAACAAGTTGCCCAAATGTAAAAACTATTTATTGTCATCTTTAATCTCAAATTAATATCTCTGAATCTAACCTTTGCTCGAATTCTGAAAGTGCTGTCTACTTGAAACATTCATGATAGTGAGCATGTTTTGTGTTTGTACTGTTCAAAATGCTGCCTATTTATCACTTGAAACACTTTCAGGATAAATGAGAAACTGACTTTTAAATTTTATTTGGATAACATTAATTTAAATAGCCACATGTGGTTAGTGGAGAATATATGGACTTTGCCGTTATAGATATGTATACTCAACTACCAATTTTTTTCTCTTTGATACCCTATTGAATTGAAAATTTAATATGTAATCTATTCAGAATAATTCAGATTTTTCAAGTTCACGCCTTCAATTTCTTATATAAAATTTTCAATTGCCACACTTTATCTGTTAACTGTACATTACATTATTTTGTACTCTATATTGGATTAGTGTTGGATTTTTTAAAAAATCTATTTTTTAATTCCAACACAAACAAGAAGAAGTGATCTCACTCATCTTTATTATCACTGTATATCAGATGCTAGAATAGTGTTATAGGACAATAATCAATCAATAATTTTTAAATAAATGCATTGTTAAAAAAAGAATCACAACAGAACCTTTGAACAACAGTGTTAAAACTAATTAATTGCATTCGATCTACTATGTATGAGTAATCTATTATCAGGCCAAAGACTGATTTAGCTTGAGTTTCCTTTAATGTACAAATAGATCTTAAAACATTTACATTATAAGGTTATTTTAGTGCTGGGATGATATGCAGCTTGTGCGTAAGATTTAGTCAATAAATGTTGGACAGAGTCAGAATAGTAACTATTGCTATTTCAGTTTTAACTTTGATATAGTGGCCATCATTGCCTTCTTTTTTTTTTTTATTTCACTTTTCTGGCATCTGTTTCTTCATCTGTTTCATGGAGCAATTGAAAGTTTTGGTCTCTGTTTTTGAAACGATAGACTTGGCAATTCTCACTAAGCATTGATTCTCTAACATATATTTCAAATGAATTAAAACGGTGCTATAAATATACAATAAGTCACATGCATTTCTTCTTACTACTTAGCATCTTTGATAACAATTTAAGAAAGCATGCATTTGTGGACCTCTTCAGTTTAAAATGCCTCGAGGAATCACAGTAATGATTATTTAAAACAATAGATTACTGCATATATTCACTTTGCTAGATTCACCCTTAAGATTCTTGGCAGTATAAAATTTTCTTTCAGATTTTATCCTATCTTACCCTTTTAAAAATTGGCAGATTTTATTTATGAAAGTAAAAAAGAATGGGACATCACACCATGGTTTCTCAGATCATTCTGAAAGAAACTTTTATGCTATTTAATGATTTTAACTAGCATCATCACAATCAGTACAACAGTGCCAGTAAATCAAAAGGCAACATTCTCTGACATCCTACTCTAAAAATGTGTCACATTTAGAAAATGACAAAAGAAAGTACTTTGTTTTGGACTGAGCAATAGAAGCTTAAACTGCTTATGTCCATAATTCAACAAGTTACAATAGCATAATACAGTTGTCGGGTAGAATAAATTACTTTTATTAAAAATCTGCCAATTCAAAACAAAATGAAAAAAAATCAATAACAAGACATTTAAATTCAAACTGTCATTGAGGCACTGTCTTGGCAATCAGTCATATTTACCAAGGCTATGTATGTAATAATCCTCCTGATCCTTCTATAATTACTAGCTTTGCCTCTTGAATTATCAACAGCTCTCATGGCTTATTGCCTCATACTTACTTAATAAGCATCCACAATCAATAATCTTGCCACAGAGTAAGAGGCAACCAGCCAGTTAGGCCCAGGGTTCAAATGACTCAGAAGTGATCGTTACACTACTGTGAATGACAAGGAGGTAGCTGTGCTAATGGGAGAGGCATGCAGTAAAGAGGTAATTTAGAAAATCTGCTTGCTGGAATGTGTGTGTCTTATGAAAGCTGGTGGTGCTGTGGCTATGGGGAACAGTCACCCTTGAAAACACATCTTTACATTCTTTCCCAGCAGTGCTTTTACGGTGATCATCGTCTCTAGCAGCTGTCTTCTGTATCTTCCTATCAACATAACACACCCGGTTTGCCTGAAGTGCTTTTTGTATGACCAAAAAAGTAAATAGTTATTTTCTTTATTCATATAATATATGATGGGTAACAGGAATTTATATGCAAATTTGAGTATTAGTGACACTTTGAAGACAAGATTTTAAGGACCAATTGTAGTTGTCAGAAATGTTCGAAACCCCCTAATAGTGCCATTCACATGAAAAATAAAATGGAAAATCAAATGGAGAAAGTGTGCTGCAAGAAAAACAACATCATATGGCTTATTTTATTCAGTCTGCAGAATTACAAAGAATCACATATTTTTGCAAAAGGAACAATTGAAAAATGCCATTATCAGGATGATGTCATTAAATTTTTCTTTGTAAGTATTTATTATGCTTTTATTGCTATATTAAGAAACTGCTCTTTATCCATAATTTGGAAATTTATTCTATGCATCTCTATGAAATTGTCAATACAAATATCAATGACATGTATAGGAAAATGAAAAGAGTGGGGTGGGATCTGTAGAGAAATGCACCAAGCATTATTTGGATATCTATTCTTCTCACTCTATATATACCTCAGTATGATGTATAATTATAATGACTAATAAAAGTATATAAAAACTGCCTTAGAATTTGCACTAAACAGGTAACACAGAAATACTCATTTTAAACATATGTCCATCAAGTGCTGTGTGCATGTATGTCACTATTACTGTGAACTGTATTATGATGTGAGGCTATAACATACCAATTAAAGTATAAAAAGTCAGTTTTGAAAGTGTTAATTTATGTGAATTTTTATTTATAAATGAGGTTATAGGCTGACCAAATTATATTTAAAATTAATTGTACCATGACTTACTGTAGTAAAATGTGTTGCCTGGTATATTAGAAGATGCCCAAGTGGATGAAATGGAGCTTCTATTGGTGCCCCAATATGCACCAGGAGTAGGAGGTCTCTTACTAGCCTGCACTTAAGATCCCCTTAGATGCTTTGAAGAACTGTCATGAGGGAGGGTTCTGTGTGGTAACCTTTTAGTCAGGTCAAGAGTGGAAGTATGGAACAGGGTTGATGATTCTCACCATCAGGAATAAAAGTTAAAATGCAAGTAAAACAAGACAAGGAGTTAATATGCAATACAATGCAAGCTGCTATAAGAGTGATAGCAGTTTACCTAGTTCATTAAAGTGACTAAGAACTCTGGTAGTTTCTAGAATGACAAATTTCTTCATTTGTTATTTTCATACTTTTTTATAATTACTCAGAGTGCTCACTAATATTCAGGAAACTATGAAGAAACTAAAATTGAGAAACTCAAAGGACTATAAGCAAATCTAAATCTTGCGCGTAAGAAGAGACTCAGGTATGAGTTGGGTAGAATTAGGAATAAAGGAAATAATTCTCTGGGGTTTGTTTTAAGATGATAAGGGAAACTGAGGGAATTAAACTACCTAACATATGCCTGTTATGCTCAAATATTAAAAGCATGAAAATATAACTAAATGTCATTAATTTATACAATTAATATATTAAATATAATAAAGTTACTTTATTGTGATGTGTGCACAAACACACACATTCATAAACACACATTCACATAATAAGAACATATCTGTTCAATCTTTCAGAAACATCACTTATGACAATTACTTCCTTATATTTCTTATGTATAGGACATCATCACTTGGATATTTTATGATAAACACAACTCTTCTCTTTATTTTTTCTTTATTTTCCAAAATTAAGACAGAATTAGAAACTTCTACATTTAAGAACTTATTATAGTGATTTTTGTCTAAATAACTAATTAAAATATATCTAAAAGTATAGGATTTATGCTAAATAAAGATTTTAGGAGGTCTTGTCCACAAAACAAGTAACTGTACAAGATGATAGATATGTTAATTTTTATAACAATAGTAACCATTTTAACATCTATCTATATCCTCAAACATGGTGCTGTTAATCTTAAATAGACATAAAAATGTATTAAAAAATAATATCAGGCCGGGCGTGGTGGCACACGCTTGTAATCCCAGCATTCGGGAGGCTGAAACTGGAGGATCCTGGTTCACAGACAGCCTCGGCTACTTAGTGAGGCCCTCTGCAACTCAGTGAGACCTAGTTTCAAAATAAAGAATAAAAAATAGGGCAGGCGGTGTAGCTCAGAGGTCGAATGCACCTGGGTTACATCCCCAGACATAATAATAATAATAATAATAATAATAATAATAATAATAATAATGATGTCAGCTGCAGTTTAATGCTGTTAAAAATAAATACAGTATAATAAAGTCATATAATTTATAACTATTTGTTAAACTTACATTCTTGATCAAAGTCTGTCAGGTGTATGTATGATTACTTTTTTAATTTTGTGTTTTAATTTCCATAAAAAGCTGTGAAAAAGTTAATTTAAGTATAGCTAGGATTATCTGTATTATTATCCTCTAGCTAATACTGGAAAAACATCATTGATTATATTTTTGTTTGTTTAGGTAATTATGCTGGCATAAAGTCATGCTCCTTTAATTGTCCTGATCTAATGATATAAGAACTCAGTTAAATATTATACTTATGAGATGTATTTAGTCACAGTGAAGCAAAAAGAACATCCTGTAGAGAAAATGTATGAACAAAGGCTTAGTGATAGCTCAGCTGGAGAGAAGAGGTGGGAGAATTGAGATGTAACAATAGCCACCTCCAGAATTAAAAAAGAATCCATGGTGAAATTACTGACCACATCAGCAGCACTGATTTTTAAACATCATTCCTAATAATAAGTTGATGCTGTTAATCTGAATATTTTAACATTTTTATACTTTACATATATATTTGATTTAGCATATAGTACAATGAGCTGTGAGCATTAAATATTATAATAGTACATATTTAGGTAACATTATAAGAAAGTACTTTTGTGCCAGTATTGGGAATGACCTAGGAAGATTTGGGAAAGCTCTGATTATTAATATATTTCAAAAGAAAATAATTGGTATATTTCAAAATAGTTGTGTCAAAATGGAGGCAGACATGGATAAAGAAAGGACTTGGTTTTGGCGTAACAACAGGCAGCTATTCCAGTGTAAATCAACCTAGCTCAAAGTACTTAACAAGTCAATAGAGGAGAGCTGGGGGGCTTCCTCTAAAGACAGATCTACATGATCTAGGGCGGATGGGGCAGGGTTTGACCTTTCCCTTTATGAAAGGAGACACCTTGCTAGGGGAGGTACCTTACAGGGACTTGTTCACATCAGAGTCACACAAACAAGATGGAGGTCATGGGTATAAAAAGGCCAAGTCCACGTGTAAGCCCTTTGGTGTACTCATTCGAGTCATCCCCTCATGCCATCTTGGCATGGGCTGTATTTCTATTTTCTGTATTTCTATCTTTCTAATAAACTTCTTTAAATCTTCAGCAGCTGCCCAAGCGATGAATACTTATTCTTAGCTTAGGACAAGAATCCACGGTTTTTCTGTTTGTCTGTGTCTGGTGGGGGGCGGGGGATTATTTCACACACAGACTACGCACCTTCCCACACCCCCCCCCTTCCCGCAACATGTTCCCGCAACACTTTTAGTCAATACTGAATGTTCACAGACGACTCAGTTTTAAGAAACAGTTTAGCGGTCGTTTCTAAATAAATGAGATGTATTAATCATTAATAAAGTCTTAAGGGTTTTCAAGAAATAAAACCAATCTACAGCTCCAAAATTTTCCTGTACTAGAATACTTTATCCGAATGTTGGTTTCTCTGAATTCATTAGGAACATTTCCTGCCTATGCATCTATTTGAATTTATAGTTATTCCTTTGTTTTAGCATTCTCCTTTCTTTATCTCAGTAAACCGGGTCACATAACTTAGAGAAAGGAATATTTATTTGTTAACAGCATTTTGGAGATCTCAGAGATCAGACTACATGAGGCCACTGTGCAGAGCTGGAGCTCAGGCTATGTTGACAAGGGACCAGGGACCATATAATCTGTTCTAGCCACATCTCTAGGGACCCATCTTCTCCAGCCACACCCGACCAGCTCAGGCCACCACCCTGATCAATTCATTGCGATGGACTGCTGAGATTACAGCCAGACCCACTGCCAACATTGCTACTTTGTTCCCCTGAGAGCTGAGCTAGGGGAGCATTCTAAATCCAAACCATTACATCCATTGACTGAATTTCACCCTTCCTCTCCTTCACTGATTTTACTTGTCTTCATATCTCAACATGCAGAGACTTGTTCCACTCTTTTTTGATCCTAATATACATTCTTCTGAAAATTTGTCATGACATTTTATCATTCATATATGTAAATATTTATAATATATATATATATATATATATATATATATATATATATCTGTGATGGTTACTATGGGTTGTTAATTTGATTGTTAACTTTATGTGAGCCATAAAGAGGTGTGCTACATTCTAAAGAGATTTCTTGAGTTTTTTAATTCATACATGTAGAGTTGTTGGAAATATTTATGGTAATAATTTTTAAGAATATGGCAGAAAGCACATTTAATTAAACCAGTCTAAATATATTAATACATTCCCATTATGCAGTAATTCTAGATTTAATGTAGCTGCTTACAATGTTAAAAAATGTAACAATAGTTTATTTGGTTGGTTGGCTGGCTGATATGAATCCAAAGATAGCCTACTGTAAATGAGGTGAAAATATTTTATCCCTTTGTTTTCTATGGGTGAAGGGATTCAAAGACTCAGAGAGCATGGAATGTTACAGTGGATTTTTATGTGAGATCTTCCTCTGCACATTGGGAAGAGCCAGAAGATATGTCCTTCAAGAAACAGATTTGTGAGGGGAGAACGAGTTTGGAAATGAAACTACCATATCACCTAGCTATAGCATTTCTGAGCATCTTCTCAAAGAAAATAAAATCAGAATACTATGATCATACATAATATTTATGTTCATAGTAGCACAGCTCACAATAGTCAAATTAGTAAACATGCCTAGGTATCAATCAATAGATGAAAGGATCACAAAACTTTAGTATATACAAGCAAACAATGGAATTGTACTCAGTCATAAAGAACAAAACCACACCATTTTCACAAAAATGAATGAAACTCAAAAATATCATACTGTATTCAACCAGTCCCAAAGAAAGAGTAAATATATATTATATATCATATCATATATTGTCGGGAATCCAGCCCGACAGCTGACGGGGCTTGGGTAGATGATGAGTACCGGACGACTCGAACACAAACCCACGAGCCGGGAGTCAAGTCAAGCGAGATCTCATTTGTTTCTCTCCAAGCCATCCTTTATATAGTACCAAGCCACGAGGGGAATTTCCATGAGAAATAGCCTAGCCTATCTGGGGTAAAGATCACTAGCACGTAGTTTACAGCCAATCCCAGGCCAGTACATGAGCCATTCATGTGTGCGGAAAGCTCCTTTAAAGGTAGAAAGGGAAAAACCGCTCAGTCTCCCCACCCATAATGAATGGGGAAACCATGCCTTCCTAGCTTCCTCCAGGCACCATCTTGACCCTTTTTTGCTGAATCACTTTACTTAAAGTTTTGCCTTAGGCCATAGGCCGCTCAGGCCGAATCTTCTTAGGCGCTGTATAGACACACCCCATCAATATATCATATACCATATATCATATTATTTGTATTATGTGTGTATATATATATATATATATATATATATATATATATATTCTGTTTTATAAGTGGAAGTTAGAAAGATATTTGGAAATAAGGACATCAGACTGTTGAACAGACATTCCAGGGTAATGACAGGAGGACTAAGGAAAGGAGGGGGGAGGACAAGTCATAAATAATGCAGTCATAGAAATAATGTGATGAAAGTACTCAAAATTGCCAATTCTAATTTCAAAGACTTGCAGAGAGAGGGTAGGGGGACCTAATCAGGAGGGTAACAAAAATTGTATACATATATTATTCTGACATTCTATACCTCCGATATGATGTAAATTTAGAATGCACTCAATAAAAAAATATTTTTGTAAAACCACACAAAAAAATAAAAAGTAAAAATTTTTTGTCATTGCTCTATAGTCACCCAATTGAAAACCTTAAATCTGATGAATATAGTTGAATCCTGGAGTAGCAGGAGCAGGAGCAAAAGAAAACCAATAAACAAAATGGTCTGACTCTTGTAGCTGTGACATTAACTGATCAATCCTGTTGTTCCCAGAAGTGAAATAGAAAACTTACCAAATTATTATTCAATTTATATAAGCAGAAAAACTTTCAAGAAAATATACAAAAGTTTGCCTTAAAACATAACAGCTGTCAGGCATGGTGGCACGTGCTTATAATCCCAGCATACGGGAGGCAGAGATCAGAGAATCCATTGGCAGCTATTTAGCAAAGCCCTTGGCGACTCAGTGAGACCCTGTTTCAAAAAATTAAAAAGACTAGCCAGGTGTGGTGGCGCACGCTTGTAATCCCCACGCTTGGGAGGTGGAGACAGGAGGATTGCACAGGTTCGAACCCAAACTTGCTGGCTTAACAGACCCTGTTTCCAAATAAAAATATAAAAAAATATTTTCTAGGAGTGTAGCCCGAAGGTAGAAGAGTTTCCAGGAACCTCAGTACCGCCAAATAATAATAATAATAATAATAATAATAATAATAATAATAATATAAATAAATAAAAACAGTAAAAAGACTAAAAAATAGATCTTGGGATGTAGCTCAGAGGTCAAATGCCCCTGGGGGTTCTATCCCCTGTACCAAAAAACAAACAAACAGCATAACAGCTTAGAATTATGATTTCTCAACAAATTTCCAGACTTGAGGCAATTTATAAACCCAGGGCATCTTGAATAAAAGAAAGGACAGCACCCCTTGAAAAAGAGGACCTTGCTATAAAACCAAAAGTTCTACTGTTATTCTTTACCTCATCTTTCTCCAAAGGGACCTATGGGATTTCACCAGGACAATTGTCCATTGAGGGAACAAAATGAGCATACCTTCTGGGGACAACTGCACATTGGGTCTGAACTGATATTAATACCAGGAGATCTGAAACCTCACTGTGGCCCTCCAGTCAAAGTAGATGTTCATGGAGTTGAGGAGATCAAAGGAATTTAACTTGTCCAATTCACAGTGGTTTCAGTGGGTACCTGAATTTATCCAGAGGTTATTTCTTCAGCTCCAAAATTTAAAATTTGCATAGATATCCATAGCACTTACAAGAATCCCACATTGGTTTCCCAGCTTATAGAGTGAGAGCTGCTATGAAAGAAAAGGTCAAATAAAAGCCATTAGAGCTATCTCCACCTGAAAAAAATAGTAAATATAGTAAATAAAAACAGTATTGAAAAACTGGAAGGATTGCAGATATTATTGCCACCATCAAGAACTTGAAAGAAGCTTAGTGGTGGTTCACATCACATCCCCATTTAACTCTATTTGGCCTACGCAGAAAAATAATGGATCTTGGAAAATGACAGTTGATTAAAGAAGTAAATCATCACCAAGTGGTGATTCCAATTGCAGCTGCTATACCAAATGTGATTGCCTTGCTTGATACAATTAACATATATTTGGTACTTGTTATACATCTACTGATTTGGAAGATGTCTTTGACACCATACCTATCCAGAAGGTCCACCAGAAGCAATTCTCTTTGAGCTGGCAAGGCAAGCAATATACTTTTACTATTCTACTTCAGGATTATATCAACTCTCCAGCCCTTGGAGAATTTACAATTCGCAGAGATATTGATCACCTTTCTTTCCACAAAGTATCACACTTTGTACTTGAGGTCCATTACATAAAAGATATTGTGTTAATTGTGCCATGTGAGCAAGAAATAGCAAACACTCTGGACTTGTTAGTAAAGCATTTTCATGCCAGAAAATGGGAAGTAGATCCAATTAAAATCCAAAGGACTTCTACCTCAGTAAAAATTCCAGGAACCCAGTGATATGGAGCATGCTAGAGGAGTCCTTCTAAGGTAAAGGATGTATTGTCACATCTGGCCCCTCCTACAACTAAGAAAGAGGCACAGTACTCACTGGGCCTATTTTGATTTTGAAGATGGCACATTATACACTCAGATGTTTCACTTTAACCTATTTACAAAAAGATGTAAAAAGCTGGTAGTTTTGAGTTGGGTCCAGAAGAGGTGAAGGCATTGCAAAAAGTCCAGGCAGCTCTTTCACTTAGACTCCGTGATTCATCAGACCTAATGGTACTTGAGTTGTCAATAGCAGATAAAGATGCTCTCTGAAGCTATTGCAGGCCCACACAGGTGAATCACAGAGGAGACATTTGGGACTTTAGAGCAGGGTCCTGCTGTTTTTTGAGGACAATTATTCTTCTTTTGAGAAGGAGCTGTTAGCCTGCTATTGGGCCTTAGTGAAAACTGAATTCTTGGCCATGGGCCATCAAGTTACCATGTGACCCAATCTGCCCATCATGAACTGGATGTTTTCTGACCCACTAAGCCATAAAGTTGTGCATTGCATGCACAACAGTAATCCATCATTGAATGGAATTAGTACATAACATGATCGGGCATAAGAGGGTCCTGAAGCAAGTTATGTTAAGAAGTGGTTCAAATAGCTCCTACACTTTCTATGGTGCCTTTTGTTCCCCAGTATGAAACTATGGCCTTATGGGGTATACCTAATGATCAGTAGACAGAGGAAGAAAAAACTATGGCCAGGTTTAAAGATATTTCTGAATGATATGAAGGTACCACCGAAAGATGAATAGCTATAATACTACAGCCCCTTTCTATTATATCTCTAAAGGAACAGTGGTTATTCTTTTCAGTGGGCAGTATTTTGGGCTTGTGCATCTTTCTTAGAAGAAAAAAATGGCCAGATGTATAATTACATGCTGATTCATGAGCTATAGCCAGTAGTGTTGCTGAATGGTCAGGGACTTAGAAAAAAACATAATGAGAAAATTGGTGACAAAGGCGTTTGGGGAAAAGGTACGTGTATAGATCTATTGAAATGGATAAAGAGTATGAAGATATTTTTGTCTCGTGTAAATACTCAACAAAAGGTGACCTCAGCAAAGGAGAACTTAAATATTTAAGTGGATAGGGTGAGACACACTGAGATATCATTTTTTTTTCTTTAGCCCCCCACCCCCTGCATTATTCTAAAGATTCATGATCAAGTGACCATGGTGATAGCTGATCTGGCTATGGCCACTGCCTGGTGCCCAGTCAGCCAGCAGCAGAGACTGACATTGAGCATCATTCCCTCAGGTGATCAGCCAGTGGCCTGGTGGTAAGTTGATCACATTGGACACCTTTCATCATGGAAGGGACAGTGATTTTTACTTACTGGCATAGACACTTACCCTAGGTATGGATTTTCCTTCCCTGAAAACAGTGCATCTGCCAAAACCATCCATGAACATAGAGAATGCTTTATCTACATCATGGTATTTCATATAGCATTGCTTGTGACAAAGGAAGTCACTTCATAACCAAAGACATGCTCATTCTTATTCTCATGGGAATCACTGATTTAACATGTGACTGAATTTTATTTTTGCTCTTCTTTTATTTTGTTTTGTATTCTTTTGTTTCCTTTTGGGGGAAAATTATTTTTTCTTTTAATTTTTATTGGTGCATTGTAGTCATACATCTTAATGGGATGCAAGATGGTGGAGACATTCATGCACACAGTACCCAATTAGCCTTTACCCAGTTCCCACCCCATTCCCTCCTCCTTCCTCCTCATGTTTGGCTTAGTGATTGACATTGATATGTTTGTTAAAGTATATCATGTGCACTAGAGAGTTTCCCTCTTATCCCCTCCTATTCCCTCAGTTAGATTGCTTTATTTGCACATCTATAAAATCTCCTTCTTCATATAGAGTTCTTTTATTTCATTCTTCCTATTTATTGTAGTTATTATTAATTCTACATAAAAAGAGATAGTTTATAATGTTCAAAAGTTACAACTTGCTTAATTTATTTTGTCTTTATGTAAATGATACAATAAAGTATACACTTCATGTCTAGTTTCTGTAGTTTAATATTTTATGAGCTTATTCTCTGTAGTTGTTCAGTTTAATATTTATTATTGTTATATGAGAAAGTATTTCATTATACCAATATATCACAAGTTGTTTAAGCATTCTAATGTTATTGAAGTTTTTTATTTGCAGCTATTTTTAAAGATTTTTTGCATTGTTTTTTTTCTATTATCATGATGAATGACATTTTATCCCCCTCCCTAGTATGTACACACACACACACACACACACACACACACACACACACACACACACTCACACATAAAATACAAATAGTTGTGTTGGGCATGGTGACACATGCTTGTAATCCCAGTGCTTGGGAGGCTGAAATGGGAGGATCACACAGGTTCGAAGCCAGCCTCAGCTACTTAGTGAGGCTCTCAGCAACTTAGTGAGACCCTGTTTTCAAATAAAATATAAAATAGGTCTGGGAGTATAGCCCAGAGGTAGAAAGCCCCTGGGTTCCACCCCCAGTACCACCAAAAAAAAAGACTTTCTTTCTCTCTCTCTCTCTCTCTCTCTCTCTCTCTCTCTCTCTCTCTCTCTCTCTTTCTCTTTCTTCCTTTCTTCCTTTCTTTGTCTCCTATTTGTAGATTGAAAAACACTGATCTCTAGGCCAATGTTTATCAATTTTGAAAATTAACTCTTAACTTTCTATATTACTTCTACTTTGTCCCATTTTCTGTATAAAACTTCAACTACACATAAAATAGACAGTTTATATTATGACCCACTTTTATTCTATACTCTTTTCTAGTTTTTAGCCTTTTTTCTCTGTTATACTATGTGTTTTTCTATTTATTTTCTATTGACTCATTTTCAAAATCATTAACTATATCTTCTAGTGAAAACTTCTCTTGGCACATTTGCTTTTTTTTCATGTACAGAAATAGTACTGTTTTATTCTTCCTTCACTTGTTCAATGCTTTTTCTTATTATAACAATTGGGATTGTGGGGGCTATCTTTCTCTGTTTTTTTTTTTTTTTTTTTTTTTTTTTGCTTCAGACCTAAGTACTAATACGTACCTATTCTCTTTGAACCCACCTAAATCAAGGTTTTATAACCACCATAATTTCCCAAAAAATTCTCTGGTCAAAAACTCATATTATTTAACCTTGTAGTTGTCAGTTCTAATCTTGCGTGAAATACCAATTGTAGTGAGGATGGTATTAACTTTAGAGAAAAAACAACATTTTTTTGGTGGTACTGGGACCTCATTCCTATTTTTTATTTGTATTTTGAAACAAGATCTTTCTAAATTGATGAGAATTTCACTACTTGCTGAGGCTATCCACAAACCCATAATCTTCCTGCCTCAGCCTCCAAGTTCTGGGTTTACAAGCAAGTGACATCATGCCCAGCAAAGAAAACACATTTAAATATGGCTTCTAGGACTCTACGTTTACATTCTTTCTTTTGGTATGCTTCTTCTTAGTCTTTTTGTGACACCATTTTAATCTACACATTATTTTAACACTCCAACATCCCCGAATTAAATTCTTAACACTTTATCTTTTATGTGTATGATTTCCTTAAGTTGTGTCACTTGATACCATGCCCTTATAGACATTTATATGTTATACCTATATTTATAACTTTAATTCAGATATCTGTGTTAGAATCTAGAGTTAAATATATAACTGATTATGTAACTTCTTTCCATGAGTGTCTCATATAATTCTAAAATCCAATTTTCCAATGCAAAGTTATTTTATCTTCAAGTATCCCCTAAACAATGATGTTCCACTGCATTCTTCCCTAGGGCAGTTCCCTCTCTCCCTTGAAAAAATATAGATATATTTAACTTTCTTTTTCTTCTTCAGAAATAATATTCTTCAGTTAATGCTGAGAAACTACATGCAGAATATATTCACTTCTCACATCGATATCATCCTGTACATATTTACCAATATATATATCTCTCACGATTTTTTCTATAGGCTGCTAATTGTCCCCCCACACTCATTTCTATACTTCTGTAGAGTTTTGTCAGAATGTCAGCCCTATTGATTGTATTAAACCTATGATATATTACTTCCTTCTTACAGTGTTTAGCTGCTTTCTTTCTTACCCAATAAAATTCAAAAATTTTGTATTCTCTTGGATACTGTATGACATTGTTCCCAGTTTCTTTAACCTTATGTCCTATTACTGAATTCTTTCAAATTATTTAATATTTGCTTTAAGAAACATGGTTGTTCTTTTTTTCCCCAGTAATATATATTGAACCCAGAGAATTATACCTCTGAGATATACTTTTAACCCTACTTTTTTATTCTCTTACTTTAAAATAGGGCCTCATTAAGTTATAGAGGGCCTCACTAAGTAGCTCAACCTGGCTGCAAACCTGTGATCTTCCTGTCTCAGCCTCCCAAGTACTGAGATTACAAGTGTGTACCACCATGCCCAGATCATATGTTTGTTCTTTATCAGAGCATTTATACTGAATCTTTCTAAATGTCAGTAAGTTTTAGTTGCTTACTTCCTTAAATACTTTAATTTGATGATCAAGTTTATAAGAGCTTCTATAGCCATACTAGAAAAAAATTATTTCTGCCTGTCATTGAAATCATCATGCATCTCATTTAAAAATCTCATAATCTTCTCCTTGCTACTTGACATTCTTGGATAATTTATTTATCTTATTTATTTGATACCTCATTCCATGATTGAAAGGAATAAATTAATATAGAGCTATTTTCGACTATTCAGTTTGTGTCTATTTCTCTATTACCTAAAACAGTGGCTGGCGTATAATTTGATCCAGTAAATATTACTTATATCAATTAATGCATTTTACTCTATGGTTGAAGATGATGAGTGATATTCATGTGTTTTTTGTCATATAAAAATCTTTGGAGATTATCTATTTTAGTTTTTTAACTATTTCTAAATTATACTGTTTGTTTTTATCGTTGCTTATTTTTAGGATTTACATTTGGAATATTAATATACCTTCAGATATAGCATTTAGAAATATATTATCCCATTCTATCAGTAGCTTTTAATTCTGTTTACATTGTCTTTGGATGTGTAATATTTTTCTATATTTATGAAGTTTGTTTATTATTTTGTTGCCTGTGCCTTTGGAATCATATCCAAGAAATCACTGCCAATTTCAATGTTGTGAATTTTTATGACCCTGGTTTTCTTCTAAAAGTTTATAGTCTTAAGATTTACATTTAGATATTTTATCTTTTTT
Organism: Muscardinus avellanarius; assembly: GCF_963383645.1. Classification (NCBI taxonomy): domain Eukaryota; kingdom Metazoa; phylum Chordata; class Mammalia; order Rodentia; family Gliridae; genus Muscardinus; species Muscardinus avellanarius. Next base: position 90,948,023 of record NC_137791.1, read on the forward strand.
GAGTTAATATTTGTATATGGTGTTAGGAAAGGGCCCAATTTTATTCTTTTTCATTTAGTTATTATTTTTCAACAATATTTAGTGAAAAGATTATTATTTTCTTCATCAAATGTTCTTGGAAACCTTGTCAAAAATAACTTTACCACATATGGAAGAAAAAAACAAACGAACATATCAAAGTTAATCAGGAAACCAAGCATGGGAAGGAGGGAGTGGGAGGAAAGAGTTCGGGATTGGGCAGGGGCTGATTGGATGATGTGTGCATGTATATCTCCACAAGTTTTTTTTTTTAATCCCATTAAGATGTATGACTACAATGCATCAATAAAAATTATTAAATAATTAATTACTGGCAAAGAGAAGAAAATTTGACAATATCAGTTAAGATTAATCAGGATTCAGCTTTTGAGTGTGAAAGACATTGCTGCCCTAAAATTAAGAAATTTTGTAAGTAATAAATAAAAAATCTTTGCTACACTGGATATGAAAAAAAAAACAGTTTTAAATGTGTTTTTAAAATGCCACTTTTCCTAGTTAGTAAAGCTTAAATATTTGCGGCTAAGATTCTCATTAAAAATAAAATATTGCTCATAGGGATAGGATTGATTTTAATAGCTTGTTCCTTCTTTAACCCTCTTAGTAGAATAAATTGGGCTATATTAGGGATTTAAAATGAAAAAAAAACATATGAAAAGGATATCACATAAATTTATGCAATAGTTTAAAAGCTGTTCCTAGTAGCTATGTAAGATATACCACCATCTCTTAGTCTAGTTTCATATTTTTGTTACTTAAAATATTACTTATACAACATACTTTTAGAAAATTTCCTAAAATTTATTTCTCAAAGAGAAAATTTAGAGCTGGGCATATTGGTACAGGGTTTTATTCTAGCATTCGGGAGGTTGAGACAGGAGGATCTATCTCAGTTTGTGGATAACCTTAGCTACTTAGTGAGACCCCCTGCAACTCAGTGAAACCCTGTTTCAAAATAAAGAATAAAAAATAGGGCTGGGGGTATAGCTCAAAGATAGAATACCTCTGGGTTCCATCTCTGGTAGTGCAAAAAAGAGAAAATTTAGGAAAATGGTTTATGTTTTTTTAAAAAATTAAATGTACCATACCAATGATGAATTTACTGGTTTTGACAATTTTACTTTGATCATGAAAGAGGTTTTTATTTTAAAAAATGTACACTGAATTATTTATGAATGAATAAAATAATATAACCTTACTTTTCCCATCTATTTGAAAAGAGAACACTCAATAGAACAAATTAACATTATAGATAACTTCTGAATGTGAAAAAAGGTACAAAAATTTTTCTTTAAATATTGTGGTATCCTTTTTGAGGGGAGTGTGCAGTGATGGTGCATGAAAAAAGAGCACCCCAGGCCACTTTTCTTCATCAAAAGGTTTGGATTGGAGAAAAAATTGAGGGGCAATTCTTAGTGTGTTGGGGACTGAGTTGAAGCACTGGCTGCTCAGCAGCTGAGAGCTCTCTTCTTCCTGTGTGCTTGGTAAAGCTGACAGTCTAGAGGTTTTTACTCCTTGGAGGTCATGTGGGCTATGAGGTTTACTACTTTGTTGCTATAGCCAAATTAATTGCCATACCAGTAAATGAGCTTGACAAAATGGTCATTACTGTTTCTCAATATGGCCCAGAATGCCCTTGAGGGGGCCCTCAAACACCTGCTTCGCCACCTTCTTGATGTCATATTTGGAAGCTTTTTCTAGATGGCAGGTAAGATCCTTTACCAACATGTTGGAGATGATCGCATAGAAGAACATGCCAGAAAGCTTCCCGTTGAGGTCAGGGATGAATTTGCTCACAGTCTTGTTGGCACTCATAAACACAGGCACGATGCTATGGGAAGCCCCGAGGCCATCACAGCACAGTTTCCCAGAGAAGCTGTTCATGGTGTTCTGATTGGCAGTGATCACATGGATGGTGGTTATGAGTTCTTTCAGGATGCCAAAATTGTCACAGATGATTTTAGTTGGGGGAGGGCATGTTAAGCAGTTGGTGGTGCAGGAGGCATTGCTTACCTGAGGGAGTGGTGGTATTCCTGTGGTTCACACCCATTACCAACATTAAACATCAACAGAAGAGATAGAGATAATCATCATTTTAACACTTTCCTTCAAACGAGCCCAGGCCTTCCCCATGGTGGATGAAACTACAGTGGATGCAACACCATAAACACATTTGATGTTGGCAGGATCTTGCTCCTGGCAGTAGAAGATGAGATTTTTATTGATAAGCTTCCCATTTTCCATATTGATGCCACTGAACTTACCATGGCTGGAACCATACTGGAACAAGCAGACCATGTAGTTGAGATCAATACAAGTCTCATTAATGTTGACAATATCTGTTTGCCAGGGCTGAATGCTGTCCTCATGACCAGTTGCCCAATGTGGACAAATCTGTTCACTCTCACCTTCACCATGGTGTCTCAGGAACACAGTTGGCCCTGCAAAAGAAGATAAGCTATCTGACAAACCCGGAGAAAGAGAGAGCCAGTATTGAAGTTTCATGTAATTTTTATTTACATTTAAAATAATATATCCAAAGATTTTAAAAAATCTAGTTAGAGATGAAGAAAAATGAAAAGCATGGTAATAATTATATATTCAGTAATCACAGATTATTAGCAAGCAATAGTTTAAGACTGTTGAAGAGGATTTAACCAAATAATTAACACTTTAAAAATCAATTATACCACACAGAAATAAGAAAATATCTAGTACTTTGTGCTTACTTTAAGATATTTTAAGCAGAATATTTGATATTAGTGATAAAAACACAAATTGTGGAACTACCCTATCTAGATTCTCATTCATGCCTTGGCCCTTGAAAACTATGTGCTCATACTTGTTTATTTCCTTTTAATCCTCAAATTTATAAAATTGGTGAACTTATAAAATCAAGTTTATTGTTACAAAAATTAAGTAAATAAGTATATGTAAAATAGAAATAGACCAGAAACAGTAGTAGTTGTCATAAAACTTGTATAACTTGAATTATTTCTCCAACAGACATATTGTAAAGCTCACCTATTGCCTATATGCCTATATCATAGTCAAATATTTCTCTTTGTAGAAACCATTTGTTTTGTAATGTAAAAGAGAAAATGTGCACCTAAAATGTCTATTTTTTAATAGGATTTCAGAAGCTTTAGCAAATCAAAATTAAAGATTTAGTTTAGGAGGTGATTGGTTTAAAAGAGAAGATTTGTTATAAAGGACAATTAAAGTATGTCCTAAAGTGTAAGCATTTTATAAATTGAAATGGAACTAAAAAGCATGGCAAATTAAATTATTTTACACAAAATAGTTATGTAGAGGTGAACTAGATAAATCTCATAAACATTAATATTAAGATGTTTTTTGTTATACTTCTTGACTATATTTGATCTTCTCTCTCTCTCTCTCTCTCTCTCTCTCTCTCTCTCTCTCTCTCTCTCACTTGCAATTTTTTTTTTTTGTACCAGGTGCATTCTACTTTAAAGCTAATTCTCTGTATTTTGAAACTTTTAAACCAAGTTGTTGAGGGTGGCTTCAAATCTGTAATCCTCCTGTCTGGGCCTCCCAAATGTTGGGATTACTGCCATACACCATTACACACAGCTTTATATTTTCTTTTAAAAATACTTTTATTAGAGAATTGCTATTAAATATAATGAGAATAAATGTGATAATAATATACATGTACATAACTTCTTGTGTATTGTATTACATTTGTTTTGATTTCATTGAGAATGCTAGATCTTTAAAAATTTAGATCACAAGAATAATGAAGTTACCCATCATGAGGATGGTGGTGGGCATGCCAGAAGAATGCATTAAAAAAAAAAAAAGGTTATCTATGGAAAAGTAAATGTGGCTTCTGATAAATGTAATACAAAATGAAGAAATATATAATACATATGGTATTTTATGTATTCCCTGTAAATATTTGAGCATGCTTTTAAATAAATAATGTCAAAACAGATAAATAAAAAAAATAAACTGATAAGAGAAAAATAATAGCTGAGCTATGGTTTATGATATTCCTTACATCTTGAGTGTTTACTCATCTTTTCTCTTGAAGATCAGTCTAATGGCATGGATGGTATGTTGAAATCTCCCAATATCATTTGAGATCTGATGTCTTTAAAATTTATTAGATAGCATCATTGCTAGTTCTATTTGTTTTACTTCTCCATTTGCATGGTATATTTTTCCGATCCTTTCCTCTTTTTTTCTATGGAAATCTTTGACTGTAAGAATAGTTTCTTGAATGCAGAACATAGTTGTATTATATTTTTTAATCCACGTTGCCAGTTTATATCTTTAAATTGGGGAGTTAAGACCTTTTACATTCAGTGTTATTATTGAAATATGAATTTGTTTCCTGTCATTTTGCATTCTATATTCTGTTTAATGTAGTGTTATTTCTCCTTTGCTTAGTTGCCCACTTGATTGAATTTGTCTCTTCTCTGGTTCTGGAATTTTCTTCTTAATTTTTTTTTACATTCTTTTATTAAGTATTTTCTATAGTGGTAACTTGGTAGTCATAAATTTTTAAAGTTTCTGCTCATCTTGTACATTTTTAATTTTTCCATTAATTTTGAATGATATATTTTCTGCATATATAAATCTTGGCTGGATTTTCTTTCAGGGTCTGGAGTACTTCATACCAGTCCCTCCTGATATTCATAACTTAGGTTGTGAAGTCTGTATTGATTTTTATTGTTTTGCCTTTGAATGTCACCTGCTTTTTTTATTCTCACTGCTTTTAAGATTCTTTGCTTGGACTCTGTGTTAGTCATCTTGATTATTATGCTGCATGGGGAGGTCATTCTGTGATTTTGTCTTAATAGCATTTATTATATCTCCTGTACATGGATAGCCAAGTCTTCTTTATGTTTGGAAAATTATCTGAAATTATTTCTGTGAAGAGATTATGAATACCATTGGTCTGTGCATCATTACCCTCTTCAAAACCTTTTATCTGTAAGTTAACATGCTTTGTATTGTCCCACAATTGTTGAATGTTTAGGTTCTGTTTTTGAAATGTCTTCTGGATACTGTTAACTGATTTTGGTTTTGAGTGGATTGTCTTCTAAGGCTGATGTTTTGTTTTTCATGTCATCTAACATTCAAGAGTTTTTTTTTTTTTTTCTATTGCTGTCTTCAATTTATTTCTTGACTTCTTCATTTCATCTAAGGCCTCCTTCTGGTTCTTTCTTAAAGTCCCAATTTTCTCCTTTACTTTCTATATGCTTTCTGTGAGGCCTTTCCTCATATTGAAGATCAGAATTTGGAATTGTCCTTCTTGCATTTCTTGTGGATCAGTATTGACAATCTTCCTTGTTGTTGAGTTGTGGAAATTTATTGTTTTCTCCCTGTTTCTCATCCTTCTATTTTCAGAGTTTTCAGATTTCTGTTTCTTTTGTTTCATCATTTTCTATGTGTTTGAGTCATTGTTGATGGGTACTGCTCCAGATTGCTGTTGGAAGGGATAAGTCTAACCACTGCTCACACTTTGATAGTAACTTTGAAGACTGTGTCTACTGTGACCCCACTGTTGTTCTACCTGTAGATTGTCAATACTGCATTGTGGTTACTCTGGTGTTCCTTCTGACCACTGCTATGGTGGCATTGATGGTTTTTAGACACTAAGGTCAGATATTCTGTCTGTAACCTTCTTTATAGGGAGTCATCTCAGAGCTATAAGCAGAACAGTTTGTCACCTATTTGTTTTTAAACCTCAATGTGCAGACTATTGTGCATTTTCTTCTGTCCACTGTGGTTAGTTTATCCTTAGTGTCTGATGGTCCTTTTCCATGCTTCATCTCTCTGGTTCAATCTCAACTGTAGGAATTTAGAGGTGTCAGCTGGTATATACAAGGAGAAGTTATGTTGTATTCAAAGGTGACAATTGGGTGAGGGGGAGGAGCTGGAGTGATGGGTTCAGAAATATGGTAGAGGAAATGACTGAGTTGAATAAGAGTTTCAGTGTAGTAAGGTAATATAAGGTAGAGATGAGACATAGTGAATATATAGGAGGATTCTAGCAGTCAGTGTAAAGTACTAAGATATAATAATGTAAAATAGATTGAATATAAACAAAGAAAATATTTTTCAAAAAAGAAATTAGATAGTAAAGAGTAAGCTTGTAAAAGAAATGGAGAAGAGAGGAAACACACACAGAAAAAAATAAACAGCCAAACAAACAACAAAAACAAAAACTGCAATCCTGCAAATATACAAGAGCAAAGCAGGCTTTTCCTCTGTAGTCCTCCTGGGTTTGCATGAATAATTTCAGCAGTTTAATGGCTACTCGTTGATGGGGTGTGTCCATACAGTGCCTAAGGAGATGCAGCCTCCCTTGGCCTGAGCGGCCTGCAGCCTAAGGCAGAACTTTAAGTAAAGTGATTCAGCAGAAAATGGGCTAAAGATGGCACCTGGAGGAAGCTACGAAGGCGTGGTTTCCCCATTCATTATGGGTGGGGAGACTGAGCGGTTTTTCCCTTTTTACCTTTAAAGGAGCTTTCTGCACACATGAATGGCTCGTGTACTGGCCTGGGATTGGCTGTAAACTATGTGCTAGTGATCTTTATCCCGGATAGGCTAGGCTATTTGTCATGGGAATTCCCCTCATGGCTTGGTGCTATATATATGATTGTTTGGAGAGAAATAAATGAGATCTTGCTTGACATATCTCCTGGCTCCGCGTGGTGATCGGGCCGTCGGTACTCATCATGTTGTTAATCCCCGCCGCTGTTGGGCTGGATTCCCAACAACTCATTACACTTCTTTAAGGCCTTTCAGTATATTGAAGAAGAAAATTTGGAATTCTCCTTACATTCTTGTATATTAGTATTAGTGATGTTCCTTTTTGTTTAGTTAGGGGATTTATTGTTTCCTCACTGTTCTTATTCTCGTATTTTCAGAGTTCTTAGGTTTGTGTTTCTGTTACCTTGGCATCTTCTCCCTCTTTGTGTGTGAGTCCTGTGTATATTTTATATCACTTCATAATAAGGTCTGTGCTGGGGGTAAATAATCTGACTCAAATACTCAAACTTTGACTTAGTCCTGCAGAGCCTCTTTAATTAGTTGTAGTTCTTGGTGCAGATAAACAGGAGTATTTGATTGGTTGCAGGTCAGTACTCTCCTGGCACAAACTTCACAGGGTCAGGACTATGAAGCTCTATTTAGGGCCTGCAGCCTGATGACTGGGATTTAGTGCACCCCAGAGACCACCACTGCTCTGCTGACTGGGAGCCTATAAGACTCCAGAGTGCTGTCCTCTGACCTCTGCAACATTGGGTTTAGCAAGGCCAGTGATTGATATGTTCTGAATATATGGTCCAAATTTTTGAGCTTTGATGGCCCCTGGACATCACTCCAAATCTGCTTGTTATAGCCATATGAGGTACTTTAAGTCACTAGCTTACATGCATGCCAGATGCAAACTCTGCTGGTGGACAAAATATTGAATTGCTAGCTTTTGGCTGTGATCAAGTTATACCCTACTGGGCTGCTGGTCTTTTGGCAGATTCAGGTCAATATGGCACCACTGCCACTCTCTACCCAAGGCCCAACGTCTGGCAGGAAGAGATCGCATGGTTCCAAGCTGGGGGCTTGGGTGGCTCAATTCCTTAACCCCATGGACACCACTCCTTTCCTGGGTGGCCACATTCCCAGGGGCCCCTGGTGGCCTCCGGTGCTGGTGCTTTTGGCCCAAAGATGGTCAGGCTCAAGTTTATTGCTTTTGGAACCTGCAACTCAGTAAGCTTATCTATTTCTCCCTGGCACCACTAGTCGGTGTTCCACATGATCCTTAGAGACACTATAAGGGCTGTGTGAACTGTAGGCTGTAGTTTTTTCCTGTCTGTCTCTAGGAGCTATCTACTAATTTATGTTCCTGCTCTCTTTGACAATAGGCCCCACCTCTGCCTCCACAGGGGTAATTTTTGTGGTCTCAGGTCCCCTGAGAGTCTATTTTCTTGCCATGTAAGTTCCTGTGGAATGGGTTCAGCAGCAGCCGCCATGTCAAGTTGGATTGTGTGTTCTGCCATGTCCTTGTCAAGCATGGGAAAAAATGCCTACTGTGTTCAATGATGGTGTATAGTTGTCAGCCTTACAACAATCTGATTTCTTCCCTGAGTTCCCTGGGAGCCTCAGTACTGGCAGCCACCATCTTCTCTTGCACAGCCTGACATATGACTGCACTGGTCTCCAATCTTTGTTCCCCAGGTGAGATGCATGGAGCACTTTACAGGTCTCTGCTCTTTATTCTAGTTGTGGTTCTACCACTTTTAAACTTTTGTGGGTTTTTGTTGAGTTTTTCACTGCTTTTCTTCTCTTGTTGAGAACACGTCTTCCCAGTGGTTAAGTTGCAAATCTCAGTGTGCTTGGATCCTGCTGTCTCACTCTAAGTCACCATCTTAGTTCCTGTATCAAACATTTTATATACCCATTTGAACTCAAATGAGGGTAACATTTTGGACATTTTTGTAATTTAAGTAATAAGTATAGTGATGCATTTATAGTTATACACTTCACTTGAATCAATGAAAATGTAGTTGTTTAATTTTTTGGTGACTGATTAAGTACACCTTCTTCACATATTGGATAACAAAAAAAATTAAACTTGTCATTAAAAATATACCAATCCTTTCGGGGTTGAAATACTTGTATTGCATTTCAAGTGTACTTTTAAGTTAATTTTTCTGGTTCTAAACTGTTTGCTCTTCACCTAGAGAACTGTAGCATAAATTAGTTGGAGATAATCAATGATGGCAGCAGCAGGCTCAGGACTTCCTCCAGGGATTTTTAGTGGGGTTTTTTTGGCTTATTATTGACTTCTCCATTCACTCATGGTGTCTGTGCCCACAGTGTTAGGTCCAGGTTGCTGATGTGTTTGAGGACTTGTGAACTCTTACTTCTTTACTTTTTTCACTGGTTTGGAGTTCAGCTATCGTCCTACTTACTCAGAACCATTTTTGCTTCCAGCAAATCTGAATCCTTGAAACATCACCAATATCCCCACTGGAATCCCATGTGGTTTTTTTGTCTTATAACCCTCAGCATCTCTGTCACTTTGATTTCACCAATGAATAAAAATTATAAGGGGACAGCAGTGCAAAGCATGTTTTGTTATCTCAGGTGGCATTTAGGAGTTTCTGAAAATGTACACTTTGGGACACTAGTAAGTATCTCCTTGTGCTTTTCTGAAAACATTTTGATTGCGAACATTAATGCTGTGCCTTAATCACAGCTGTATTTTGTTCATAGATATACATACAATAAAGTTTTACATATGTAAGGAAATGTTAAGCCAGGTACTGTGGCACATGTCTGCAATCTTAGTACTTGAACCAGGAAGACTGTCAACCTTAGCAACTTAGGGATAACTTCAAAAACTTAGTAAGAACCTGTTTTAAAATTAAAAATAGAAGTGTGTAGCTTGGAAGTACAATTCTCCCAGGTTCAATCCCCATACCACTACCACCACCACAACAAAAGAAATAAATGTATAAATGTAATCTGCTTCATAAAACCTTGTTTGCTTCATAGATTTTGCTGTGTTTACAATGTTCACACCTTAAGGACCATTTCCAAGATTCTGTGTATATATCATGATTGAACCAAATTAGATTGATATAAATGTGTTATTTCCACTACCTACCTACAAAATAACTTTGAGAATCAAATAACCACCTGAATAATTTAATGTTAATATTATTATCTGATTTGTGTATTTGCTGTTCAAATTATTCATTGTGTTTTAAAGTATTGGAAGTCTAAATAATAGACATTAAGTTAAAATTGATATAACATGGAAAGGAAAAGACAGAGTTTTGTCAGGTTTTCATTGAACCGTTATATTCATTCGGAAACCTTTAGCAATTTTAGACAAAATCAACATGGATCCTTTAGAATCATCGAACTGACACTATTTTTAGTATGAGTCATTTTTTATTCATATGATTCTCATTAAGTTCATAATTAGATTTTACTCTCAAATGATTCAGTGAATGTTGTAGATTAATTGATTACTCATTACTGTAAAAATACATCTGAAATTTGATTTTTTCTTTCATTAGTGATTTAGTTACTTAATTTTTACAAGTATAAATATCCCTGACCTATGTAAATTATCTGAATTTTCCAAATCCTTTTGCAATAGTTTATGGTATGATTATAAATAGTATTCATGAATATACAGTGTGTGTGGAGATATGCACACGCATGTTTGTGTATGAAGACAGAAAGAAAGATAATGGATATAATCACATTTGCATGAAGAATATGAAGATATCCTTTTGTTTTACCTGACATTTTTCATGCTTTATTGTATTATTTTGAAAATAAAAAAAACATATTTTACACATATATTGACATTGTAAAGAATTGAAATGGAAATCATTTTTACTATGATATAATAAGCTATTTAGCTATATTTTGCTTTGTGATGAAATGATTCATATTTTAAACAGGGAATAAATAAAATTCTCACTCTGAGAAACAAAACTAAACAGATAACTTTTTAAGAAATCTATAGAGTAGAACATATTATTCATAGAAATCTTTACCAATAAATGTAGTAATTTATGAATAATGCTGGAAGTGTGTGTGTGTGTGTGTGTGTGTGTGTGTGTGTGTGTGTGATTTTGAAATGCTGCTAATTTTTTTTTTTTTTTTTTTTTTTTTTTTTTGGTGGTACTGGGGTTCCTGGAAACCCTTCTACTTCCGGACTACACTCCCAGGCCTACTTTTTTTTTTAATATTTTTATTTGGAAACAGGGTCTCTTAAGCCAGCATAGCTGGCTTTGAACCTGCGTGATCCTCCTGTCTCCGCCTCCCAAGCGCAGGGATTACAAGCATGGGCAACCATGCCTGGCGAAATGCTGCTAATTTTAATCTTATATTGAGGAAATGTTTTGGCCAGGTTAAAAAAATTATTTAAGTGGAAAAATCTTTACTCTTCTGTATTTTAAACTCAGGGCTTGCTTAGTTCTGCATTGTCAATGATGTATTCTCAACAAATCCTGCTTAATTAAATATTTAATGGCATTTAAAATATTAACAAATTTTGAGGCTGACATATTTAACTTCAAATCCTACCTTTATAATAATCAGTGCATTTAATCTACATTATCACTCCTGTTACTTGCTGTACATTATAGTCATTGCAAACAATAATGCCATGTTTGCAAGATACTTCACAAAGCAGTTGACTAATATGTTCAGAAGAAGATGTATAATTCATTCTACCTGTTTTTAGTATTGCTATTTATATGTTTAGAAAATTAAGGTCAAAGTTTAAGCTCAGTAGGATTCTGCTTAACCATAATTTTTAATGTAAATTAATCTTAAAATCAAGGTCAAAATTTAATATCAATCATTCTGCTTCATCTCAGAATAATCAGTTTTTCTACATTAACATGTATAAGTAATTAATTATGAAATAAATTAATTCTAAAATAAACAAGACAAAGGGTACTCCCCTCTCTCATTCTTTTTTTTTTTTCATCTTTATCAAGTGTTTTTCCCTCTCTATATATATATGCTCATCACTTAGAAATAACTGGAAGTCCTTTTTTTTTTTTTTTTGGTGGTACTGGGGTTCCTGGAAGCCAGGCTACACTCCCAGACCTATTTTATATTTTTTTATTTGGAAACAGGGTCTCTTAAACCAGCGAGGCTGGCTCCGAGCCAGTGCCATCCTCCTGTCTCCGCCTCCCAAGCATGGGGATTACAAGCATGCGCCATCACGCCTGGCTGGAAGTCCTTTCTAACTCCCTTATCTGATGGCAATAAAAATGAAGCAAAGTAGAGAGCCTCTCAAAAAAAAAAAAATCACACATCCTCTTTAGTCATCAGCATCACTTTGTCAAACTGCATGCATATGTGTGTATATGTATGTATGAGTCATGTACACAAATGAGTTATAACCAAATTAAAAGTGATGCTGGAGCATAGGAGTAGATAAATAGCTGGAGAGACAAAAAGATGAAGTTTATTAAATTGTTTCTCTAGAAGATAGCTTTTGGATATAAATATCAAAGGATGTATATGATTAGCTATGAGGAAAGTAAGAAATTCTAGGGAAAATTTAAGAAGCTACAGAAAGTTGGAAATGCACTCTCCATGTGTTAAATTAGACAATGGGAAACAAAATCAAACTTAGTTTTGGCTACAAGGATCGTTTACAATTGTCTAATGAATATGGTGAGTTTTAAAAGCAGGAACGTATAAATGTGATTTTTTTTTTCAATAAAATCAGTATGTGAGTCAGGCTTGGGCACGTTTGTAATCCCAGCATTCGGGAGGAGGAGACTGGCGAATAGCGGTTTGCAGACAGCCTCAGCTACTTAGCAATGCCTTTTGCAACTCAGTGAGACCCTGTTTCAAAAATAAAAATACTAAAAAATGAGACTGGGGGTGTATGTAGCTTAGAGGGACAATGCCCTTAAACCTGGGTTCCATCTCCGGTACTGCAAAGAAAAAAAAAATCAGTATGCAAATTTTGCAATATAATAAGTACAGTATAATTTTATCATGTACAAAGAGATACTACTATGCAGATTATATGCGCATGATAGAATTTATCAAAAATAAAGTTTTAGCCAGTTGAAAAGTTATTTGGCAAAGGAAATGGGAAACAGAAGTCAGTGGTGGTTGCACATGCTTGTAATCCCAGCATTTGGGAGGCCGAGACCAGAGAATCGCAGTTGGCAGACAGCCTCAGATACTTAGTAAGGCTCTCCACAACTTAGTGAGACCCTGTTTCAAAATAAAGAAAATAGGGCAGGAGGTGTAGCTTGGAGAACAAATGCTCCTGGGTTCCATCCCCAGACCCGCAAAAAAAAAAAAAAAAAAAGGAAACAGAACAGATTTGAAGTGTGTAATTGTAGTACTCAGAAGTCTCTGGGATGTGAAACATAAGAAGACAAAGGAGTGAAATTTGTGTTTGGGCCCTCACAATTGGGAAGACATTAAAAGGAAGATTTTGCAGAAGAAGGAGGTTGTAGTAAGAAATTAAATTAGTTAATTACAGGTATAGGATGGTGATGACAAAGTAGATATGATAGGCAATTAATTCAGCATTTGGTATTACAGTAATAAAGATACTCAAAAATGATACCACTAATTTGATAAGTCTTGACGTTGTCAAACAAAAATGTAGAGGAAAAAGATTTATTATAATCTTAGTTGAAATCAGGCTTTGTTATAACTTTGATAACATAAAATCATTGGGTTCAAATCAAGGGTTGAACTTTATGAAAATAAACCTCGAGGAAATAGTATCATCAAGTTTTTTTAAAGGTAAGACATAAATTTAAGCTTCTAGAAATATTATATAGAAATAAAAGAGCTCATAATAGGATGTGTTCTTAAATTTGACAACTATATTCCTACTCAGTAACTATAAGTAGGAGCTATATACCTGTTTAAAAATATGAAGAAAAAGACTACTCTAAAAGACTAAATGTTTCAAGAAAAAGACTCATCTCTCATGCATCATCTGCTCCTCCTCTCTGTATGTGCTTAGATGTTAAGATTATGTGTCCTTAGCAAATTAAGCAGATTGTTTGTAGTTTGTGTGTGCTAGCTTCCTATTAAATTGCAAGCAATTTGAAATACTGCCTGCAAAGGGCAGAAACATCAGTTAAAAAGGAGAAAGGATCAGAAGTGAAAGTACAAAGGCTCTTTGCAAATTTAATAATGACCAATGGATCATATATCATTATATCCTCCACATATTTATTTTATCAGAAATAGTAAATTCATACATTTTTTCAGAAAAAATATCATTTCATAAATTGAATTCTAGGAGAAAGTTACAAAAATGGAAAGTTCTTTGGTGTCTTCTTTACTTCTTTCTTCAGAGAAGTGATTTCTGTGGACAAATGCATAGGTTAACTTATTTGAGAATTTTTCACAGGGATTTCATCCACTGCTGAGAAGCACTTCCGTTGGTGTGTAATCTATTTATTGCTGCTCGGTAGACTGTAAACATACAATGATTTATACTTCATTCCAATTGAGGAATTGTATCTATTTTCCTACATCTCGGATCTGGAATGCTCATCAAAATTTTTTTCACATAGGTATAGATTTTATCTTCTCTCAAAATGTTAGAATATCTGGCCACTGAAAAATCACAGGCAAAAAACCCTGCATCTTGCCTGTCAAATAATAAAATCTATTTTCTTATGTTTTGAATCTGAGATGATCTTAGCAATTGCTTTATGACAGTTTATGTTTTAACCTCACTCCTCAAGAGATCTTTGAGTTTCCACCTTCCTGCCATTGGAACACTGTAAACACCACATGGAGTAGCTTGCCAGATGATGAAAAATATAGACAACGTCACCTCTGTTGCTTTGGCTACCAGTGCGTTTATGAGCTTGTTAGTGCCTGGCATTGTATGACTGGTTCCGGCAGAAATTTTCTGAATTGTTCATAGTTGATTAACCGTGCATTTAATACACTGAATTATAATCTTTTAAGTAAAAATATATCGATTTAAAGTATTAAATATTGGATTATTTGTTATTCAGCAATCCCTAAATAAAATTTGCTGAACTTGCCTTTCTCAATTTAGAAAATAAAATGTGTACTCATAAATTTAAGTCCTCACTTCAAAATAATCCAGAGACAAAATTAACCATGATTTCAACTGATACTTTTTTACATGTTTGATGATATTTAGTATAATTCTATGTTTTTCTCATTCAAAAAGGGCCTGTGTTGAGTGATAGAAATGCTTGAAAAATAAAATAGTCAAAAAATCAAAGAAATGGCATTCTGTAGAAATGATTCATTTTCACTAAAGTTTTCTTGGATATTCTGGGAAGGAGTCCTAAAACAGAAGAGAGGATGAAGCAAACGGTGTCTCCAGTGGAAATGTGTATGCAGCTGAGGAAGGGAAAAATGTGTGCCATCAGTGACATCAACATGAAGAGAGCAGTCAATAGCATGAGGAACTAAGGATGCGCTAAACTATGAGCCTCATTGGCCAATAGTCTAATGTTCTGAGGCAAGATAAAATCGAAATCTTATCTAAATCATTTGAGTTTTAAATATTAGCATTTAATTCAGTTTAAAAATCACTGTGTGTTTTAGTAATAGATGTTTGTACAATTGAACCAAAGCTTTAAATGTTAAGTGTGTGTACACATACAAACAATATAATCTGCTTTGTGATTTTAAAGTACTTGAGTTCTATAAGGAACCACAAAATCAAATAGTGATCTTTGGTAAAAGTGTTCTAAAGTGGAACGCATTAGATAGCATGTGTTCAATACTTCTTTCATTTATAACTTGCAAAACTCACTAAGAAAAAGGACACACCAATATAATACATTCTTAATGCAGATATCATAATATTTAATTATATTTCACACATGGACTTGGAAGAGCCAAAATTACGAGACTGAGGAAAAACTGAAGTAAATGATTTCTAAGCAATTTCACTCTTTTCCTCAAGATAAAAGTCAAGGTTGATGATAATGTCCTATATTATCTGGTCCTTGCTTATCTCTCTAGTCTCATATCTTGCTAAACAGAAGAGTTCAAATATTATCTATTATCAATTAATTGCTTCTGTTATTAAAAAAGTTATCATAATTGTTCTTGCTTTTGCAACTTTGTACTTGTAGGTTCCTCACTTTGATCTCTCTGAAGAAGTATTGTTCATAATATTCTCTATCTCTTTTGGAGCAAAGATTATATATCTCTGCTACATTAAGTTCAAGATCAATCCTTTGACTGATTTTTGTTAAAAATATCAGTAAAAATGGCTGAGAGAGTTAAAGTGTTATCTGTCATTGTAATTCTTTTAAACTATGTTTTATGAAGTGTTTTTTTTAACTATGTTTTTTTTTTCCTTTTGGTGGTACTGGGGGTGGAACCCAGAGGCTTTCTACCTCCGAGCTATACTCCCAGACTTATTTTATATTTTATTTGGAAACAGGGTCTCACTAAGTTGCTGAGAGCCTCACTAAGTAGCTGAGGCTGGCTTCGAACCTACGTGATCCTCCTGTCTCAGCCTCCCAAGCATGGGGATTACAAGCGTGCGCCACCACGCCCGGCTTTTAACTGTGTTTTAGAAGTGCCATCTCACATGGCCTCTGAGAGATGAGGACAAGCACAACCCCTTAGGAAACCAAACCCTCTGTGGGCATACAGTGCAAGCAATAAAATAAATTTCTTGTTTTAAATCACTGAAATTCTCAGATTGTCAGTGTTTTAAAAATTTTCTTTGGCAACATAGTCTATACTGTATCATTCTTTTTTATCTATATATTTAATTCATCATTTCTTTGACTTATTGCTATTCATTCTTTAAGTTTTCATTCTTCATGGAAGTCTCTGGCACTCTTCTTCCCAGATTCGTTGCCATCCTATATTATCTCAACCCATTTATTTATAATTAGATCTACTATATACATAGATGGCAATTGATAAATATTAGTGGAATATAGTACTAATAATGAATTAAACAATGAAACATTATGAGCCCTTTTATATAATCAAATTCTTCATTGGCCTTATGGCTCTATAAATAGTCAGAGAAATGAGAAAGAAGTTAAGGAAACCCAGAGTTACAACAGGAAAACATTATGTTATAGTTTGGATCCAAAAAGTCCCTGCAAAGCTCCTGTATTGAAGGAATGTCCCCAGTGTGAAAAGTTCAGAGAGGGCCATGATGGCTGGAGAACAGGTGTGGTCTTGGGAACTATATCTGTCTAGGGCCCCTTCCCCTCCTCTCCCTCTCATTCTGCTTTTGGCTGTCATGACATGAGAGCTCTGTCCCTTTACCCCACACCTTGTTGTCTCCATGGCTGCAGTTTTCACCTCCAAGTCATCCCTGTAGACAGAGGCATCTGAAACCATGAGCCCCAAAAGACCTTTGCACCTCTAAGTTGTTCTTTTTCCATATTTTGGTCGCAGCAACCAGAAAGCTTACTAAATGCATTATCTGTGGTTGTTTAAAATCTTTTATTGTTCTTATGTTTCCAGGCATTTGCCACAAAATTAATAGCTAGAAATTTTATCCTGACATTACCAGATGTTGGTGAGATAGAGTAGAGGCATAGAGTAGTCAAAATGTTCCTTAGTACATACAGTGTTGCTTCAGATTCCACTTTGAAATTCTTTTCTCCTTTTCAAATGAGCAAATGGCAAAAGGATTTTCAGTGATATTTTTCTGCATTCATAATTGAGCTCTTCACAATCTGTGATGTAACAGGGGACTGTTTGTTAGTAACTCCTAGATTACTAAGATTTGCACATGATTGGTGGAACAGGAGATAGAGATACACACAATAATAAAAGTATGTGTGGGATATTCTGTGATTTGAGTAGGAGAAGACAGACAGACATGAAGTAGATAAGTACTTAGCATATTTGTAATTGTATTCATTTAGCACAAACAATTCAATATTAGCCAATGGACTATCAAATTACCCAGTCATATACAACTATTTTAGATATTAATGCCAAAATAGAGCTAATTATTTTGAACTCAGAAAATTGAACTCAGAAAAAAATAAATATTAATGAAACTGATTTAGCTGAAACCGGAGGCTCATGGTTCGCCAACAGCCTCATCTACTTAGTGAGGTCCTCCGCAACTTAGTGAGACCTGGTTTCAAAATAAAGAATAAAAATAGGGCAGGGGGTATGGCTTAGAGGTTAAATGCCCCTGGGTCCCATCCCCAGACCCCCCCCCCCAAAATAAACTGATTTAGATTTCAGGAACATCCTAACAACATATCCCTGAATATATTCATGAATATTTTTCTCTTAAGAATAGTTTTCCCAGGCATGGTGACATAGTCCTATAATCCTTGTATTTGAGAGGCTAAAACAGGAGGATCATGTGTTCAAGGCCAGACTCAGAAACTTAGCAAGGCCCTCCAGAATGTAGTGAGACTCTGTTTCAAAATTAAAAATAAACACAAACATAAAAATAAAAATAGAGCCAGGCATGGTGACTCATGCTTGTAATCCCAGTATTTGGGATGCTGAGACAGGAGGATCACAGGTTCTCAGCCAGCCTCAGCTACTTAGTGAGTCCCTCTGCAACTTAGTCAAACCCTGTTTCAAAATAAAGAATAAGCCGGGAGTGGTGGTGGACACTTGTAATCCCAGCATTTGGGAGGTTGAGACCAGAGGATCATGGTTCACAGACAGCCTCAGCTACTAAGTGAGGCCCTTTGCAACTCAGTGAGACCTGGTGTCAAAATAATGAATAAAAAATAGGGCTGAGAGTGTAGCTCCGAGGTTGATTGCCTCTGGGTTCCATCTCCAGACCCGCAAAAGAAAGGAAAGAAAGGAAAGAAAGGAAAGAAAGAAAGAAAGAAAGAAAGAAAGAAAGAAAGAAAGAAAGAGTAAAATTTTGGCCTGCGAGTATGGCTGGGAGGTAGAATGCCCCTGTTCATTACCCAGTACTTATAAATAATAACTAAATAAATAACTAAATAAATAATAAAACTACATGATGTACATTCGCAAACCTATCAAAGTCAATCCCTAACCCAAACCTGAAAAGAAGGAGCAGGGAGGGAATGGAGTGTGAGTTGGAGAAGGGCTAAATGAGTGATATGTGCATGTGTATAACTACAATGCAACAATAAAAAAAAAGTAAAATGGGCTTGGAATGTAGCTCAGAGTTATAATGCCCCTGGGTCAAATCACCAGTACAGAAAGAAAACGAAAGTACATATGTCATAATAAAATATCAAATTAATAAAATAAATGCAGGTTTAAGCTTTGGAATTAAAACTTAGAGCATATTTTTGTCACATATTGTATTTTGTACATGGAAAACTGTGCAGCCAGCTGAGAAGCCTTGGGATTTGACTGGATAAGAGGGGAAAAACATCTATCATTTTTTCTCTCTCAAAAATCAATAATCATGGTTTCAATCTTCTTTAAAGGAATCTGAATTCTTTTTCTGTCTATCCAAAGAAATAAACTTCCTGTGGTCTCTGTCATATGATTTACAGGTTGTTGGCCTGAGACATTGGGGCAGAAAGTCAATAATCTCTTTTGAAAATCCTGCTGAGACTGGGGATCATCTAATACAAGGCGTGCAATCAGAATCAATCCACTATTTAGGGGCAATGTTACTTTCACTTGCCAGAACCACCACCGGGGATAATTTCACTAGAGCTTCTGATGGTTTGTCATCAGCGCTCACTAGAGAATAAGGAATAAGACTTTAAGCCTATGAGAAATGGTTGACATGTGATGTTTCAATTGTTTTATTTCAGCATAAAAAAAAGTGAGACAGAAGCTTGTGCTGATTGAAAGCTGAGAAGAGAGTGAGTTAGAAATGAATAAAAACTTATGTTCCATGAGTATTCTTTTGTGTTAACAAAGACTTCCTTTATGAGATTGCTTATATATTTTTACTGTTATTTGATTCTCTCATGAAATAACTATACACAAAGATTGATGAATAATAAGATCATATTAATATATCAAGAAAAAAGTTAGAGATTTCTAAACCATTATATATTATGAACTCACTAATATAATTTGCAAAAGTGCTTTTCTAATATTTTAAACTATTACATTAGATAAAGTTACAAAGAAATTAGGCTTTGGTTTCTTCTCCCATAAGAGTATAAAAAGAAACAAAAGAGGTAGGGTATAGATAGCTCTGATTCTACTCACTGCAATAGCTCTAAGAATTTACTGTGTCACATTGTTGACAATAATGTAATTGTTCCATTCATTCAAGTAATCATTAATCATAAATAAAAAGCTAATTTTTAAAAGTGCCTTTTCAATATGATTTAAAAGGAGAAAGTAGTATGATTCAGTAAATTTTGAAGAAAAAATAAATATAATCAAGTATAATTTTGTAGTCTATGCTATATCATATATAATTGTAAAGCCTTGATTCAACATTTAAATATTAAGCACTAATTTTTACAGCCTTGTGAGCACTCATAATCCTATTATAACAACAAATAAAATATTTGTGAAAATATCTTTGAAAGTAGGGGGAAGAGGAAAATTCCCTAGTATACATGATGTACATTCACAAACATATCAAAGTCAATCATTAAGCCAAACATGAGAAGAGAGTAGGAGAGGGAAAAGGGTGGGAATCAGGAAAGGGCTAAATGAGTGATGTGTGAAGGTATGCCACTACCATCTTGTACTGAAGTAATATATATGACTAAAATTCACCAATAAAAAAATTTTAGAAAGATGTATGTGGTTTACCATAATCTTTGATTCTTTTGCGGATGCCTCTAGTCTTTTAGTCCCATACCAACCTGCCAAAATTTCAATTTAAGATCCAATAAAATGTTCACCATCTAAATATATATATAAGCACTCCTGGAAAAAGATAATATAATTGTATAATATTGGAAGTATTATGAGAGTAATCATATATATATATATATGTATATATTAGTCAAAATTATTATAGCTATTGATTCCAAAATTGTAAATAAGCTTGGTGATAAGAGATAATTTATTTAAAGTTTTCTAAATAAAAAATAAAATAAAAGACTTAGAGATCCTCTGACAAGCTTGTGAATCATCTCTCTTGATATATTTGTTCATTCATTCATGTGGTGAACATGGTCACTGATAGAGCTGAGGAAAATTTAAGCTGTGAGACACAAGATGTGGGAAAAAAATTCCCAAAATAGTTCCTTTGTTAAAACCATCCCAAGGAAGAAATACAGTTGCTTTGACTTATAATATTTAACAGCCCACACAGTGGCTTAATGACTGCTATTTCTATTATAATAAATAAATACTTGCTCTTCTAAAACTGTATTATAATCATCTACTTATTTTTTCTATATTAAATGTACTATAGACTCTACCAAGAAAAGTATTGTTCGCTATCACAATTTCCAAGCCTAGAAACTGCCTTAAGAAGTAAGCAATACATAACTTTGCAGTGAATGAGTTAAAATTTCTAAAACATTTTTCAGCTACTAGCCTGATGAATTTGCATTTATGCTAATAAATTTACACTTCTGATAGATTTCTACTACTTTATAAAAAACATGTAATCACAAAATGAATTAGATGTTTTTTTTTAATTCTTGCATTTTCTTCTCTCTTACAATTTAATGATTTCCTTAAATGTCAAGATTACAGTAGCATTAAGTCTGTAACCTCATTATCCATTTAAATTCTCAAAACTAAGCATATGTATTGTTGCCATAAAAGAGCTCCTATGTGTCTGAAGACACGTTTGTTAAGTAAAAGGTTATATGCACATGGAATAGAATAACTCAAGCATAAGTTGAAGATAGAAGTAAAATGTTCTGTGACCTATGTTTTTTTAAAGTTCACCAAAGCCAGATGAGATCAAGATATTCCATTTGACATTTCTCTTTCATTTGCCATTAGTATTTCTTTACAAGAATCTTAGAGGAAAATAGCATATGGAAGAAAAATACAAATATGCAATAAGAATGTGATACTTGCCAGTTGAAATTCATCTTTGATTTTTATTTGGAATAAAAAGTGGTCCTTAAGACAAGAATCTCTAATAACTTTAGAACACAATAAACAAAACTGTAGACAAAACAAAATACAGAAAAAGGTTTTAGTTTCTATAGTAAAATAATGAATTATAAATTCAAGGCAAAGGAAAATATATTTTCCACCAAAAATTGATTCCAAAATTGTAAATAAGCTTGGTGATAAGAGATAATTTATTTAAAGTTTTCTAAATACAAAATAAAATAAAAGATTTAGAGATCCTCTGACAATCTTATGAATCATCTCTCTTGATATATTTGTTCATTCATTCATGTGGTGAACATGGTCACTGATAGATCTGAGGAAAATTTAAGCTGTGAGACACAAGATGTGTCTCACACATCTTTGGTGGAAAACATATTTTCCACCAAAAATATATTTTTGCACCATGGAAAAATCAACCAATATTTTCATATTGGGAGTTAGCAACACTACGAAAAACTGTCGTATCTATGTGTTCAGAAGAAAACAAACAGAATCACTTTAATGCCCACTGTATGAGTATGCAGATGTGCTTTTCTTCTAAGTGCCTGAAAGTATGTAATATGTGTGAGATTGCATACTTACATAAAAAAGTAAATTTTGTTAAAATAACATTGTGCAAATAAGTTTAAAAATCCTGCAAAAGACTAAGGATGGAACCACCATACAACCTAGCTATAGCACTTGTTGGCATCTTCCAAAAGAATTAAAGTCAGCATACTTTAGTGATGCCTGCATACCCAAGTTGATAGAAGTACAATTCACAGTGGTCAAGATAAGGAAACAGCCTAAGTGTCCATGGGCCGATGGAGAGATAAACAAAATGTGATATATACGCACAATGGGGTTTTATGCATCTACAAAGAATATCAAATTATGACATTTGCAAAGGAAAAGATGAAATTACAGGACACCATGCTAAGTGAGGTAAGACACACTCACATGTTGAGAGCTACATGTTTGTCTCATATGTAAAAGCTAAAGATAAAAAAAAAGTGTATTTTATGAAAAGAAGAGGAAGAATAGTGTAGAGGATGGGGATTAGTGCAAGAAGGAGAAAGAAAGGTAAGAGAGTGAAATACACCTAATTACGCTATGTGCAGGTACAAATATGTCACAGTGAGACTTACTTAATAGAGGAAAAGAAGAGAACGATTTGTACAGTTAAAACAATCCAGTCGGCTGGGCGTGGTGGCGCACGGCTTGTAATCCCCGTGCTAGAGAGGTGGAGACAGGAGGATCGCGCAGGTTCGAAGCCAGCAGCGCTGGCTTTAGAAGACCCTGTTTCCAAATGAAAATAGGTCTGGGAGTGTAGCCCTGAGGTAGAAGGGTTTCCAGGAAACCCAGTACCACCAAAAACAAAACAAAAACAAACAAACAAACAAAACCCAGTCACCACTGAAAAATGTGAAAATGTGAAAATAATTTTTATGGTAATAGCTTTCCCCTTTGCAAAAAAGAAATGCCCCCAGGCCAACCTAAGCAAGTGGAGTGCCACTACCTAATTTATCTCTGTTATTCTAAGAGGTTGATAAAAGTGAAAAGGGGCTTATATGAGGAGGTCCATTAGAGGGCGGGGAGGGGCTGGGTTGCCAGGGGACCTCCAGAATTACAAAATGGTTTGAGTTGGTCTAGTGGATCCTATCCCCAACTCTCTCAGGGCAAAGCATCCTGCTCCACCTGATCCTTTCCCAGAAGGTGAAGAAAGACCATCCCAGAAACCCTGTTGAAGAGGTCTGGCCTCCGGGACTTCCTGACCAGAGCAGAGCGGCAAATTCCAGACCAAGCACCCCGGCTGCCCTCCAGCTTGCCCCCTGGGCCAACACTGGCCTCTGTCCTCGCCATCTGGTCCAACATAGCTAAAGCAGGTGAGAAGACAGGCACGAGGGCGTGGGACAAGGCATGGACAAAAAACGTAGAAAAGTGATGTCCAATCCTTTTTCTTCTTTCCCCCCATTAATTAGGTTTCACTCTTTAGTGATCTAGTTCACTCATATAAGTGCTACCTACTCACAGGTGCCCCCTCCCACCCTATCCCAGGCCACCTCTCAGTTTATAGCATTCCTGTCCCCCTTCCTGCCTATGAGACCTGCCTGCTCTCGTCTCCACCCTCCCAGGCAGGTGACTCAGTTCCCCAAACCCGAGGAACAGGGTCCCTCTGTGCTGGGGTATTTAAGGCGGTGGATGGGGAACTTATTTTTGACATTTCTGTGAGAATTTTATGTAAATAACTACTTCATAATGCATTCAAATTGAATTTCACTACATTGTGAGTTAGCATAATAAATAAGCATCCTCTACTATCATTTGATTTCTCCCCTTTCCCTAGAACTTTGATCCTGGTCGGTAGAACCAGAAATCAAGTCAGAAGAGCCTCCTCCCCTGAGGCAGAATGGATGTGTGTGCAGTCCTTACACATATACTTAGGAAACTGAAATTTTTATTTTTGCAAATGCAAATTAGGCTGAAGAGCTATTGCTTGCGACTATTTTTATTTTTGTTTGTTTTTAAATGAGTGCTACCTTGTTTTGTAATGGCAGCAACTTGGGAAATGGTACTTTACTGGAACTCTACTAGCTGTTCTCACTGAATGAATTTGATTGTACCCTTCCTCCCACCTGGTGAGCTGTGCCTTATTCTGTATGAGGGGGCTGGGGTGCAGACTTTCTGGAGTTTGTCCTTTTGATGCCTGAGCACTTTAGTTTTCTTCCCAGTAAAGATTAGTTCAGCAACAAACCAATTCATTATGCTGTTTCAATTTCAAAATAAAGAAAACATATTAAAAAATTCACATATTTTAAACATACTCTTACATAAAGCTGTAATTTGTATTAATCTTCTAAACCATCCATTACAATGCACATTTTATTTGTGCATTGTAATAACACCTTGTGATAAAGTTCTTTAATGAAATATTTAAAAATTAGTACAGTGCCGGGCGTGGTGGCGCACGCTTGTAATCCCCGCGCTTGGGAGGCAGAGAAAGGAGGATCGCTCAGGTTTGAAGCCAGCCACGCTTGCTGGCTTAGGAGACCCTGTTTCCAAATAAAAATATAAAATAGGTCTGGGAGTGTAGTCCGGAGGTAGAAGGGCTTCCAGGAACCCCAGTACCAGCAAAAAAAAAAAAAAAAAAAAAAAAAAAAAAAAAAAAAATTAGTACAGTGACAGAAGTCAAACATATGTGCTCAAATGAAAACTACAAAGATGTATAAATTTGAATTGTAGTCACGCTGATCCTAGACTTCTCACCAATTAATTTATTTTTTAATATTTTTATCAAAATAAACAAAAATATTATAGGTAATATGATAATCATTTATTTTTGTTTTGTTTCGACAGCAACATACAAGTTTAGTTTCTCTTTCATGAGTAGTATATTGCCCTGTTCCATAATTATAGGTTTTGTCATTGTCAGTATATATTTGTTAATTTATGATGGTTTAGAGGTAGCCATCTTAAAAATGTAAAAGTTGAAATGCTCAGGTTCTATGCATAAATGTTTCTTCTTCTCAAGGCTTTAGTAAAACTACTCTGAAAGCATTTAATAGAATCTGACCTCTCCCATACTCATCAATTTAATTCATTCAACGTCTATCCATAATAGCTCAGAAAAATCATCAGTCTTCTGACAATCTTTGTGGGTTTATAGAGTTTGATTAATCTATCCACTTTGATATTTCAGAATTAACAATGAGTTTGATCTCTTCTAATCAGTGATCTATGGAAGCTATAAAAGTGAGTGATCTTTTCTCCATGAGAGAGCCAAAGAGCTCAAGCTGTCATTCACTCCCTGTTTATAGTTAGGTACATTTTGCTCAATCATCTTGTAAGACCATAAACTTTGGTTTTACGTGCTACTGAAATTTCATGAATGATACTATTTTTGAGTTATTGTTGAAGTAGTACTTTTTATTTAAAAAAGGATTTTCTGCCAGGCATGGTGGTGCACACTTGTAATCCCAGTGCTTGGGAGGCTGAGACAGGAGGATCGTTCAAAGCCAGCCTCAGCTACTAAGTGAGACTTGCAGGACCTTAGTGAGACCCTATTTCCAAATAAAGTATAAAATAGGTCTGAGAGTATAGCCTGGAGATAGAAAAGCCCCTGGGTTCTATCCTCAGTAACACACACACACACACACACACACACACACACACACACACAAGGAGCTTCTAATATGGCTCCAAAATCAAAGAAGGAATTCCTTCCCAAAGCCTAAGTTGATGCAGAGGATCTAAAATCCAAGAAGACAGTGCTGAAAGGGTCTTTATATGAATTGCCGTAAAATAGATATGTATGCCACCCACCTCTACAAGCCAAAGACCTTCCAGCACTAAGTGCCCTTAAAAAGCACTCAGAAGAGAGAGAAGCTTGAGCACTGTGCCATAATCAATTCTCTGTGACCATTGAGTGAGCAATGAAGAAGACAGCACACAGTTTTGTTCACTGTGTATGTTGAGCCCAAACACACCTAATCCAAACAGGCTGTGCAGAAACTCTAAGACACTGATGTGTGCAAAGTCAATATCTTTATGAAATCTGGATAGAGCCGGGTGTGGTGGCGCACGCTTGTAATCCCCGCACTTGGGAGGCGGAGACAGAAGGATTGCGCTGGTTCGGAGCCAGCCTCGCTGGCTTAAGAGACCCTGTTTCCAAATTAAAAAAATATACAATAGGTCTGGGAGTGTAGCCCGGATGTAGAAGGGCTTCCAAGAACCCCAGTACCACCAAAATAAATAAATAAATAAATAAACAAACAAACAAATAAAAATAAAAATAGAAAGCTGGATAGAGAAAAAGCATGTGTTTGACTGGGTTTGAATTGTGATGCTTTAGATGTTTTCCACAAAATTGGGATCATATAAACTGAGTCTGGATGGCTAATTTTAAATATGTCCATTAAAAAATAAGATTTTTGTGTGGTACTGGAAATAGAACTCAGGAGCATTCTACCTCCCAGCTACATCTCCAGCTCTATGTTTTACTCTTTATTTTTAAAACAGGGTCTCACTAAGTTGCAGAGGGCCTCACTAAGTAGCTGAGGCTGTCCGTGAACAGCGATCCTCCAGTCTCAGCCTCCTGAATGCTGGAATTACAAGCGTGTGCCACCATACCCAACATAAAAAATAAGAAATATAAGTAATGCCATACTTATCTATAATTATAAATGTATATTAAACAATAATATTAAACATTTCAATATATTACTTGGTGATATTGGAAGTAGGGTAAAGATAATAAAAATCCACTAATAACTTCTTTATTCTTCTGCATATTCTACTCTTTTTAAGCTACATTTCTATAAGTCATCTACCTTTATTTGGATAAAAAGAATTTGTAGATTCAGCAGAAATATAAAATAAATAATCAGCAAGTATAAGCATTAGAGTGAATGTGGGATGAGGAAAGAAAGATGTCCTAGAATCTCCTAAATTTAGTTCTGGCACAAAGGTAGAGATGGTGGTGCCTACTCATAGGACACTGAACATGGGGAGAAAACTACTTGAAATCAGATTATGAGCTTATTACTGGCCATTTTTACTTGTCATAGAGATGTTAAATGAAAATGTTGAATAAACAAGGAAAGGGTAAGTTTCCCAAACTTAAATACTGTATCTTTTTGTTTGAGATCTTTAACAATTTTTAATAGAAAAATTGCCTCTTGTAAAGAGGCAAAATTTTTTATATCTCAAGGCTATGAATAAAAAAATGGTAAAAATATACCTTGGATCTGCACTGTAATTAATTACGTTGTCTCTTGGCATTACACATTGCCTTTTGTCACAATTTTCAACTTAAAATTTCAGTCTTTGAAACTATGAAAAACTAAACACTGTCTAATATGTCAGATTTTTGAAGTAAGTATACATTGAAAAAAACTATTTTCTATTATCCTCAATACTCATCTATTTTATTGTAAAAGTTAGATAAGGAAACTCTGAGTACTCTCAATTTATCAAACCAGGTAAGTCCAACTGGACATGACGATACACTACTATAATCCCAATACACGAAAGGCTAAGAGAAGAAGTCTGGAAGTTTGAGGCCAGTTTTGGCAATTTCACCCTATTAATAAAAAAACAAAAAACAATGGCTGAGAGTGTAGCTCAGGGACAGAGTGCTCCTAAATTCAATTCTTATTTTAATAAAAAAAGAAAAGAAAGTAAAAAGCAAAATACCAAAGTTATGGATGTATATCTATATTTATAGCTGCACAGTTTACAATCGCCAAACTCTGCAACCAGCTGAAATTTTCATCAGCAGATGAATGGATTACAAAACTATGGGATATGTACACAATAGAATTTTACTGAGCCATAAAGAATTATGTAATTTGCAGTGAAATGAATGGAACTGGGGAACATTATGCTAAATGAGATTAGTCAGTCCCCAAAACTAAAAAGTCAGATGATCTCCCTAATATGTGGAAGACAGGAAGAAAACATAACATAGGAGGGAGTCCAGACAAAAGAGAAACCTTAGACGAGTGTAGAAGGCAACCAGAGGGAGATGGGAGGGGAAAACCTCAATGGACAGGATGGGCATACACAGCTTATCAAAGTCAATAACTATGATGAACAGGGAAATGAGAGAATGGGGAACTCATAGGGAGGAAGGGGGCGGCTAAATGAGTGTTGTGTGCCTGTATGCCACTAGCACCCTGAACTTCATCAAAATGTCTGATTACAATACACCAATAAAACAAAGATTTGTAAAACTTCAAGACAAAGAAAACCTCACACACACAAACACACACACACACACACACACACACACACACACACACACACACCTTGAAGTCCTGTGTTTCAGATCTTCATCTTTCTACTCCTCATATTAAAGTGAAATAGTTCACTGCCCATAACACTAGGACACTAGCATTCTGCATTTTAACAGCATTCAGAAA
The DNA here is from genome assembly GCF_963383645.1 of Muscardinus avellanarius. NCBI lineage: Eukaryota > Metazoa > Chordata > Mammalia > Rodentia > Gliridae > Muscardinus > Muscardinus avellanarius. Next base: position 90,976,450 of record NC_137791.1, read on the forward strand.
AAATGCAGTAGACATATCACCCAGACAGGATATATTTTTTCCTAAACCTGAAAGAATTTATTTAGATATTTTATTATTTTTTTGTTTCACTCGGAATTGAACCCAGAGGCATTCTACCTACCAGAGCAATTTTATTTCTTATTTGGAAACAGGGTCTCACTAAGTTGCTGAGGGCCTCACTAAGTTGTTGAGGCTGGCTGTCCCTCTGTCTCAGCCTCCAAATATTGGGATTACAAGTGATCACCACCACTCCTGGCTAGATATTTTATAATTAAAGAACTTTAAATAAGTTTTAGAATGTAGTCAATGTTATAACTTTTATAGGCCATTAAGCATTATCAAGGTCTGGTTGAATGCTAGTTAATGAGCTGGGTGTGATGGCACAGGCTTGTAATTCCAGTTTGGGAAGCTGAGACCCCGGTTCTTGGCCAGCCTCAGCTACTTAGTGAGGCCCTCTGCAACTTAGTGAGACTCTGTTTCAAAATAAAGAACAAAAAATAGAGATGGGGGTGTAGCACAGAGGTAGAATACCCCTGGATTCCATCCCCAATATTACACGTGTACACACACACACACAGACACACACACACTTATAAACACACACAAACACACATATACACACAAAAAAATATGCTAACTAATGTCTCTGCCAATTTCCTCTGCTTTTTCTTGAGACTATTCTTTCATCAAAGTAACATAACTTAAGCCGGGTGTGGTGGTGCACCCTTATAATCCCTGTGCTTGGGAGGTAGAGGCAGGAGGATCATGCAGGTTTGAAGCCAGCCACGCTGGCTTAAGAGACCCTGTTTCCAAATAAAAAAAGTTTAAAAAATAGGTCTAGGAGTATAGCCCGGCAGTAGAAGGGTTTCCAGGAACCCCAGTACCACCAAAATAATAATAATAATAATAATAATAATAATAATAATAATAATAATAACATAACCTGAATATTATAAAATATTTGCCTTTTAGTTTTTTGTTCTTGGTGACTATAAAGCATTTCATCTGTTTGAAAGAAAATTTAATTTAAAAACAAATGTATCAGATCATAGTAACTACCACTTCCTAAAAATTATCTTGAAAAATTACTAGTCACATTCTAACAATATCCGTGGATTTGTTAAGCCAAAAAATATACAACTATAAGTTCTAAAATTATTTTTATCAACTTGGTATGTGCTATTTATAATAAAAGTGAAACAAATATCATTTCTCTTGACTAATTGTACCATGAATATTACATAAAGCCATTTAAGTGTGTTTCATAAATGAATATGTTCCACTTTAAAATGCATCTTCCTAATTTTTCTTTTTTTGTGTGTGATAATAGGGATTGAACCCAGGGCCTTTCTTCCTTTGAGCTATACTCCATGCCATATTTAATTTTATTTTAAATTTTGAAACAGGATCTTTTAGGTCCTCAAGAGTTTCACTGAATTGCTGAAGCTTGCTATGAACCTGTGATCTTCCTGTCTTAGCCTCCCTAGTACTGGTATGATATATAGGTGTATGCTACCATGCATAGTCAATTTTTTTGAAATTTTAAAATATCTTTATTACATATCCATTTATTGTCTCTATATTTACAAAGAATCTACTACATGTTAGGTTTTCAGTGAATTATTGGGATAGAACAATTAACAAAATGTGCATATTCCTTCTGCTCATAGGCCTTATAATCTTCGAAAGAATATGAGAACTTCATAAAGTAAAGAAACAAAATAAGATAAAAATAAAGGCTGATAAGTATGATTGAAAACAATTGGTTGCTATGGAGGAACTACAGAATGAGCTAGTAAAATAGAATAGGAGACTAAGAAAGGGTAGAAATAATTACAACTTCTGAATATTTGTTTCAGAGTAGACCAGTGCTGTGTCACTCATGTTAATTATTTCCTTTAATTTTTGTTATTGTTCCCAGTATTTTATCTACTACATCGATTATCAGTTATGTCTTGGTATTGGATATTATAAGATATTCTAAGTATCAACCTTGCCATTCATTGTGCTCTAGGAATACCTGTAATTGCTAGCAGTTTCACTTCTTTGCATAGTCCTTCTGGATTTGGAGACCTGTTTATCCACTATTGTAGTAAACTATAAGTATCAAGAAATTAGCATCCTGGAATGCAGGTTTCAATCAACGAGAGATGGAAGTCTTTATATCCTCAACTTCCTGATTCCTCTGGGGGAGCTCACTCTGAGTCAGATATTCTATAATGAAGCCAGAGTTCCTCAGCAGGATTTGGCTTTTATTACCTACAGTAGCAACTCTCTACACAATGAACATTTCACTGTCTGTTTTCTTCATGTATCATTCCCACGTACTTCTATGAATAATTATTTGAATGCCCTAATCCCCTCCCAAATAAACTAGGTTTAGAGTTTGTTCTGCTAAAATTTGTTTCTGTATTGTTGGTTTGGGTATTAAGTATTAGTCTAAGGCATTTTTAACATATCTAATGTATCTATCAGCTATAAAATATCAATTAAACGTGACAAAAATGCTATAGAAAGGAAGACTTACAGGATAAGCTGATTAATATTTCTACTAGTTCAAACAGAGTAAATACATATAAAATATATAAAAATAATATAGGTAATAAAATGTGAATATAAATAAAACCTATTTTATAGAGTAAAGTAAACTAAAAGGATAGATTAATGATAGCAAGATTATGCTTCTTCACTAAATCAGCAGCACTTAACATGAGACTGTTATTTAATAGAATTAAAAGGCATTGTATAAATTAACATCTTAATGTCAAAGATTAGATAGTTATTGAGGTTTTATCTGAAGACAGGATAATACTGCAGGACTTAAGACCATACTATTGTCATTTTTTTTTTCCTTAAGAAAATATGTTGTTCATCTGTGTTATAAAGTGCATGCTTTCAGCAACATTGAGAGTCTTGTACAAGTAAAGGACTTACTTAAATATAACATAGGAATCTGATGTTTAGCGATTATCAAATTAAAGCCAATTTAGATTTTTAAAACCTGTAAGATATCATATGCCAAAATAGAAGAGATATAAGCATAGCACATGCTGTTTCCTGTGGTGTAATAGTAGTCAGTGTAGCAAAAAGGTTACTGCCATTCATTTAAACAAAATGGGTGTTTTATGTACCTACACTGTCAGACAAGATGCAGTTGAGCAATGCTTTTGTCAAACATTATAAAGAGTATAAGTGATGGGGTTGGGGGTTGAGGTAAGGAGAGAGAAAAAAAGCTATTTCACCTATTGATAGCCAGGCCAAGAGAAAAGCTATTCTCTCTAGCGTAGTATCAAGTGACTTTTAAAATGACCCAGCACTCTATTCTCAAAGAAAATCTTTCTAGGTGGGCAATTCAAACATTTATTATCATCTCAATGGGGAAGAAAAAGAAAAATATATTAGAGCTTTCTTGTAGTGTGATATTTTGCTAGCCTCAGCACAAAAGGAACTAGAATTTCTATATTATTGAGTAGGAATTTTCAAAAACTATAGCTAATTTTAAGGGCATATGAATAAATAAAACTTTGCCTGGAGCCTCCTAGAATGATACAAAAATTTAAATAGATCTTGAATGTAATTTTTGTTTTTATTTAGACTTGTAAAGGACTAGCATGCATACACAAATGGCTCTGCTCTCACATCAAGGAGGTCAGAAGCAAGAAAGCTCAAGTAGAAGAAGGACCTTATAAAATCTCCATGGCCACACCCCAGGGATGCCTCCTGACCAACCAAGTCCTGCCTCAAACATGGCTTCCTTGTCTCCATGAGGTCTAGAAGAATAATCCAAAACATAACAACCTTATATTAGGATAAAAATTATGAAGTTATTTCCATTTCTTGTTTTCTATTGTCCTCATATCTGCCTAATAAAAACTAATATTACTAATTTCATTATAAAAACAAGAAAAAACAAGTCTTATAGTGGCAAATAAATTTTCCCAAGGCCAAATGACTAGAAAAAATTCTTATCACAAAATTCTAATGAGTAAAAAGTAGTAGACAAGCAAAATATGTTAATATTATTTGGGCTTATAAAAATATTTTATATTTGTTATATAGTTCAATGGCAAAGCAGTTGCCTTGAATCCAATGACCTGATTAAAAAAGAAAAATTCAAGCTTACAAGATTATTTTAAAATTGATTATTTAAAATTATTTAATTGTACATGTAAAAATGAAAGTGTTTGATTAAGCTTTTATTATAGCATATGCAAAATTATTTCTATTTATTAACCTATGAGACAGATATTTGAGTGTTTTTGTCTGATTATCAAAAAGACAAAAAAATTTTAATGAAGAACAGAGGGAATCTTTAACCTGTGCTGGCTTTGAGTCAGGAAACCTGTGAGTTTCAAGTGAAGAATATCTCATTGTATGATTATTTTAATTTTAGAAAATATAAATAAAATCACTTTTACCTTTATCAACTTTTATACCTCAACTTTTTTCACTGGGTTCATTTAAGAGACTAAAATAACCAAAACATAATAATGTCCATCTCATTTTAAATAATAATAAAAATGACCACACTTTTCTTATGCTTATTTGGTACATAAATTTCAGAATATTTGTTAAAAAATTGGTATAAGCATATGGAAGAAAAAATCTAAATCATATTCTTTTTTTCTAAAAAGTAAAATGTGATAAACTAATCAGTTGTTCCCTTTCCTGGATCTCATTTTCAATGTGAAGATTGCCTTAATTGGTGATGTCATGAGCCTGGCTACATGAATGTTTTTTCTGAATAAGATAAAATTGCAAGGACATTTTATTTATTAATGTTCCTTTAAAATATGAGCTTGAGGGCATGAAAAAACAATATTATATTACCCAATATATTTAATAATTACAGAATTATTCATAACTGTTAAGATTATTTCTCAGATCACCGGACCCATAAGGTAAATAAATTTCAGTACTATTATTCTAGTAATTCAAATAAGGCATATGAAGCATAGTCAGGAACACTGTATATTATGTAGAATGATGAAAGAATGGGAAGAGTAGAAAACTTGAGAGGATATCATATCTGGATACTCAAAAAAAGAATAATGAAGTAAAATAGGAATGGATTAAGAAACTTCAGAGCTAATTTAGAAGATACTATTATGCAGGGTAAAGTAAAGTTTATCTTATGGGACTAAGCAGTCCTATAAAAATGGAAAAAAATCATTTCTATACAGAAAGTGAGAAATGTGATATATTATGAGAAGCAAACAATTATTGCTTCTAGATCTAACACTGATCATGGACAAGGATACTGAATATTATCTGCTATGTACCATAAATTTAATAGGGATGATTTTAAAGGCTTCCTACAAATGATATATGACCTTTGGGCTTGAAATTCTCAGGACAAATAATACCATCACAAATTATTCTCAATGGTAATGAAATATGTGTATAAAAAGAGATTAGTGTTTTGTTAATGAAGCTCAAGCAAGCTCATATTTTAAAGGAACATTAATAATTTAAAGATTTACCAAACAGAGAGCAAACAAAGTATAACAGGAGTCTATAAGAAGAGTTTCAGCTCTTTTGAGTTTTTCATGTATTTGTGCTTAAAGAAATAATAAAAGTAAGAAAACCAAACTGCCAAATAAAGAACAATTTTAAAAGACACATGGCTAAAGATAATTAAAGTAAAAAAGAAAGAGGAGATGATAATATAAATGTGACTACTATAAGTTAAGAGGAGTCTTATACCTTAATGACTTGTAATTTTGGTATTCAGAAAACTTATATGTGAAACCTTAGAAAGGTATAAAATGTTTCACCTATATTTTATAGTTGGAAATTAAATGGCTCAAATCATAAGCTGGAGATGGTAGAATACAGCCAATTAATAAAAATTACAAGTGTATAAGATAATTATATTGAATCCCACTGGGATTTTGATTGATGTACCTTAAAAGAAGTGAAAAAAAAAAGATAAAAACACTGATTGATAGCTGTAATACTATGAGGGGTGTTTGTATTTATAGAAACATATAGTGCATGTATGAGAAAAATTAAAAAATTCAGATAATGAAAAGTATATGAATAAGAGACAAATATCAAGAAAAAAGATAAATTTGGTATGTTCTATATAAACAAATTTAATTTAAAGAAATGCAATTTTGACTCAAAAAAGAAAGAGTTTTATATAAAACACTATGTTCAAATGTAGAGCTGCGTTGTTTTTGAATTCCTTACATACTTTTCTTTTTCAGATGAATAGTTAGAAAATATTTTCTTCCATTTTGTGTTTCTCTTTACTGATTGTTTCTTTACTGTGTAAACATTTTAGTTTTAGGTAATTCCAGCTGTGTACTAGTTTCATAATTTCAGATTTTACAAGTAGAAATTTATCCACTTTAACTTCACTTTTGTTCAAAGCTATTTTGTCTTTCAGCAGGCATTTGTATTTTTATATGAATTTGGGGTTTTCCTTTAATCCTGTCAAGAGTGTCCTTGGTATTTTAATAAAAACTGCATTGAATTTGTAAATCACTTTAGACAGTATTAACAGTTTAACAGTATCAATTCTTCCAACCCATAAAAATGGGTGATATTTTCAATTTTGTGCTAATTCTTTTATGTATTCCTTACTTGTCTTTTCTTTTTAATGCAATGGTGATTCTCTTTGACAGTTTTCTGTTTTTGTAACCAAAGTATGTGACACAAACAACTTAAAGAAGAAAAGATTCCTTTTGGATCATGGTTTTAGAGGTGTCAGTCTATCGTTGGTCAGATCTGTTGCTCTGAGCTTGAGGTGAGACATCACATCATGGTGGAAGGATGAGAAGATGAAAGCTATTTAGTCCATGGCATGTAGAAAGCAGCAAGAAAGATAGGAAGGGAGAACACTCCTTTCAGAGCACACTCCCAGGAACCTACTTTCTCCAACTAGGGCCGACCTCCATGTAGTTTGTTCTGCCTTTACTACATTAGCTCACTGATGAGGTCAGAGTCCTTATGATCCAATCACTTCCAAAAGGCTTCACTTCAGAACACATGAGACATTGGAGGATATTCTAGACTTAAACTATAATAGGTTAGAACTCATGGTTATATACATGTTAGTTAGCATTCTACCCCTGAGCTACACGTCTAATCATTCTTCAGTGTTTATCATTAGTGTTTGTAACTTGTACAACAGAGGATTTTCTCTTTGTTCATTAAATTTATTCATAGGTATTTAACCATTTGTTGTAGCTGTTGTACCTATTATGAATCAGATTTCTTTCTTCAAATTTTTCTTATTGGACTATAAAATTTTACTACTTATTGTATTTTGATTTTAAATCGTGCAACTTTACCTTTAACCTCTTATGACCTAGACCAAACCACTGAAATCTCCTGAAATGTGAACATAAATAAACTTTTCCCCTTAGTTGTCTTCATTAGGTGCTTTGGATTAGAGAAGTGAGAATTCTGACTAGAAAAATACCCACTGATATAATTATTGCTTTATAAACTTTTATGTTTCTAAAGAAGCTTGTATTAAAAGAAGAGTAATTATATTTTTACTTGCTTTATCTATTTAGTTAATTTTTATGTGTGGACTTAAGTTATCATATTGTATAACGTATACCAAAATTACTTATAACCTACCATATTTGTGTTATTATTTGCAAATATATTATATTCAATATATTCTAGGACCAACAGTACAATTGTATTCATAATTTTAATACAATTTTTATTATTTCTTTTTTGTGTGTGGGTCTGGGGATGGAACCCAGGGGCATTCGACCTCTGAGCTACACCCCCTGCCCTATTTTTTATATTTTGACACAGGGTCTCACTAAGTTGTGGAGGGCCTCACTAAGTAGCTGAGGCTGTCCACGAACTGTGATCCTCTGGTCTCAGCCTCCCAAATGCTGGGATTACAGGCATGCGCCACCATGCCCAGCTCTAATAGAATTATTTCCACAGTGACTGTACTAATTTATTTTCCTACTAATAGCCAATAGTGTATACAGATTCTGTATAGCACCCCAGTCATTCACTTTCTTTTTATGACTGTTATGATCATTCAATATATTATTGATATGATTACTTTGAATAGTCACCTATTAAGTCAATTAGAAATATTAAAATTGTATACCTTCATTTTACCTTCATTTATTATTTCATGAATGTTACTCCATTATTTGTGCAAATCTGAATTTTGACATATCAAATTTTTTCCTCTGATGAACTTCTTTTATTTAATTAAAAAAAAAGTCTACCTGTGAAAAGTATTTTTATATTTTATTTGTCTGAAAATGTCTGTATTTTTCTGCTTGGGTTATCATAAAAAATACCACCAGCTTATTACCTTAAATAATAAAATAATTTTCTTACAGTTTTGAAAGCGTGAATTCCAAAACCAGATGCCAATATGTGTACTTTCTGGGGAGAGAGCCCTCCAGACTTAAATATGGTCTCTTTACTATTTGCTCCCACAGTATTTCACTATTGTATTCATGGAGAAAAACAAATATTTCACTCTGTATAAAGCTATCAGTCGTCCCAGGCAGGGGTCGCTTGGGGCATGCTGGAACCCGGAACAGCCGGGGCCCGGGTCACAGGACTCTGGGCCCCAGGCGGAGTAGTGCAGAGTACCCTGGACCCATGGGGAAACCGGGTCGGGTCACAGTGTTACTGAGTGCCTGATCCCACTACCTCCTCAAACCATTCATACTGTCTTCTCTTAATTAAAAAAAAAAAAAGGAAAAGAAAAAGAAAAAGAAAAAAGAAAAATATCGAAGGGGGATAAGAAGGCTGTGGCAGGTGCCAGGATACTGGAGATGCAGACAAAACTTATCCAAATGAACTGGAACTTATGGAAAAATTCCTCATGAAGGAGAACTGCTGTTTCTCTATATTGTTAAGAATCTTGGACATCACCTGTAAGGAGAGAGTTTAGTGAAGACCAAGGAGAAAGGCAGTGTTGAAAGCGGTCTCCGCGATGGAGGTGGAGACTTGTATTCAAGAGAAGCAGAAATCGGATCCTACCAACCTTATGTTTTTGGAGAAATTACACCAAATGTCGAATGCTACCATTGTGCATGCTTAGGAACACTGGACAACATTCAGAGTGGAAAAAGAGCGTGGGAAAGATTTGAAATGGTGGAGACAGTGGCAATGGCAGTGGCCAGTACTCAGGGGAGGCAGAGATCTAATGCATTACACCTGGAACCTTTGAAATAATATCCCCAGAGGCAGAATGCTACCACCACGCACCCTCGAGAACGTGGGGCAATTGGTTGGGCGAAGAGGGTGCTCAGATTGTAGCCTGCCGAGGGTGAGGCCGGCGACGGACACAGCAAAGCTGGGATTGGAGCCTGCCATGAGGCAAGGCCTCTTCTGGGGCCAGTGAGGCCGGGATCGGAGCCTGCTGTGAGGCAAGGCTGGTGCTGGGGCCTTCGAGGCCAGGATTGGAGCCTGCTGAGGGGTTAGGTCGGTGTCGGGGCCAGCAAGGCTGGGATCAGAGCCTGCCTTGAGGCAAGGCCAGTGCTGGGGCCTTCGAGACAGGGACTGGAGCCTGCCGAGGGGTTAGGCCAGTGCCGGGGCCAATGGCTGACATCAGATCCTGCCATGAGGCAAGGCCACTACTGGGGGCTCCAAGGCTGGGATCGGAGCCTGCCGAGGGGTTAGGACAATGCTGGGGCCAGTGAGACCAGGATCGGAGCCTGCCGTGAGGCAAGGTCGGTGCTGGGGCCTTCAAGGCCGGGATCGGAGCCTGCTGAGGGGTTAGGCCAGTGTTGGGGCCAGTGAGGCCGGCATTGGAGCCTGCCGTGAGGCAAGGCCGCTAACTGAGGCCGGGATTGGAGCCTGCCGAGGGCTTCAGCCGGTGCTGGGGCCAGCAAGGCCAGCATTGGAGCCTGCCATGAGGCAAGGCCGGTGCTGGGGCCTCTGAGGCCAGGATAAGAGCCTGCCGAGGGGTTAGGCCTGTGCCGGGGCCAGTGGCCGGCATCAGAGCCTGCTGTGAAGCAAGGCAGCTACTGGGGCCTCCAAGGCCAGGATCAGAGCCTGCTGAGGGGTTAGGCCGATGTCAGGGCCAGTGGCCAGCATCGGGGCCTCCCATGAGGCAAGGCCACTGCTTGAGCCAAAGAGGTCTGGATCAGTCCACCGGGTAGCCAGGCCACTACTGGGACCGTCACAAGTAGAATCCATACTTGCAATGCAGCATGTGCAGAGAAATATCGCAGAAAATAAAAATCAGATGCTTCCCCTAAGCAGCAAAAACTAGGAGGAAAGGGGCAACAGGAAGAGGTCAAGCTATAGAAGGGGCCCTATAGTGAAGCAACTAAGGTGACCGATCAGAGGGTATGGAATAGGGGAGGATGGAGCCTCTTTAAAACTCAGAAGGTACATAAACAAATGTATCAAAGTTAATCACCAAACAAGCAGGGGATCAAGGGAAGGGGAGGGAATGGGATGGGGACTGGATGAGGGCTAATTGGATGATGTGTGCTTGTATATCCTCTCAAGTCTTGTATTCCAATGTGATATATGATTACAATTCACCAATAAAAATTAAAAAAAATAAGCCGGGCGTGGTGGCGCACGCTTGTAATCCCCGCGCTTGGGAGGCGGAGACAGGAGGATCGCGCAGGTTCGAAGCCAGCCGCGCTGCCGTATGAGACCCTGTTTCAAAAATATATAAAATAGGTCTGGGAGTGTAGCCCGGAGGAAGAAGGGCTTCCAGGAACCCCAGTACCAAAATAAATAAATAAATAAATAAAGCTATCAGTCAAGATAATTTAAAGTCCTACTTTCATAACATTATTTAACTTTTGTTAACTCAAATACTTTTATCAAATCCAGTTATACTGGGGGTTGGAACCTCAATATACAAACTTTGAGGACTATAACTAGCATTTGATAAACTTTTATATTTACATTTTATTTTATGATGTTATATTACATTCCCGTACTTTTTAATCACAATTTTATTATTTATTGAAAACTAAGTAAAATAATTAAAAGTAAGTTTTGTGGCATTTTTTTCTGTTGCTATTCAGTCAGTGGGCTAAAGTTGGATATTTCGTCTCTCACATTGGATAATGTACTGATTAAGTAGTTTATCTTGATGGCTTTGTCATAATTAACGCTATGGGTTTTTTTCTCATATGTAGAAGCTAGAAAGAAATTGCAAAACAAAAGGGAAAAATAAATGAAAAGATAAACCAGTAGAATAGTGTAAGGGGAGCCAGACATGGCGGCGCATGCCTGTAATACTAGTACGTGGGAGGCTGATACAGGACTATTATAGGTTTGTGGACAGTCTCAGCAAGTAGTGAGATTTTTATTAAACTAGTGAGATCCTATTTCCATATAAGAAATGAAATCAGTCTGGGAGGTATAGCTCAAAGGCAGAATGCTTCTCGGGTCAATCCCAGTAGCGTGCACACATGTATACACACACACAATAGTGTGAGGGGTTAGGGGTGGGAGGTGAGAAGGAAAATAAACAGGTTTGATAAAGAAAGAGATAAAACAATGCTCTGATTATATATGAATGCTTCACTACCAATCTCTTTACATATACAGGTAAGGGTAGACAGAGGAGTGGGATGTGCAGGGAAACACAGCAAGTGCTGCCTGCATGGATGTGTCTATCACTCTGAACCTTATTATGTTGTATGATTACAATGTATTATTATAATTATATACATTTCTTAAAAAGTCATATCTTTAAAAAGGACCATCATGGGATACCTTTTGGTAGATAGAACCTAGTAGATTGAGCCCCAGGGTTTTGAAATTTTAATTTATTATGCATTCAGCCGATAGCAATAAATAAATGTACAATTTATGATTCTGACTTCACTAGCTTCTACTTCAAGCAAGCTGATCTATGTTCTCTGTGTTCACCCGTGTGTCTCGTTTTTGTGGTGATTCATCCTGCTATCTCAATTCTAAGATGGATCTAAAAAGAGTTATTGATTTTTCACTATGTTCATATTACTTCTTGGTGAAGATAGGGTCTGGAGTAGAAACTGCTTTTTGATTTCATGTTGTGATTTCTATCTCTTCACTGATATTCTTTATTTCATGACATTTTGTCATCTCACCTTCCTTTACTATTAAAGCATGGTTTTCTTAAGTTATATAATGCATTTGAAAGGGAAACCATCTATTCATTTAATTTGATAAAAGTTATTGGTGAATAAAATAGCTAAAGGTCTTAAATTTATTAAGTTATCTATGCAAAGTTATTTTTTATTATACTTGATGTCAAAACTTATATGTATAAAATATACCTCACAGAAAAACAAGTATTTTCTGAGTTTATCTACTAAACTTCTATGAAGTACCAAGCCAGGCAGCATCACCCTAGCCCAACTCAGGCTCCACCATGCAAAAGAACTATTCTCTGATTACATATCTCCTCATGTGACCCCTTTCTTGCAGATATCTGTCCCTTAGGATGCTACTTCTCACTTAGTAGGGACATGAAGCAAGAATCTCTTCTATTTTGTAACTTTGATGAGTAAGAGGTAGCTGAGAGGCCCAGGGTAGCTACAGCACTTCTGGAGAAGCCTGTCCCATTCCCAAGTGCTTGAAGGGGTGGCAGTGGGGCCAAGTCGGCTTGCTTGGGTGGACTCCCTTTAACTAGGCTTTCCTCCTGGGTGTTGAATTCCCTTCAGCTGTAAGGAAGAGTGGAATAAATATTCCAACTGGTTTAATGCAATTTTAATTGTATAAAATTTTTGATACAGCATATATATATATATATATACACATATATATGTGTATATATACATAAATACACATATATACATATATATACACATATATATATACATATATACACACATATATATACATATATACACATATATACATATATACACATGTATATACATATATACACATATATACATATATACACATATATATACATATATAGATACGTATATATACATATATACGTATATATGTGTATATATGTGTATATATATATACATATATATATATATGTATATAAGCAATAGATCTTGTTCTCCCTCCCAGCATTATAAATAAACTATATTTTCTAAAAACTGCTATACACAATTCATTTGTGGTGCAGTGCTCTTTTGATTTAAACTCTTCAGCACGGATTCATTCAAAAAAATAAAATAAAATGGTTACTTTAAAGTTTCTGTTAAATTTTTCATAGAGTCAATTTCATATCTAATTTCCACCACTTGCTTGCATCCATTTTTAAGTTATATAATTTTATTAGATATTAAGCATTTTTTATATTTTAATAAATCTGCAAACTGATATAGCTTATTGGGATTCCCATTACTATTTTCTCTGTATGTTTTGTTTTATTTATTAGTGACTCTCTGGGTTATAAACAATCTATCTTTTCAACTACTTCCCTTCATATACAAAAACACACACAGAGGAATCCTTTGATATTTTCTTCATAGAATACAAAATTGGTCATATAAACAGTTCCTCCTCCTCCTCCTCCTCCTCCTCCTCATCCTCTGTCTTCTTCTTCTTCTTCTTCTTCTTCTTCTTCTTCTTCTTCTTCTTCTTCTTCTTCTTCTTCTCTCCTCCTCCTCCTCCTCCTTCTCCTTCTTCCTCTCCTCTCTTCTCTCTTCTCTCTTCTTTTTCTTATTTTAGTACGTAGAGGCCTTGTGAGCTACAGACCCAGCTTTTGCATTTTTTTATTTGAAACAGAATAAGTTGCTGAGGGTCTTAATAAATTGCTGGAGCTGACCTTGAACTTGCAATCTTATTTCAGCTTCCCAAGTACTGTGATTACAGGCATGTGCCACCTTGCTTGTATTTTCAAGGACAGTTTTTGAGGTAAATTTTTTATTTTTCTCTGACAATAAGAATATTTTTCTTGACTGTTTATTTTCCTCATCTCTATGTCAAATTGATTAGAGTATGGCTTAGATTACCTTCTAATAATTCAACCATTTTCCTCTTTTTTTTTGTTTACTGTAACTTGAATTGCTTTTGAGTTTACTTAGGACAGAACTTATCCCATATTCAGTAACAAATGAGGTCATTCTTTTAGCAATAACATTAGTGCTTTCTATTTCATGTAATGCTTCTCTCCCTGGGAAGAGTCTTGGGGCCACAGTTCTGGAGCTTGAGAGAGGATAATGTCATATTTTTCTGAGTGACTCTCATCTTGCTAAAAGCTTCAGGAAGGAAGCAAAGAGTAGCCTCACATCTTCTTGTCTTGCCTCTTTTGGTGTGGAATTTGACAATGATAGCTGTGGTCTCAGCTTTTTTCCATGTGTAGTGCCCAAGATAATAGCATTTATCTCATGAATATATGAAATAATATTTTTTCAACTTTCACTGGTACTCCTTCTGAAACATAGCCTCTATCACATGTATCCTGAGGCAGGATGAGAAATATCAATGCCTATTTGTAATGTTTTGGATTTTAAATGTTCCCTAACTCACAGAAACCAAGCAGCCATGTTGAAGATGGAGATTGGTTGCCAAAGAGGGATCCTTATATGTTTAGGTAGTATATATAGTCTCTCTCTCTCTCTCTCTCTCTCTCTCTCTCTCTCTCTCTCTCTCTCTCTCTCTTCTGTGTGTGTGTGTCTCTCCTCGCTCTCGCTCTCGCTCTCGCTCTCGCTCTCGCTCTCGCTCTCGCTCTCGCTCTCGCTCTCGCTCTCGCTCTCGCTCTCGCTCTCGCTCTCGCTCTCGCTCTCGCTCTCGCTCTGGTCTCATTCTCTGTTGCTGTTGCTTCTAGTCTCAATTATGTGAGAGCAGAGTTTGTTCTCTCCCTTTTTTTTTAATTCTTTACTTTCTCTTCTTTTCTAACTCTATGTTCTGACCTGTACTCTGCAGGTCCAGCTTGACATGGAGTGAACCTCTAAGATCTCCAAATCTGTAAGCAAATCAAATTTCCTTCCTCTAAGTTGTCTTGGTCAGTTACTTTGGGTTACAGAATTTAGAATATTGACCAACACACTATCAGAGTCCAAAAACGATACCGTTTTCCTCCAGCTGTGACCTGGAGGAAGAGGCAATTATTTCCTGTACTCATTTGGAGTGATATTTCTATTAACTGAGCTTGAGAATTGGGGGCCAATATAGTGAATAACTGGATTGTGGCACAAATGTCAAAAACTGTTATATTTATTAAACAACATTTTCAGAAATTTTAATCTTTTTAATAATTTTATTATACTTTTAGAGAAAAGTCTATAGAAGTCTTCAGGTTACCATGTAATCAACTTTCAATTCTATACAAGTAAAATTTCACTTGTGCAGTTTAACTTGCACAAGTTTAAATATTACCTTGATATTGCAAGTTTAAAGCAAGCCTCAGAACCTTAGCAAGACCCTGTATCAAAATAAAAAATAAAATAGTGTTAGGATTTTAGTTCAGAGATAGAATGTCCTTGGATTCAATTTCCAGGACCACAAAATATATATTACTTTTACCTCCTTTTTCCTTCATGAAATTGTTTATTTACACCCTGGCATCTCTTGCTGCAGCAATGCCAATCTTCCATTACTGTTCAAAATATGCCATGTCAATTTTGAATCTATTCCACTGCTCACAATATTTTACTTACTTACCCCCATTTATAATGCACTTAATTGTCCTGAATAATTAATTATTTCTTCTTTTTCATACTATTATTGGTGCACTGTAATTGTACATTATATTGAGGTTCAAAGTGATAAATAGTATATTCCATATATTACTTGGTACATTTTATTCAGGAAGCCATCCTCAGACTCCGTTCTCCTTCCTTGACATGTTAATGAAATTGGTAGTAATACCTTTATAAATGTACAGAGAAGTATATTAACTGTTTTTTTCTTCCCTCAATTCTCTGTTTCCACTACTTGTCCCCTCCAGTCTTCTTCCACCATTGTACTGGCCTCTTGCCTCATTTATCTGAAGTCCCTTTTGGTTTCTAATTTCTCTCTTGCTTCTATCTATGAGAAAAATCAAATAACCCTTGATCTTATGAAACTGGCTAATCTCAGCAATATATTCTCTAGTTTCTTAATTTTTTAATCCTTAGCTTAAAAATTAATTCTTCCATAGAATCTTTAATACTTCCAAGTACGAAATGGGTATTTATTTGTATGTTCATAAATTCTGTACATATCCCTACTGAGCACATGCCATACTTGGAATTAACTATGAATACATCTGTGCTATGAAATATAAAGCAGTGGCTTTGAAGAAAGATGTACACATCAAATGTATAGATATACATATATTTTCGCAAAATGCATACATATATAAAACTGAGAGAAGAAAACTAGTATAATATAGCTATTCAATAATTTTTAATGACTGTACAAAATTTATGAGTTTTAATGAACTTATTTTGCTTGCCCTTTTTATGTTTATAATCATACCCTACTTTTATATTCAAAACTTTATTTCACATGATCATTCTTATTCATAAACATATTTTCCTGTATGTATGAAATTTTACAACTCACCTTTTACATTTGCTATAATTTTTGTCTCATCCTTATCTAGCATTTAATTTGCATAATTAAAATTAGGTCATACTTATTGTAATGTACAAGTATATTTCATATATAAATTATATAATACATATTTATAGATATATATTTAAATTATTTGTGTATGCAATGTGAATTCTACATTTTTATTCCCACCATTTATTTATAATCCTTAATTATGTTTTATTTTATTTTTATTTTTTGGTACTGAGGATTGAATCCAAGGGTATTCTACTTCTGATACACTCTCAACACTTTTTATTTTTTGTTTTAATACAGAGTTTTCCTAGGTTGCTGAGAGTCTTGCTACTTTACCTACTCAAGTTCTCAAACTTGTGATCTTTCTGTATCAGCCTTCTTAACCACCTTAACCAATTTTAATCATTTTTAACATTTATATTCTCATCAAAGCATATTATTACTTTTTGTAGAGTTTTAGTAGATGTCATTTAATAAAGAATTATTTATTGTAGAATATGTAGACACAGATTTAATGTCCCTAATGTCTTTAAGATAAATTTGGTCTTAATTTGTACCAGAATTTTTGAAACAATTGCACTTTTAAATCACAAATTTTATGCATATTTTTAGTATGTAGGCAAACAACTACAAGGAGAATCTGACTGAATTCCAGGTGTTAACTAATTATTTTACTTGATGCAGTGACATACTTCACAGTTTGAAGACCAAGAATTTCAGTAATAGAAATATATTCAAGAAAGGTCAGAATTATATTTCAGAGATAAAAGGAATAACAGTATACTCACTTCCAATAAGAGGAAAAATACCTGTAGATTAGTCTTCTTTTTGTTGTTATGATCAAAATACCTGACAAGAACAAATAAGAGATCAAAATTTTTATTTTTCTTCATGGTTTCAGAGTTCTCAGTTCATGGTTGGCTGGCTTCCTGGCCCTGGGGCCCAAAGTGAGGCAGAACATCATGGTAGAAGGGCACCGTGGAAGAAAGCTATTCAGTTCATGACAGCTTGAGAGCACAGAAAGAGAAGGGTCAGAGAGAAGAGAAATGTTTTCAGGGCACATTTCCAATGACCTTCCAACTAAACCCTAATTCCCATGAGTATATTCAACTACCAGTGGATTAGTCCATTCAGTGAATTAATGATGCAATTAGAGCTCTCATGACCAAACAATGTCCAAAAGGTTTACCTGTGCACCTTGCTGCCTAGGGCACCACACCATGCTTTCAATACATTAAATTTCGAGAAAAAAATTTATACCAAACTATAACAAAAGAGTGTAGTAAGAAATAGTAAAAATATTAATACAAGAGACATTTTAATTTTTCTTTCTGAATCCATTTACATATTATATTTGAAATCTATTTAATATTTCCAAGGGAAAATAAATACCATGCTGGTATTTCATCATTGAAATGTGACTCCTTATCTGTGTACAACTTTCATATGCCATATAAGTTTTTACCAGCACACACATTTTTCCATGTACTTTTTATCATTCTACTTTTATTGTGTAACATAATACCATATGTAAGTATTAACATAATACCATATGTAATACCATCCTGTAAGTATTAGCAAGACAGATTAGAATAGGCATAAGTAATTTACAACCATATTATGAAGCAGTTTCTTTGTTCATTGATGTACAACTTGTCTGAGTCCATGTAGTAAAACAACTGTCAACCCCATGTTATATGGAGTGGGAAACATGAGGGACTGAAACAAAACCTGATATATGTCCAGTTTATCTCAGTTATACAGATTCAGTTTTAATAAGAAGATAGTCTGAGAAAAAAAGTCTAAGACTACTTGAGAACTGTCCTGCACACATGATTTTCCACTTCAACAATTCTAAGAGTTCAATTTAGTTTTATTAAGTATATTCACAACATTGTCATAGGATCACTACTATCCATTTCCAAAACAGCTTCATCTTTTCAAAGAGGAACTCTGTACCAGTTTAAAAAACTCCCCATTCTCTACTCCCCATAACTTCTGGTGTCTTTTATACTTTCTATGTCTATGAATTTGCCTGCAATAGTTAACCTATCTTAGTAGAATCTTGCAACACATGCCATTTTTGTCAGACTTACTTCATCTAGTGAAATATTTTCAAGGTCTAGTTATGCTGTATTGTGTATAAGAACTTCATTTCTTTATAAGGCCAAGTAATGATTCATTGTATGTGTATACCTCATCTGGTTGATCCCTTGACTTACTGATGACTTGTAACTAATTTCCCACGGCACTATCTGCTTTTGTTCCTAGTTATGCAAAGTAAAGGTGAGCAAGAAAGTCCTGTAAGTATTAGCAAGACAGATTAGAATAGGCATAAGTAATTTACAACCAAAATTTTCTACGCACCCTTAAGAAAAGGAGATTGGGAATCAAGTTTCTCCCACTTAACACCAAGGTCATTATTGCATTAGGAAGGCTGTGAGTAAGTATAAGAATATTACAAAATCTAACCACTATTTGGAGATTATTTTTTCTTGACTGGTAAATTTTTTTCATTATTGCAACGCTTTCATTATTTTCTAGTGAATCTGTAATTTTAGGTCCAACCATTTCTAGTTTTTCTTTTGTCTTAGCTATTTCTGTGGGTGAAAGAGAACTTGGATCTTCCTAGTCTACCTTTCTCCTGATGTCACTATTCACATATTTTAAATGAATGAAACATTATATTATCAATAAATTAAAGTAAAGGAGGCCTCTATGTATTAAATGACTTAAGAAAAAATATGGTAGAAATGGTATAAATCAGGCAATCCCCTCTTCCTGATGGTGTACTTCTTGCACCAAAATAGAAGGCTGTCATGTGCTTGGTTACACTTTTTCTTTGAGTGTAAATGTCTTTTGAGAGAACACTATGCTAATTATTCCTCTTGAAGAAAGAACTGCCTTTGTGAGTTCTTTCTCATAAAAGAACTTGCTACCAATCTCACTAACATGTACAGGAGAGAAAGGAGGGGTGCAGCTGGATGGGGAAGGAAATACGCCTACTGTTCTTATGCTTCTGTGTTTGTATCATTTTAAACCTCACTATACTATGATGAATAATTACATAGCAATAATAAAAGGTTTTGAAACTATTTGCAATGTTAACTTATTATCTAAAAATAATGGAAATTTGTCAGTCATAGGAAAAATCCTATAAGATATTTTTTATACTTCAATCTTTTCCCAGTCCCACTTTACTTCTGACTTTTTATGTAAAATGGAATAGGGAAGGAGGAAGGGTTATTTAATGATTACAAGGTAAGTTGTGCATTTTTCTTTGAAATATTGTACTGACTATTGATTTTTTCTTTTCAGTGGAAGACATTTCTACCAACATACTTATATTTATAATATGTTTTTAAATCAAAACATGTATGTTACTAAATCCTAACATTTGTGAAAAATAGGAGATATTTTTGCTTTTAATTTTATGGAAGAATCTGGAAGCATCTTGTGAAATATTATTATTCTATAGTCTAGTTCTCTAATCCCAAAACTAAAATTAGATAATTTTATAACAGTATTATAAAACAATACAAAGTTAATGGAGCTTTAAATTAAAATTGTAATTCAAAACAAATATTAATATTTTATGTGGTAGAATTTTCAGAAAAAAATGATACTGTCATGAAAAATATGATGATTAAATCCAGTTCCAGAAATTCAATAAATAGTACATTTTAAAATGATATCATCATTTTTAGGGGTACAGTTTAAAAGAAGGTCATTATAAAGAGGCTATGTTTTATAAAGGGTTGAAATGGTCCTTTCCTGGAGGTAGAAAATTATATAATTTAATAACTAAAATAAATATGCATTTGTTGTGTCCTAAGGCATTTTATTACTCTGAAACAAGTTACCCTTAAATCTATATTCTTTCATATTATACAATCGAGATGGCTGTGGCAGCGGCAGTGGTGGTCAGTATTTGATAGAGGCAGAGACTCAATCCAATCCACCTCATAATTTTAAAGAAATGTCCTTAAAGGTATACTGCTATTGCCGCACATGCTTGAAAATTCTGGAAAACAAACTGTGGGAAAGATGTTCAGGAGAGAACCGAGATGGCAATGGTGGCAGCAGCAATGGTGGTTACCAGAATTTGGAGGAGCAGACAGATCCAGTCCAGTCCACCTTGAGTCTTGGAGGAAATCTCCCCAAAAGTTGACTGACTGCTCCTTGCACACATGCTCGAGAATTCTGGACAACATGCTAAGTGGCAAAAGGGTTTGGGGGGTATCAGAGGGAACACCGCATAGCAGGGATGGGCCTACATGCTGCATGTTCTGGGAGTCATCAGCCCTTATGGCCACTGCACTTCTCTGCACAGAGCAGGCCAGTGTGCATGTGGAACAGCAAAGCTTGCTTTCCGAAGTAAAGCTATGGACCTCTACCTTTTGAGGGAAGACAAAATTTATTGCCACTAGGTATTTGGGGTCCCAGCTTTTGCAAAAGACATGTACTGCTTTCTCATATTTTTTTTTAAAAAAGTCATACACACTTGTAAACCCTGGGCTTGGGAGGAAGAGACAGGAGGATCACTGGCTTAAGAGACCCTGTTTCAAAAAAAAAAAAAAAAAAAAAAAAAAAAATATATATATATATATATATATATATATATATATATATATGTTTTCTGGGAGTTTAGCCCGGAGGTAGAAGAGTTTCCAGGAACCCCAGTGTCCCCCCCCCAAAAAAAAAGAAAGAAAGAAAAAAGGAAACATCTGTAGACGACCTTCTCATAATGACAGAGACCAGAGCCAATGCAAAGCAAGGCCGGTGTCTGGGACTCTGAGGCCAGGAGAGGAGCCTGCCAGGCAGATAGGCTGGTGCCAGAGCCAGTGAGGCTGGGTTTTGAGCCTGACATGAGGCAAGGCCAGTGCTGGGGCCTCCATCTGAGGCCAGGATCAGAGCCTGCCGAGGGGTGAGGCTGATGCCAGAGTCAGCGAGGGCAGGATCTGAGCCTGCCGTGAGGCAAGGCTGCTGCTTGAACCTCTGAGGCCAGGATCAGAGCCTGCCTAGGGGTGAGGCTGGTGCCAGGGCCAGCGAGGCCATATTGGAGTCTGCCATGAGGCAAGGCTGGTGCTGGGGCCTCCGCGGCCAGGATTGGAGCCTGCTTAGGGGTGAGGCTGGTTCCAGGGCCATTGAGGCCGGGATAACATTAACAACAAAATCAAATAAAGACAGCTCAAGAAAAAAAACTACATACCTAAATCATTGAGAACTTAGATGCATAACTGCTAAGCAAAATGCTAGCAAAACGCATTCAAAACCACATCAAGAAATTCATACACCATGACAAAATTGGGTTCATCCCAGAGATGTAAGTTTGTTTCAACATATGAAAAATAATCCAAGTAATTCATCACATAGACAGAACTAAAGACAAAAATTGCATGATCATTTCAATAGATGCTGATAAAAGTATTTGATAAGATTTAACATTCATTCATTCTAAATGCTACTATGAATCTTACTAATCTGGGGAGGAGGAACAGTGTGAGATGTGGAGGGAAATACACAAAAAGCTGTGTGCATGTATGTTTTTTAGCATATTGAACCTTACTATGATGTATAATTGTAATGTAGCAACAAAATAATTAAAATGTTCATTTAACCTTTGAAATTACATGAGAAAAGTTATCTTGACTGGTGAAAAAACTTTTATTTTGTAATAAATAGTGTTCTATATATTATACAAAATTAAAATATAAGTAATATCAGTTATTCATATTTTATAAATTCATTTGAAAATATTAAACATAAATATAAGGTGGTTTATTATTAGTTACCAAAAATTTACAAAGTATTATCAACTCAAAAGCCAGGCATAGTAGTGCATACTTTTAATACCAGTATTTGGGAGGTGGAGACAGAAGGATCGCAGTTTACTGCCAGCCTCAGCTAGTAGTGAAGTCCTTTGTAACTCATTAAGAGCCTGTTTCAAAATTAAGAATAAAATTTAGGGTTGGAGATGAAGCTCAGAGATCGAATCCTCCTGAGTTCCACCCCAGTACTGCAAAAACAATGATCAATTCAGAACAATAAAGAAAATATATTTCTTCATGACTTATAGATACAGGAATTAAAAAAACATAAAAGTTATAAAAAATTCAAAAACTTCTAAATTTTATTCTTGCTTAAATGTCAAACATGGGTACTTATTAGTTAGTCATCACTGGGTTCAAGAAAAAAATTTCTTAGCCTAAAAAAAAAAAGTGATATTCTTAAATTTACGAGCACCCAGAAACTCTGTAAAGAGAAGTTTTGTTCTTTCTGTTATGCTTATCTTTCACTCTATTTAATTCAACATAAAGTAAAGATAGCTTGAGAAATGAAATTCATCTCATTAATTTTGGGATTTGGGTTTTTATTCCAATCAGAAAGTGTGAATGTTTTTCTGATAGTTATCATGAGCAATTAGGAAATAATTTTTTTCACCCTGAAACCACCACAAATTTTCCTTGTGCATTTTTTTTTTTTTTTTTTTTTTTTGGTGGTACTGGGGTTCCTGGAAGCCCTTCTACTTCTGGGCTACACTCCCAGACCTATTTTTACATTTTTATTTGGAAACAGGGTCTCCTAAGCCAGCGCGCGCGGCTGGCTTCAAACCTGCGCGATCCTCCTGTCTCAACCTCCCAAGCGTGGGGATTACAAGCGTGCGCCACCACGCCCCGCTCCTTGTGCATTTTGAATCCTGAACTAATAATTATCATGACTGGGGGATACATACATAAGTTCACATTCTCATAAGAAAATTAGAGATCTCCTGAGCCTAAATTAAACAAACTCCTTAGAATGTCATAAACAAGACTCCAGCACCAAACTGAAGTTTGCTCATCAAAAAAAGGAAAAAAGAATTTTGCAGGTTGTTAAAGATAGAGAAGACTATTGCATGGCATATGTCTTTCTGATTCATTAAAGTCCAGGACATACATGATTTTTTTCATTACTACACACAAAAAGATGGTTTTAGATATAGTCATGCTGAATAAGACACATTAAGGCCATCAAATAATAATGTTTTTATTATGGTTGAAGAAGATGTAGGCTGGTGAGAGGGAAATTAATTACTTTGTTGTTCAAAAAGTGTTAGGTTAATCATTGAGTCACTGATTGTCTTAATATTAATCTTGTTTAAAAATAAAAAAATATTTTAATAGCATTTATGTTTAATTATGTAGAAAATGGAAGAAAATATGTTTTAATTTCAAAAAGTGCAAGTAATGCAACATTCTTATTTTTAAGCCTTTTATTTTAACAGAGATACAATATATAGAAAAATAAATACAAGAACATCGAGGGGAAATCAATATAAATATATTTAAGATATGATGTATATGCAATACTCATATCTATTTTTCTATCTATGAGTGTATAATCTCCAAAATGCACAAATATGAGTCATTGAAAAAATATCACCATGCATTATTTTTATAAGGATTTGTAGCAGTTAGATGTCATTGTCTTTATGAAGATGGATGCCTTAATAGAACTAGACTAAAATCTTGAATGGGCATTTGGAAGGTTTTACTTGGAATGAATACCCAGAAAGTTCTTATCCTATAATTCTAAGTCTAAATAAAAATAAATCTAGGAAAGTGCTAATGTGACATTAAACATGACCTTTAAAGCAACTGATTGAAATGCAAGTTTAAAAAAAGAAAACTAAATAATGTCACATCAGATAGTATATCAATTTATGTAAGTTCCATTAGATATTTTTAAAAAAGCATTTAAATTAAAGGGTTATTCATTTCCAACACATGTTAATATAGTCCTACATATTAGAGTTATTAAATTTTTGGTTAACTGATTCATTATTCTGATGTGTTTGACAATAAATAGTTGATATTGCAATGCATATTGCCTCAGATTTTTAATATGAAGTGTGAATACAGCTAGAAACAAAATGCTAGACTAAACCTTTATAAATCCTTGAAATGAATACATGTGGACACAGAAGCCATATTTATTAGCATAGTAGTACAACCACCACTGAGATGAAAGATGACCTTTGCTGTGATTATTTTCAGGAAGCTGCCAAAAAGCTAATACAGCAGAAAAAAATTATAGCAGAACATGTTATAACCTATCAGTTCTATTTGTTTCCTGGAAAGGGAAACACAATAATTAGAAACGGAAGTTATTGTTTAGGAATTAAAGAGTGAAATTTGCTAGAGAACTGTATTTTTGACCCAGGAAATGTCTTATAATGCCACAGGAAAAAAAAATGAAAGTCTAGGTAAATGAAATTGACCCCAGGATTTCCAGAGTGAACTCTGAGTATGAAGTTTGTGTTCTATTCTATCAGGCTGATAGGCTGAATATTCTTGAATGAGCTGCAGTTGGTAAAGTAATGGAAAACCTTTTTTCAATCTTTATTACTTGACTTGTATATTATTTCTAATGTTTTGACATCTTTTTGAAATCATTAGTTTGGCTGTGATTTTACTCTCTGAAACTAATGATATAACAATGGATAAACACATCTGATATGTCTTATGTAAGTTTTTGTTCAAGTACACTTGTATATAAAAATATACAAATATGTGATTGTATATGAGTAGATATTCTCTTCAGATTGTATTAAAGAAATTTGTAGATATTATTTACTCACCTGTAATATTTCTTTTTTGGCTAAATATTTATTTTGAAACAGGGTCTCGCTGAGTTTCAAAGGACCTTACTAAGTAGTAGCTGAGGCTGGCCACGAACCATAATCTTCCTGGTCAGCCTCCCAAATGTTGGAATTACAAGCATGTGCCACCACACCCGGCTTAAATATATCATTTAAAATACCATCTTGTATTCCCTTAAGAAGTATGACTAAAATGTACCAATACAATTAAAAAATAAAAATTTATAACATTTTAATCATTTTAAGAAATAAATAAGCTGGCCTTAGTGGTGCATGCTTGTAATCCCAGCATTTGGGGGGCTGAGACCTGAGGATCGCGGTTCGCAGACAGCCTCAGCTACTTAGTGAGGTCCTCTGCAACTCAGTGAGACCCTGCTTCAAAATAAAGAATAAAAAATTGTGCAGGGGGTATAGCTTGGAGGTTAAATGCCTCTGGGTTCCATCCCTGGACCCGCAAAGTAAATAAATAAATTAATTAATTAATTAAATAAAATAAAGTAACTCTGTTAAATTTTAAGGACATCTTCAGAGTTCATTGGACTGATATTTTATAGTTTGAGGGTTATTAGCATCATACTGAGCTGAAAGTTATAAAGATACCCGTGTCTCTATTCTAGTATTGGTAGGGTAATTTAAAATCTTTTTATTCTATTAAAATGCCTAAATTTTCCTTGGAATATTTCCAAAATTAAGAGGGTCATACTACAAATTTTAAGTTAGAAAAACATTCACATTTATCTTAAAGAATCAGTCTAAACTGTCATTCATAAGAATTTCCCTTCTTGATTTTATAAAAATGATCAGTAATTTGTTATAATATTGACATATAACATACTTTTGCATCTAAATAAATTAATTAATTAATCTGATATATATATATATTACTTTTTAAATGACGAAAGAATACGAGAAATAATTTCTTCTCATATTCTTCGTGCACATGAAAACCATCTGCAATGGGTCTCTCTTTAAAAACTCCTATAATGAACAAAAGCAACTGATGTGCAGACTAACTTTCTTAGAGTGAACACTTATGTTTCAGATACTTTCCCTACTAGGATGTTTGTGTTGATAAAATGTGTTTCTTCTTTAGTGGTCTTCCAAGCATCTTAAAAGCAAAAGAGGCAGGCTAGGCACCAGGAGGATTATATTACTAAATAAAGACATGATTTAGACCTGTGTGTAAGTCAGTGAAGGTGTGTTAAGTGTATGGAACTCTAGCCTGATCATAACCTGCTCTCACTCATTTAAATTCAGAAATTTTATTTTTATTTCTTTGTTATTTTTTACATTTTGATAGTATTCATCTGCCAAGATAATATTTTAATTTCCAATGTTTTTGATATAGTGATATTCTCTTTTTATTTTATTTTTATTTTTTTAATTTATTTTTTATTGGTGCAATGTATTCATACATCATAAAGGTATAAAGAAAATACTTTTGTAGACATACATGCACACATTGCCCAGTTAGATATTCTCTTTTTAAAACATTTTTGAAATGTTTCAATATTGAAACTTTTCAATAAATGTTTCAATTTAAATGTTTTGATATTTAAATGTTTCAATATTGAAAAATAAATGCAACAACATAAATTGAAAAATTCATACATTTATGTAATTTATAAAAGCAAAATATGTTTCCACTAAAATTGAAAAAAAAAAAAAACAACCAGGTGTGGTGGCACATCCTTGTAATTCCCATGCTTGGGAGGCAGAGACAGGAGGATCACACAGGTTCAAAGTCAGCCACACAAGCTTAAGAGACACTGTTTCCAAAAATAAAAATGTATAAAATAGGTCTGGGAGTGTAGCCTGGAGGAAGAAGGGCTTCCAGGAACCCCAGTACTACCAAACCAAACAACATAAAACAAACAAACAAACAAAAAACTAAAAACAAAATAAAAAGTAATCTATAGTATCTTATAGACACTGATTTAAAAAATGAAGTGCTCAAAATATGTATGACTAAACAATTTAAAGTTATAGAAATATTGACTGTGTTTTAGTTTTTGGTTGCTTTCTTTTTTCTACTTTTTGTAATTCCTAAACTTCAAAGCAGCCTAAGAGCCATAATGCAAACTCTTATATGATGCACACACCTGATATATTCTGTAGAAAACAAATTTCCTTTTGATAAACAGCTTGTTGGCTTGCTGGTAGGCCTAGGCAAGACTGATCGTTCAATCATGAACCACCAAGTTACAATATGAACAAAAATATCAGTTTTGAGATGGGTGCTATTTTCACCACAAAGTCATCAAGTTGGGCATGCACAGTGTTGTATCATCAAATCAAAAAGTTGTATCAGTGATTGGGACAGAGCAGGCATTGGTTCCATTACACACCCATAGAGCAGGCACTGGTTCCATTACACACTCATAGAGCAGGCACTGGTTCCATTACACACCCATAGAGCAGGCACTGGTTCCATTACACACCCATAGAGCAGGCACTGGTTCCATTACACACTCATAGAGCAGGCACTGGTTCCATTACACACTCATAGAGCAGGCACTGGTTCCATTACACACCCATGCTCACTTCAGCTGCAGTGTCTTCTCTCTCCCAGTCCATACCTATAGCCTCGTGGAGAATTTCCTATGATCAATTCACAGAGAAAAAGAACACTTGGTCTGGTTTGCAGATGATTCTGCATGATATTTTGATAGCAACTGCGAGTGAACAGCTCAGCACTTTAGCTCCTCTCTGAAATACATCTGAATGACAGCCATGAATAGAAATTCTCCCAATGAATAGAATTACAGGCAGTGCACCTAGTTATGCACTTCAAAGTTATGCTTCAAAGAAGAAATATTCATACTTGCTATTATATACTCATAGGTTATAGACAGTGATTTTTAACAAAGAATTTTTTCCTCAAAGGAAACAAAAATCTTCAAAGAAATGTGAGGAAGAAGTATGCAAGATAGATTTCTCCAGAAGAGTGAAACATGTGAAGATATGTGTATTTCATGTGAATGCTCACCAAAGAATGACCTCAGCAGAAGAAGGTTTAATAATCAAGTGAACATGATAACCCATTCTGTCAGCCTCTTTCCCAGGCACTTTTTCTATTATCCAGTGGGCTTATTAAAAATGTAGGCAAGTTGGCAGTGTAGGAGATTATACATAAGTACAGAATTTATATTTACCAAAGGTTGATGTGTTTTCTTGTGAAAATATTCCTCACTGTGGGACTAAGAGCTCTAAGACACCAGAGTATTAATCCTGGGGACAAGAAGCAAAAATTTTGCCAAAGGGTAACTAGGGTGAACAGTGAGTGCTGCCAGTCCCATTTCTTCCCTTTGATTCTTAGTCCCATGAATCCTAGCCAATGATGACATATTACAAAAATGAGGACTGTAATTGTCACAAGTGTGTGTGTGTGTGTGTGTGTGTGTGTGTGTGTGTGTTACAGAATATCAAGAAGAAGAGGAAACATCACCCAAAAATCTCAAGGATAAAATTCCATTGATATTATGGACATATATAAAATTATCGATATCATTTTATCATCTTAATATTATATGCTATGTAAGGAAAATATGGTCTGCTGTCCCAAGCCAATACTTGGGTCCTGTTTCTCTCTTTTTTTTTAATATTTCAGAATAATTGCTTACCTTATGCACTCGGTTCTCAGATGAGTTTAGAGAACATAATTGATTTTTTGTTTTTCCAGAATTTTTTCTAATTATATGAGTGAAAGCAATGTCTTTCCACCTCTACATTTATAGGCTAAAATAGAAGCCAGTAATTCCCTTTTTTGGGTGGGGTGGTGGTACTGGTGTTCCTGGAAGCCCTTCTATCTCCGGGCTACACTCCCAGACCTATTTTATAATTTTTATTTGGAAACAGGGTCTCTTAAGACAGCGTGGCTCTCTTAGAACCTGCGCGATCCTCCTGTCTCCGCCTCCCAAGCGCAGGGAATTGCGTGGGGATTACAAGCGTGCACCACCACGCCTGGCACTAGTAATTTCTTTTTAACACATGATCAAAGTGAGGTTTAGATTCTTTAATTTTGAAAATACTTTTTACTCTTTGAAACCAGTAGATAATGAATGAGATGACATTAGGAGAACACACACGAATATGTTATAATCACTTTTAATAGCTTTTGGCTGAGCCAATTTCTAGATTAGTGATTGTAGCTATTTTTCTAATAATATTATTTTATTTATATTAATAACATTTGCTCTTACAAAGAAAGACTTTTGTTTCCACCTCACCACATTCCTATATCTCTGTAGATTCATGAAGTATTTTTTTTTTACTTCAATGCATTACAACCCATTACTACTGTGATTCTTAAAAAAAAAAAAAAGAAAAAAAATCTCAATGGCATCAGTGGAATATCCTTCAAGGGAGATTTTATCTGGTATATAATCTTCTCCAGTTGAGAATGAATAATGCAATAACAAGATGTAAAGAATGATTCATTCCTTTATTACTTGATGGTATTTCACTTATGGGATTTTAAGAACAAGAATTAGTAGTTGCCAAAGAATAAAAAGGTGGAAGCAATGAAACTAAATTTATTTCTCTTATATTTCTGCTACAGGGGATCTCAGATTACTGTTCTCAGAGAATTTCTAATTCAATAAATATATCCAAATTTCTCTTTTGAATTTATTATTCTGGAATTAAGTGATTAGTAAAGAAACCAGAAGATAACATCCAAATATTCTTTAATTTTGAGGGGCCTCTCAGTGATTTGATCATAGCAATTTCTGCTTCCTTCTTCTTGTAGCATGGAATATCCACATAAGAAATGTAAATAGCAGAGACTGCCATGCTGAAAGCAAGAAAGAGACAGAATCAAATTATTCCATCTCTAGTTGAATATTATGTGAAGAAAACAGATATGAATCACTCCTGCTACACCCCAAATTTCTAAAACACAGAATTATGAGACAAATAAAAAATAAAAATGAAAAATAAAAATAAAAAGACAAATAAAAAAAAATTTTGAATCACCAAATTTGAAAATAACTTGGTACCCATAAAATAAAATTTTAAAAAAACAGCTTCATCATTTAAAAAAAAATGTCCTTCATTCTCTGCCATTTAATTTTCCATGTCCAATTATTATCAACATTATCAAAATTGCCATTTTAAAATTTCATTCTCATTTTTTAAGAATCCTATCATTTTTGAATGTTTATCAGGTAATAATGGCACCATGAAGCTTTTTCCAGTAGCCTGAAATAAGTCACCCTATTGTATCATTTTCACTGCTATAATACAAGTAAATTTAAGTCACAAGCACAATGCCCAGGCCACATCCCTAAGAAATCACTTTCTCCACTCACATCCTACTGACCTGGGCCACCAACTATACAAATTTATTAAATGTCAACATTATGCTTAATATATAAGTTCTTCAAGGGGTACTCTATATTTATGAATTCTGACCTGGCCCCTGAAGAGCTCATGACCAATTCTGATGCAAAATGTATTTAGTCCTCTCTAAGAGTTCCCACATTCTTAACACTTTTAGAATATTCCAAAAGTCCCAAAGTCCAAAGTCTTCTCTGAGACTCAAGGTGAACTTTTGATTGTGAGCTCTATAAAAGATAATAGAAATTTTTAAAAAATCAAGTTAGGTGCATCCAATATCCAAAGACACAAAGCATATATTTGCATTCCAAAAGAGAGAAATAAGAGTCATAGACCAGAAGAGTAACAAAATGCAGTAGTGCAAGCATTTATCTCAGTAGTTCCATTTCTGGCATCCAAGAAACATGTTGGTGAGAAGCAATCTCTAGGGGGACCTTGGCAGCCCTGTACCTGTGGCCTGGTTGATTGCATGGGTCAGCATACTCAGTCTTCTATCTCAACTCCATGATTCATGGCTCACATTTTATAGCCTTTCCTCAAGGATGTCCCAAATTTCTGGTATTTCTAAATCTCAGGATTTTTTTTTTTTGTTTGTTTGTAATGTTGACTTCACCCTCACATCTTCACAAATTGCCCTATTTTGTTCTGCTTGCAGGAATTCTGACCATGCCACACATTTCCTGGCTTCCCAGGCCTTCCTATGAAATCTGGAAGGAAGATTCCATGCCTCATTTTTACCAGCAACACCAGCATTACCTTACAGGAGTGCCAAGATGGACTGCAAACAGAAGAATTAGTTATGCCCATTTTTTTTTAGTTGTTGCTGCTGGGCCTGACTCTGTCTTGACCACACCAGAGTTGGCCCTATAATGGGCAGGGCTGGGCTTGCCTCCCTCTAGGCCACATTTCTTTCTTTGTTCCTAATCAAAACACTCAACCTCCCCTTAGCTCTCTTACTTTCTTTGATAGCACCATCCCTCTGGCCCCAAGCACTAAACATGCATTCCTGGTGAAACTGCAACCTATAAAGACTTTCTGCTTTATTTTCTTCTCCCCAAATTTGGAATAAAATTCTCTGAACATGGGCATCAATATCCATAATGAATTTTGGGTAATTTACTGTTTTTAAATTTCCTCCACAAATTTATTAATCAGTCTATCATCATTAAATTGGCCCTCTCACAAATTTTCAGGAAATGGGAAAAATGCTGATAAGTTCTTTGCTAGACTATAACATGTATGGCCTCAACTCCATTTTTCTATGACGTGTAATTGCTCTCCAAAATCTTCTAAACACAGTCCCTATTATCCATCTTTTTAGCCACATTCTGCACATTCCAGTTTTCATTCAAAACAGTCCCAAAGACTCACAATCTGCATGGTCAGAAATAGATAGAGCCATGACTTCACTTCGGTGGTACTAATTTGTCTTAGCAGTCTTACTGATAGAATTCAAAGAGTGACCATCTCACTTAGAAAGGAAGCTTTATTTGCTCATAGTTTTCTTGGACATTTTGAAGTTCAGTCCACGTGAGATCAGGGACTGAGAATGTCAGGGCATGGCAGCAGGAAGCAGAGAGAAGAGCACAAGGCTTTGCTCATCATATCATATTTGAAGGCCAGAAGCAAGAGAGCATGAAAGCAAGTGTGTTTGAGACACATGCACAATCCTTAAGGCTATATTCCCAAGGACTCACCTACTCCAGCCACCGCCCCCCTCAGATGAATCCATTACATGTCAACCTGAGTTTAGTACAAAAGCTCCTCAGGAGGCATGCTGTCCCTAAGCTTGACACACTCTGAGCACAGTTCTTTCCTTATTAGCTACATTATTGTTCATTAATTTCTTTGTTGTATTATCATAGTAATTCCTTATTATTGTCTTTGCTTTATTAGTTTATTTAACAATTTAAGAAAAATACATATGTTTGACATTAGTAGTCAGGGCTTAACACTTGTGTATCAAACAGACTTTCTTCTTCATGGCCTAAGCTCTAGGTATGCTGAACTTTTATTTCTAAAATCTGTTATTCACTACCTAACTACACATTTGCATCATTCTCCTCTGAATAGTTTATCTGAATAATTTATCTTTCTTTGATAAATTTTGACTCTAAGGTCTAAATTTAATGCTTACTTCTTTATGAAAATTTTCTTCAGCTTCTTCAACAATTTATTTTTTGTTATGTGTTATTATGACACTATTTTTCTTCACAATGCTTTTTTCACTAACTTAAACATCTATATATTTATACTTAAAGATTCTTTTTATTCATATCTGACTTCCCTACTGATTTGTAAACAATACAAACAAAACTGTGAATATTTGCTTACCTTGTATACCCAACATAGAAATGGTACTTGGAACTTATTAAGTATTTGGAAAATAATTTTGACTTAATAACTATGAATGATTTAATAAATTTTTCCAATATTTTTATAACTTGGCACAACCGAAAAGTAAAGTTCAAATAAAGCTGGTATTATTTTTTCCAATTTTGTTGTTTATTTCTTCATAATTGATATTTGAAGAACTAAAAGCCCATTTAAAACATCTCTATTCATATGTATTGGCAAATATATTACTCACTGTGAACCCTACTTTATGAAATTTTCTTTATTTCTTTTTCCTAACCTTGTCATCCACCTCCTAACACCCACTTGAAGACAAAGATTTTTTTGGGGGGTGAAGCATTAGCATAATCACAATAAATAGGATATAGTTTAACTAGCTTCTATCAAAATAAATAATTTAATCATCATTTTTTAAAAATTATGAGCTTTTGAAGACAAGGGAACATGTATACTTGCTTGATGTATAGATATTCTTAGAAGTGTTTACTGCATTAAAAATGACTATAAACCACTTGTAAGTAAATACAATAGATTTCTTCATAGTTTCTTAGAGCTCTAAATTGATAATAGAAATACATGCACAAAGAGGGAACACAGTTTAAAAATTCATGCTACACCACAAATGCTGTTCACTTCTGTTAAACTATATTATTAAATATGACTTTTATATGCAACAAAGTTAGATTCTTCATGGGGCTGGTCAAACAATAAAATGTGTTCTCTCATCTTGATAGATGGAAACATAATATACAAACTATTTTGAGACTATGCACCCACCATTCTTGTCTTGTGTAATTGTTTGTTATTGATGACCATGGTTACTCCAGAGCTTCTTAGGTCAGGAAATAAAGATCAGTTACATGAACACTTGACGATACAGAAAAGATTTAGATAAATACAATCTGCTATCATTAGAATTTAACTTATTCCAGTAAAAATAGGTTTGTTAACTCTTTTATTTTTTATTTAAGATAGAATGAGCCTCTCAAGGAATTCTAAGGAAGGATATTTATGTATCATGATTCTAATGGTGATAGTGATGATGGCATTTACAAAAACTCCCAATTATTGCTCATATAAAGGTTTCTTAATAACAATGAGGTATTAATTTATTTGAATTTGTCAATTAACAAAATTGGAAGTTAAAAATGTCATTTGGACAAGTAAATTTACTAACTTTTTAATATCTAGTAAGTGAGAAATGGAGGAAAACTTCATAATAAAGAATTCAGATATGCTGCTTTAACAGTTAATAATGCTCCGAATAAATCAACTGAATGCCTTTCAGGATTTAGAGATAAATGAATGTACAAAAATGTTAAGACAAGACAAAAATAATAATCACTATGTAATTAAACTTTAATTACAACTGGAAAGAAAATAGCTTATTGGAATTAAAATCCAAAATATTTTTAAATAATACTTTGTTTAAATTTGGAGAATTTTATAGGGATCTTTGAATAAAAGATACAGAAAAATAGAAGAGGAATAATTTGGACAAATTTTAAAATTTTATATGATTAATTTTCTCAATCAACAAAAAACATTCTTAGTTTCATTCTAATCTATCACTTTGAATTACAATAATGATCACAGAATGATTACATAAAAATAAGCGGAAAATTTTAAACAAAATTTTAACTAGGCACAGTTATGTTGTTTCCCTCTCACATTTTATGTCAATAGTAGACCAAGTTTTTCAAGCAGTACTAAAAGTAGAAATTCTATTTTTCTCAAGAGAGCAATAAAATGTTGCAATAATACTGATGAAGAATATATTTATAGCTATGTGGCCAAGAAATCAAATTTAATACGATTGTTTCTGACCAGTACATATTTCCAAAAAGTCAGTTTGAATGAAATAACCCTCCTAGATTCTATGGCCTTAGATTGGTGGCCACAGTATTGAATTCTTGGCCTTCTAGTTCTACTTCACCAGATGCATTTTTATAGTACTGCAGAATCCACGGATGGAACTGATTCCCTATCTCATCCTATTGTTCCTTTAGCAAATTTTTAAGTTTCTTTCCAGGGAAATATTGGCCTTGGACCTAAGAAAGCTACAGCATAATTTTATATTTTCTCTAGAAACAGTTCCAATATACAATGAATTATTACAGATTTTACTCTTGTATTCTCTTGTAGTTGTCTACATATCTATTGGCACAAAACAAAGAGAAGCAGATTATTGTTTTGCATATAATTACCCTTAATATTTTGAGAGGATTATTTATTAACTTTAATTCACTCTTTGAAATATGATATTAACTATAGAGAGTTACCATTACTTCAAGTAGATTATTAGAAAGAAAACAAGTTCTCTGGGGATGTATTAAATAATGAGACAATAGCAATCAGTTCAAGTTGCAAAAATATTAAAGTGGGCAGGCATAAGAAGGTGCCATATGGTCAAAATATTAGTGAAGAATAGATAATAGAAAATGATAACCAGGAGGGTTACGGGAGAAAAATGAAATTCACTCCAATAAATTTCAGTCTCACAGTGCAAAAGTCCTTCTTGTCTAAGAAACACGTCTAAAAGTTCGTATAACTAAATGATGCGCAAGTTCAACTATGATATTTTTAGTTCTTTCCAGGATTATTGCCTAAAATTATAAAATTTATCTTATTATAGCTTTTATTTTTATTTAGATGAGTTTGCAAAAACAATAGAAGTTAACATATTTGTGTAATTATATTAAAATAATATTGTTGTTTTATTTTTTTGCCTGTAATTATATTTTGAGCTTAAGATGTATATACTAGAACTTTGGTTCCATATAGTTTTGACTAAATGATAAAAACTATATTATTTTCTGCCTGGTTAGATTTATGATTTACCTAGATCTTATATGTAATAAAGAAAATGACCACACTCTTGCACAGTATCACATTTTTGATGTCCACATCAAGAAATAATAGGTGACATATGCTTAGCACTTAATATTGATCCATGTCATTTTCTATAAGATCACTGTATATTTTTGAACATTTGTGCACTCAAGAACATTGAATACATACATACATAATTAGAGCAGCACTCCAGCTGCATTCACCAGGCATACTTATTTCAAAAGTTTTCCTTAGGAAAACAAAACTAATAACTTACAAGTTCCTCCAATATCAAATATTTTGGTATTTAAATTTTGTTTGATATATTTGTACCTTTTATTCAAAGATTCTTCAAAATAGTAATATTCAAATTACAAAGTCTTAAAATTGTGTTCTAGTAACACTTTTTAAAATCATTGCCTGTAGCCGGACGTGGTGGTGCATGCTTGTAATCCCTGCGCTTGGGAGGCGGAGACAGGAGGATCGCGCTGGTTCGGAGCCAGCCTCCCTGGCTTGAGACCCTGTTTCCAAATTAAAAAAAAAAAAAAAAAAAAAAAAAAAAATATATATATATATATATATATATATATATATATATATATATATATTAGGTCTGGGAGTGTAATCCAGAGGTAGAAGGGCTTCCAGAAACCCCAGTACCACCAAATAAATACATAAATAAAAAATCAAATCAAATCATTGCCTGTGCATAGCTTTTTTTTAAGTCCAGTTTATTTTGAATATGGTATGATAAAAGATTAACATTCATTTCATTTGTGATGCAGCTTTCCTGTTTAGTGTACATATCTTTAGAAAATCATATTGGAATGCTGAAGTGATATCACATCCCTTCCAACATTTAGTTTTTTTTTAAATAGATCTAACTTACTCAGATTTTTATTTGCAACTCTTGGGACCCAACTGTCCCAGTTCTGCTGAAGGTATATGATGGCCTGTCATGGTTCAAAGACAATTTCTCATAAGTCACTGGTTTTTGTTTTTTCTTAGAAACTCCAGGCCACTGGGACTATTCTGAACAGCATTTCATTGATTTAATAGAATGTCATCTCCAATATAACAAAACTAGCAGACAAAAAATGTTGGAATCAGACATAGTTAAAAAATGACAGCTTAATGCTAGAATCTACGAATAGTCATAAGACAATATTAAGCAAGGTAGGACAGTGTAACTTCTTTTATAAACTTTGCTGATTTGAGGCTACTATATAAATGTCATTAGTCTAACTATAAATATATTCTAAATATAAAAAACATGTTGCTTATCTGTTAAACAAGTAAAAGTAGTTTCTTTTTTTTCTATTTTTATGTTGGTGCTAGTATGATTGAAAAATTTACAGTAAAATGAAAAAGGTAGGAATGCCAAAGAATTGATGGTGGTTCTAAGGCTGAAAATGAAGTCGAGCCCTGGGGAAAGCAGTGTGATTAGTCATGAATATGACTGGTGTCATGAGACTGGGTACATCTAAGAAAAATGAACAACTATGTAAGTAATATGAGAAACCAGGAGATGGCATTTATGAATGAAAAAAGGTGTTCGACTCTACTTGGTAACACATACACACGTACATGCTATGTTTATAATTAGAGTTGTGCATGTGAATGAATGTGTACATACATATGTGTGATATGAGAATGAATATTTGTTAGCTCCCTGATTTAGAGGATTTATATTCTATGGTACCTTTTTTTTTTTTTTTTTTTTTTTGGTGGTACTAGGAGTGGAACCCAGAGGCTTTCTACCTCTGGGCTATACTCCCAGACCGTTTTTATATTTTATTTGGAAACAGGGTCTCACTAAGTTGCTGAAAGCCTCAATAAGTAGCTGAGGCTGGCTTCAAACCTGTGCAATCCTCCTGTCTCAGCCTCCCAAGTGTGGGGATTATAAGCGTGCACCACCATGCCCAGCTCTATGATACCTTTTTAATAATAAGAATGAATCTATAGATCTTTTTCTCTAATTATCATCTTCCTCCAAGGAAAAGCTGGGCATCTTCAAGTAATGCCTGATGGCAGATTTCAAGCTTGGATCAGGGAAAGCACAAATGGGACTGGAACACGTTTTTATGACCATAATTTAAAGAGCTTTTCTCAAAGATGTGTAGACATGCTGAAAACTAGAGTTAGCTCTCACATCCCTTGCTAAACCTGAATATCAAATATACCAATCATAATAGCTTATAAGACAGTAAATAAGACAGTAATTCATGAATCTATATACATAAAATTAACTAGTTGTTTTGACCCCAAATACTTTTTTTATTTTATAAGAAAAATTTGCAAATTTTTATAAATATATTTTGTAGAAGATTTATAAACTTTAATTTTTGGTCAATACATATTCTTAAGCATAGCATCTTTTGCTTTAAATATACTTTTATTAGTCCATTGTAACCATACATTATTTTGAGGTTTACTGGAGTAGAAACAGAAAATCTGAAAAATAAAATTTCAAGTTCATCAGCTGACCCAAGTTCTAGCTCCAGTGGAGTATGGATACATGTCTTGTCTCTGTGAGATGATGCACAGAAAGGCTTTGAAATATTCCAAAAAAGTCATGAGTTGATTTTGCATATGAGAAAACAAATTTGACAGAAACACATTGAAGGGAATCCTCCAGATAGAAATCTGTACGTTATTTCAGAAGCAAGATCAAGATGAGCAGCATAAGGCTCATTGATGTAGAATAAAGACACATAATGATTCAATGCATGATCCTGCTTCAGATCTGAGACAAGAAAGGAAAAAGATAA
This sequence comes from Muscardinus avellanarius, assembly GCF_963383645.1. Taxonomy (NCBI): domain Eukaryota; kingdom Metazoa; phylum Chordata; class Mammalia; order Rodentia; family Gliridae; genus Muscardinus; species Muscardinus avellanarius. The sequence goes on from NC_137791.1 coordinate 91,014,817, forward strand.
TGTAGGACTATGGTAGAATTTTGAATGATGTCCGTAGAATCTGTGGTAGTAGTGTATTAATGTTGATTTCCAGATTTTTGAGTTTATACTGAGGATATGAGGAATATGTATGGCTGAATTAATTAAGAACTAATGAGGCATTATCTCTGAAATTACCTTTATTGGTTCACAAACAGAATGAGTATGTATTGTTGAGAGACAGCTTTCCATGGATCTTTGCATTTATGTCTTTTTTTTTATGTGTGTGGTTCTGGGGGTGGAACCCAGGGGCTTTTCTATCTCCGGGCTATACTCCCAACCTATTTTTTACTTTATTTGGAAACAGGGTCTCGCTAAGTTGCTGAGAGCCTTAGTAAGTAGCTAAGGTTGGCTTCGAACCTGTGTGATCCTCCTGTTTCAGCTTCCCAAGAGCAGGAATTACAAGTGTGCACCACCAGATATGGCTCATATGTCTTAAAAAAAAAATTATCAAGCCGGGCGTGGTGTAATCCCAGCATTCAGGAGGCTGAGTCCTGAGGATCACAGTTCGCAGACAGCCTCAGCTACCTAGTGAGGCCCTCTGCAACCCAGTGAGACCCAGTTTCAAAATAAAGAATAAAAACTAGAGCAGGGGGTGTAGCTCGGAGGTCAAATACCCCTGGGTTTCATCCCCAGACCCGCAAAAAAAAAATATTTTATGTACCTGCTCTCCAACTCCCTCAACTACCCAAGTCCTGGGATTACAGGTATACACCACCATACCACCGCATCCAGATTAGTTTTTGTTTTGATACAGATCTTGTTAAGTTACTGAATCTAGCCTTAGCCTTGCGATTCTCCTTTCTCAGCATCTTAGGTACTGAGATTTCAGGTGTGTGCCATCATGGCCACCTAAATAAAGTTTTTCTTAGTGAGTATTAAAAAAAAGTATACCTTACTATCTTTGCAAGAATATTAGGATAGCCAATAGTTTTGAATGCTAGAAGTAGTATGTTTTTTCATTCATCAGAGGGAAGAGCTGTTTTATCACCAAGAAAATACATAAATTTCTCCATCTGGGGCAAAAGTTTAACAGTTTTGTTGTATCTTCACGATAAAATAAAGACTTTTCAAAATATAGAATTATTTTGTTATGAGAACGACCTACTGTGAATTGGTCCCTTGAGCCTGTCTTCTAGTCTTCCCCATCATTGAGAACAAGAGAAACCAATGGGAGCAGCTATGCTGTCTGCTCTGTCATTAGTAATAACGTCTATTGCTGATCCAAAAGTCTCAAAACTTCTGCCGGCATTGAAAACAGTGACAAGCTAACTTATTAACTTCGAAGCAGGATAAAATCCCAGACCCTTCACAGTTCTTGACATCGACATGTAGTGAATGAGAAGTGGTGACTGCGCACATGTGGTAAAATATTAACTGAGGAGTCTGGGTGAAGACTACATGAGAATTTCATTGCAACATTGCTGAAAGTAGAACTTTTCTGAAATCTTTATGTCTGTTTAAAATTGTTTCAAAATATAATCATACAAGGAATCATTTCCATTCACTATAAAAGAAGAAAATATTATTCTTCTATTTTGAACTACATAAATTCATTGAAAATTAGTTTTAATTTTAAGTGATTATTTATTTTGCATATATTTGGACTTTATGTATTTAACAAATTAAAGCCAGACAAGTCATAAAGCAGTACAGGTGTTAGTCTCAGCTGATCTGTAATATATACACTAATATAATTTTCAACCTGCCATTATGTTCTCAAAAATAATAACCTTACTATCTTTTAAAATATAATGAATACCTAGAGACCTTCAAATATCAGTGACCTGCTGGGAATTTATTAGCAATTAAACTTTTTATAAACATGCAACATTACTTAAAACATACACAATTATACACAAGAAAATACAGGTGTAGATGGAGAATGCCTTGTCATCTATAATGCTGTTTTCCCTTTGTAATTACTCTAAGTTGTACAGGCATATCTAGATATTTTCATCACATCATAATTGCTTATTAAGTAAGAAAACTGCTGCCCTCATAAAATATAACTTAAACCTTAACATTAAATATTAATATTTTAATTTAGTGTTTACTGAAATTGAAATATCCAAAGTGATAGAAAAATAATTATAAACGTGGGTCTGAAGAAAGACTCTTTGGAGTTTGACCTGTGTACATTATTTATTTCTTTTGACCTTGGGTGTTTTACCTATTAATTGAGGTAATATGAATGAAGTAGTTGAAAGAAGAAATTATAAAGTAACTGGCATGTTTAAGAAATAAGCATATCATATCAATTTTTGTACCACCTGCCTGTATTTTCCCTTTTTGGTGTGTGAAATTCTAGGGACTTATGAAAGTATATATTCCAATAAAATAATATTTCATCTTCCAATAAAATCTGAATTTCTTAAAAGGGACTTTATATCAGTACAGGAATAAATATTTTTCCTCAAGTCTCTTCTCCAAAATTTTCCATTTGAGTAAACTCTGGGTCAGGGCTGACTGAGGCTGCCCAGAATCATCCAAAAAAGGATCCTCTTCCAAGTGGATAATGAACTTGAGCAGAAAACAGACCATGATGAGGATGCTTTTAGTTCAAGTCTGCCTTTTAATACTAATACTAATACCATGCCATTATTTTTGTTTTCTTTTGAGATTAATATATGGCTTGAATTCATGACATGCTTTTCCTGTTTTTAATCCCCTATTTTATCCCCTATTTTATTTATTACAGTTTTCTTTTTAAAAATAATTTTGATTATTGAGCAATCTGGTGTGAATATCTTTATTCCCAGTTACTAGCATTTCTTAAAATCAGAAGATAAAAGGTGATGCCTGCTTTACTCCTCCCACTTTTTCCCTCCATAGACGCACAAGGTAGGCAATGACTATCTATTCCAAATTAAGTCATCCCACTTTTGTTAATCATAGATCTATCTTAGGGCAAAAGAAATCATCACATTGAATTTTCAAAGTGTTAAAAACAGCTGCACATCAGTATATTTATATTTATTGAATTTTCTGATCCTTTAAGTGGAAGTCAGAAAAAATAGAAAAAACTTCAAAGAGTTTTCAGTAGTTTAAGTAGATCCCATTTCCTCTCTTGCTCTCAACACGAATCAATTATGTCAAGCTCAGCTTTAGTTGTCCTTTGTAACTACACTTCTCAATTTTCTGTACTATTGGTACTGCAAAGATCTAAGTTACTCCCATTGTTTGGTCCACCGGGATCCCCTGTACACACTCTCTATCAAGACTCTTCTACAACACCCTCAGAGGTACCTTTCACAAAAGTGGGGCATGCTATCTCCCCCGATGTTTGCTCACTGCTTGGTTAGTTTGTTTTTTTAAAGATGTTTGCTGTGTCTTCATTCACTAAAGAACAAACCAGTTGTCTTCCTAAGATTCCTAAGTTTCAATTTGCTCAGCTACAGAATCCCTGGCTATGGGTTCAATAAATGTTAGGTAACTTTATTATGCACATTCAATATTTTCAGCAAAATATTGCATATTGGAGTTTAAATTTGAGCAAAATAAAATTATAATGAGCTTCTACTTTAACTTTGCATTTTCAATTTTGTAGAAGTTTTTTCTAAATTGTTCTCTCTAGGTTTGGGAAATATATTCACATTTCCCCAAACTCTATAATCAGTTCCCCCAATCCATGGATGAAGTCCAGAGATGATTTTAGAATCCTCCTAGGGCATTTCAGTGAAACTATACTCAGAGGAGGTTGAATTTATAGTAGACAAAACTTGGATCAGAAAGGAGACTACGTTCCTTCACACAATAACTAAAGCTCTTCTGGGTGGATGCCCTGGCTGCAAGAGATAGGAAATTACCACAGTTGACAATATTTGCATAAAAACAGAATTTATAACCTCTACATAAGAAAAATTTCATTAAGTTTGGCTTAGAAGTATATAAGTAAGAAAGAAAGTTTGATATATTTTCAAATTCCTAATTAGTGTAACTGATTAGTAACTATTAAAAACCTTAATGAAGATATTTCCTTTGCACTTAAAAAGTTTAAAAGCCTTTCAAAAGAAAAATAGTGTCATGTAATATTTTATTGTTAGTTATGAAATACCTATGGCAGGTTTTTTTTTCTTGTGTTGCTAGACATATAACCCAATGTCTTTCACAGTGGTAAGCAAAAGCTCTACCACTGAGCTATACCACAATTCCCCAGGATGAAATTCCACTGCTCAAAATTGCAGGAGGTTTTTGCTTTAAAGCAAGACATAAAAGTTCCTAAGTAAAAAGTATTTTCTTGATATATTTTATTGGGAATATACAAATAAAACAATTTGAAACCGGGAAAACAAATACTTACTAAACAGCTCAAAATTAACATTCCACAACTCGTGAAAATGTGGATTTCGCCGGGCGTGGTGGCACACGCTTGTAATCCCCGCGCTTGGGAGGCAGAGACAGGAGGATCACGCAGGTTCGAAGCCAGCCGCGCGCGCTGGTTTAGGAGACCCTGTTTCCAAACAAAAATGTAAAAATAGGTCTGGGAGTGTAGCCCGGAGGTAGAAGGGCTTCCAGGAACCCCAGTACCACCAAAAAAAAAAAAAAAAAGAAGAAGAAGAAAAAAAAAGAAAAAAAAAAGAAAAAAAAAGAAAAAAAGAAACTGTGGATTACCCCAAATATGTTTAAAATTCCTATATTAAGCCAGTTAAAATTGGGTCAGGGCATGGTGGTGCACACCTATAATCCCAGTACTTTATAGGATAAGCCAGGAAGATCAGAGGTTCAAAGCCTGTCTCAGGGACTTAGCCAGGCCCTCCACAATGCAGTGAGATCTTGTTTCAAAGGAAAAATAAAATAGGGCTGTGAATGCATCTTGTTTCAATTCCCAGTCTCTTTCTCTTTCACACACAAACACACACACACACACACACACACACACACACACACACACACACAGAGTTACATTATGAAATAAATAAAACAAAACAATATTTTCTCTACTATTCACATTGCAAAAATTAGAGAACTTTGACTACTTAAATAAGTCAACACAAAACATTCTGTCAATTAGTCTAACCTTTCAAATAATAGGAACGTGTTTTTGTATAGAGGACTCCCAGTAAAACTTTTCTTTTGTAATACTGATCTTTATATTAAATAGTGCTTCATTCAGTAATATTGGGTTATCAAGTAATATTTTCACAATGATCTTAAACAGAAAAAATGTATCGAATAAAACAGGAAGAGTCAAGGAATGAGCACATAGAGAATTAATAAAATACAGGAAAGGAGGAAAGAAACTTGAAACAGACAGTGAGACAGTAAAGGGGGAGGAGGGGAAGATCGCAAAAATAAGTGGGGGTCATAATAATGAGGGAAGAGCTTGGCAGGTTCATCCAGTAACTTCTCCATGAACACAGCTACCAATACAACTCCTTAGTATTAGAATGCTTGCTCTAGGAGACCTATATTTCAACGCCAGTTCTTCAAATCTGATAGATAGCAGGTAGTTGTACTCACCAGCACTGCCATCTGCTGACCAAATAAAATTGGATGAGTTTTGCTATTGTTTCTAGAAGTGGCACCAGTAACACTGTAAACTTAGTAATGCAAATCGTGAAACTTGTATTTGTAACAATACGTCTGTGCTAATATTAAGATATTAACAAAGGTCACCTTACCAAATAGGAGAAATAAGAAAAGGTACAAAAGGGAATTACAAAACTATAATTATTCTATTAAAGTTAGTAGCCCCAAATATTTAACTTTTAGATAAGTTATAAGTGTGCCACAATGAACACATTTTTAGCATTTAATGAAATTATATCATAGTTCTGGTTTATAATTCCAAGGTAAGAGACCTAAAACGAGAATTCATTATTCAGTACCAATCAGTCTCTGTACTCAAAGCATATCAGATGGATAAAGGTTCAGGGGAAATGTTCAGACTTGTAGTAAATGTTCATTCTCTTCCTATGTTTCTCTTCTTACCACTTTAATCAGGGAAAGTGAGAATGCGAAAAGTTTAATGCACTTAGGAGGTAAAACAGTATTTTGTGGCATATCATGTTAGACAAATTCATGTGTCCTTTTCTTAGTCTATTAAAGAGATCACAAAATGACCTGAAATATTGTTTTTTTCTGGAAGTGTCAGTGATTAAGAGTGTCCTTAGTGCTTTCTTGTATGTGCAAGGCATGGCTTGATAGACTGAGATTAGCATCACGTTCATTTCATCTTCAAACTCCAGGCTTGTCTTTTTCCTGTTCCACATTCTAGGTTTTATCTCCTGCAGTGTAGTCTTGATCTTGATAACACAAATATGAGAATTTACAAATAGCTGTAACTTTATGATATTTAACCTTCGTACCTTTTCTCCAGCTGTTCTCTCCATCTAAGAAGCAGTTTTCTTTCTAAGGATGTTCTTCCTGACCAAAATACACTCAGAAGGCCAAATCGCTTTCCTCCATGTTACTATCACACAAGATGTCTCTATATACTACTGCAATTACCGTGAAGAAATGGTTGCTCCTTGTCAGTCTGTCAGCTTTGCTTGTTAATTAATACAATCAACTGAAAAATTTAAAACTATTGCTTTCAAGGTAATCGGTCCTTGGCATAGCACTTTTTGAAAACATTTTTTAAAATATCCAAATATATTAGGAGATAATACAACACCTGCCCACTTTTCATCATTTCTGCACGACAGAAGTTTCCATAAAAATTATTAAGCATGTCGAGACCTGTAGCTTGGACTATTCTAGTATGTATTGTGTATTATATTCTCAATGTTTACATCTTGCTCCTCTCCCCACTAGACAGTTAGCATCTTTGGTATCTGGGGCATTTCAAATTGCATGCTCTTCACTATGCTGATAATGTGCTGGAAGTTGAGTAAAATTGTATTAAATATTACGTTATTATATGATTTCAATTTGACTACTAAAATAAAAAATTACAAAGTGATGTAAAAACTCTTGTGCAATTCAGACATTTAAAATATGCAAGTAGCTATCAGTAAAAGATAAAATATAACTGTAGGTAACATCCTGTTTGAAAGTGGGTAACAAATTATAACTGAGAATATATAGTATTTATACACAGATTCTCTGTAGAATATAAAGAAGCAGCAACTTGTTTAACTGCCATAAAAATTTAAAAGTAGATCCAGAAGTTAAACACATTTATTTTTTCTCATTTTTTTTTCATTTTCACATGTGATGTGTATGGGATACAATGCAAAAACTGAGAATATATTCTTTAAGGACATAACAAAAACATAAAAGCAACTTTAAGGACATAACAAAAAACATAAAAGTAACTAACAGGATAATAGATATTACTTTCTGAATGTGAATCACCTGGTTAATACTTTAAACCAAATCTCTCAAAATTTGTTGAGAAAGCAACACCACAGTTTTGCCAATCTGTCACTTAATGTATCTTTACAAAGCAGTGTTAAATTCTGTTCTGGACCCCTCGTAAAGGTGTTACAGGAACCAATTAGCATCGTGTGCAGTATGTGCAGTATGAAGTGTAGTCAGGTATATTTTATATTTTGTTCTAACATGTCTGCCATGAAAAGTCAAGTTTTTTTTTTCACTTATACATTACAGGATCAATGGCATTTACACAAAAGGTTCTTAAAGTATTTTATTACCTAGGAAATAATTTATAAATGTGAGTGTCTCACATTTATAAATTATTTGATTTTTTGTCAGTTATTTTAAATGTTTATATTAGCTTGAGAAACTTGCAAAAGAAATAAAATAAGCTTATCCTTAAAGAAATATAGTAGCAAGTTTCTTCTTTTCTGTTTTTTAATTTGTTGTAAGGATACATATCACATACAATCTACTTCTTACAAGTTTTCAAGAACATGATAAGCTATTGGTATCTATAGTCACAATGCTGTACAGCCTTTCTATAAAACTACCTCTCAAAACTGAAACTATAAATCCACTGGAAAGCAACTCTCCATTTCAACCTCTCACAGCTCCTGGCTGCCACATTTCCACTCTTTTTTTTTTTTTTTTCTATGAGCTTGACTATTTTAGATACTTCATATAAGTGTAATCATGAAGGATTTTGTCTTCTGTTACTGGTTGATTTCACTCAGCATAATGTCCTCCAGGCTCTATGTTGTTGCATATGGCAGTATTGTTTTTAAAAATTGAATAACATCCTGCTGTATGTATATATCATGATTCCTTTAGGCATTCATCTCTCATTGGATGTTTAGGATGTTTTCAGACCTTTGCAGTTGTGATATATGAGAAAATAACAAATTCAGGAGTGCAGAAGTCTCCTTGAGATGTTGATTTCAGTCATTCTGAGTTTATATCCAAAAGTGGGATCACAGTATCACAGAGTAAATCTATTTTTAATTTTTTTGAAGAAGGGAAAGCATTAGATAAAACTTAATGTCCTCTTATGATTAAACCTCTCAAGAGGCTAAGTAAAAAAAGAATTTATATTTATAGGCCACATATGACAGAGCCATAACTAATATCATATTTGACAGGGAAAGACTGAAAAAAATTTAAGGCAAGAAATAAGGCAAGACGAGCTCATTCTTGCCACTTCTACTCAACATAGCACTGGGACTCCTACCTAGAGCAATTAGGCAACAACATTCAAGCATTCTAATTAGAAAGAAAGAAGTAAAATTAACTCCAGTCCCAAATAACATGAGATTAGGTATAGAAAACCCTCTGTAATTCAAACATATTATTAGAACCGGTAAATAAAATAAAAATATTTAAATATTACAAAATAAATATACTACAATAACTTGCATTTCCATACCCTAACATTACACTATGTTAAGAAAATAATTTTATTTTATTATAGCAGAAAAAAAAATAACATGCTTAGGAATAAAACCAAAAGTGAAAAACTTGTACACTGCAGACTACAAACTTGGTGAAATAAATTAAAGAAATAAATAAATTAAGAATAATAAAGGGAGCCAGGTGTGGTAGTGTACGCTTGTAATCCCCGCGCTTGGGAGGTGGAGACAGGAGGATCGCGCAGGTTCGAAGCCAGCTGTGCTGGCTTAAGAGATCCTGTTTCCAAATAAAAATATAAAATAGGTCTGGGAGTGTAGCCGAGAGGTAGAAAGGTTTCCAGGAACCCTAGGACCACCACCACCATAAAAAAAAGAAATATAAAGATATTCTATCTTCATGTAGTGTAAGTAAAAATATTGTTACTGTCTCTCTACAATCTAAATAAATCTACAGATTCAATAAAATCATGACAAAGTTGCAATATTTTTCACAAAAGTATAAAAAATCCTAAAATTCATGTGAGCCAACAAAAGATCCCAAATGTCCTAATCAATCTCAAGATAGGAGATATAAACTGGAGATATCACTATTCTTAATTTTAAAAGGTATTGCAAAATTAAGACATCATGGTGCTTGGATAAAAATAGCCATTTTATCAATGGAATATAATAGATTACAAAGCCCAGAAATTACCCTTGTCTTTGACAAGGGCACCAAAAATGCACAGGGAGAAATGGTTGGTCTTCAACAATGGTGTTAGAAAACCTGAATAGAAATATGTGGAAAAATAAAACTTGATGTTTATGACACACCATACACAAAATTTATCCATCGCAAAAAAGATTAAAGACATCACAGGAAGATCAGAAATTGTGAACTCCAAAAGAAACATATAGGAAAGTCTTCATGACATTGGTCTGGGCAATGATTTATTTGATACAATGACAAAATAGCTTAAACAACAAAAGCATAATTAGACAAATAAGACTACATTAAATTAAAAGTCTTCTATATAGTAAAAGAATCAATTGACAACGTGAAAGGCAACCTATATAATGAGAAGAAATATTAGTGAATCATATCTAATAATAGATTATGAAGCCTTACAACTATCGAGTATTCAAATATTAAAAATAACTTTATTTAAAATTGTCCAAAGAACTTAAATATTTCACCAAAGAAATCATATGAATGGCCCTCGGGTACACTGTCATTAATAATCAGAAAATGCAGATGAAAACCACCATTACATATCACCTGACACTTGTTTTTCTGCCTTTTATCAATAAAAAATATTAGATAAAAAGTGCTGGTGTGGATGTGAAGAATTTAGAATTCATCGAAACAAGAGCCAGGAATATAAAATGGTTCAGTCACTATGGAATATAGCACTGAGAATGCTGGGATGCTTAATATAATGGGTCCCCAAAGCAAAGCAGACACTGCGTGGAAGAATAAGGCATGAGAGGAGCTGAAGAGCATAATTTATTGGTCATGGTCATGGATAATAAGATTAGGACATATTGCCATTCACCCAATATTATATATCAAATATATTTAATAATGTTACACACACATATATATGTTATTAAATATATATTCAATATATTTAATAACACACATATATATGTATTATATATATGCATATATATGTATATATGTATATGTATATATGTATGTATATGTGTGTGTGTGTGTGTGTGTGTGTGTGTTATTGAGTGGCCACTTATGAAATTTAATCTTTTTATCTGCTTTTCTCATTAGAAAATTGAGGATTATATTTATAAATTTCTGTATTTCACATTTTAAAAAATCATAGACCAGAGTTACTGGTTTCATTTTAGTAATAAATTGAGACTCGAGAAGCAAAATAATATATCCATCATCATAAATTCTGTTATGAAGAGGAACTGTGCTATAAACCAAATCTAGCTGACCACACTTTGATGCTGTTTCTGTATCTCTAATCTACACATAAACCTAATCCGCTGTGTAGTGAGGTGGTAGGGAATATGATCACTAATGCTAGATTTTCTTGCTTCACTTCACAGGTGTGTCACTTATTATTTGTGCAACCTATGAGAAAATTACTTTATCCCTCTGGGCCAATCACTGAACTGCTTTGAAGCAAATATCATGACTCTTTTCCTTTTGTAAGTAGATACGGTTAATACTGATTACTTCACAGAAGTTTCTGTATATAAAAGATGTGGCTGCCACATAGAAAACACTACCTAACTTTTAATTGTCACTGTAACATTACTACATATATTTCAGAAAGTGAAAATACTGAATAGATATACACAAAGGGAAGTGTGATCAAAGAAAACTCAAATGATCCTTCTCATGATTAATTCTGCTTCAGAGAAGGTGCTAAGTTTAGGAATGATATTTTTTTTAAAGTATTTTTCTGTGATTTATCTTGCAGACTGCAAGTTAAGTTTCATTTCCATAAATGCTTACAGATCTCATGAATGTCGGGGTAGAAGGAAAACCTCAAACCATGTGTATGAGAAAGTCAAAACAGATTATAGGAGACTGTGCAGAATACAACAAAATAGAATTGTACTTCAGTAATCTATATCAATACTAGATATGTGATAAATAGACAAAGATAATAAAAAAATTGTTCTCTAAGTATTTCACAAGAGTCAGTATCATCAAAAGTAAAGAAGAACGAATGCTAGGACTAAGAGCTCCAGATAGACAATTCCCTGCTGAGATTCTGAGAGTTAGGGAATGGTGGGAGACAGAAGGGCACATGTGGATCACGAGGCAGTAATGTTAGAGTTGGGCCAGAACAGTTTCAAACTCTATTTTCTTCACAATATGTTTTTCTGTGCATTAAAAATTAAAATTAGAAAAAACAAAAAGTCTCTGAAAACAAGTGTCACCCTTGATTAGAAATGGCATAAGAAATGGCAGAAAAGCTTTCCGCTCAGCTTGAAGTCTTGGGGAATAAGAAAACCTTTCAGGAGTAAAAGCAAAACATAGAGGAAGAAAGGCAGATTACTGTGACTTCAGAAATGAGTTCCAAGACTACTGAAGCACAGTTTATTAGCTTTATGACGAGAGCCATTAGCTCTCCATGGACAAGCAATATTTCTAAAGAGCTACATTGCACAGAGAAGAAAATGCACAGGATCCAGGAACAAAGCTTTGCTTTCTCACCAGTTATTAACCTCATTTATACCACCGAGTTCCAATCATTATACTCATTACCTTGACATGGTTCACTGGATTGATACTTCATGCAGCAGGGTGCGAATTGTGACGACAGAGAAAGGGAACCCGAGGCTGACATGCAATTGCCTTTGTTATGACCAGCTACACCTCTAGTGAAAGTAAATACCCAAGTAACTATTTTGGGAAAGAATTTCCTAAGAACATTTTCAGAGTTCTTTATCCTGAGACCAATTTACTATCTGTTCATAAACCTTTGCAGGATTTAAGTTCATTCTTGAAAGCAGTTTCACTCTTTCTTTATACATCATGAATAAACAGAAGTTTCATGGTTTTAAAGTCAATGTGTGTCCTTCCATTAGCCTTTTTAATGGGAAATAGCTTTAGAAGAATTGGGGAATGTCATCCATTGCACTGAGGAAATGAAAGTGGGGAGAGAGAGAATACTGTTATACACTTAAAAACTAAAACTAATATTAAATGTTCCATATTTAAAAACTATATTTAAGCCGGGCATGGTGGCATAGGTTTGTAATCCCCCAACTTGGGAGGTGGAGACAGGAGGACCGCACAGGTTTGAGAGGCCAGCCTTGCTGGCTTAGGAGACCCTGTTTCCAAATTTAAAAAAAAAAAAAAATATATATATATATATATATATAATAGGTCTGGGAGTGTATCCCAGAGGTAGAAGGGTTTCCAGGAACCCGAGTACCACCAAAAATAAATAAATAAATAAATAAATACTAAAAATAAATAAAAACTATATTTAGAGTGATTTTCATCTCATTTGGTTAGATTAGCATTAAATGAACCTAAATTTTTACTATCATATTTTATGGGTTTACATAAAAATGAGAGTGGCCCTACAAAATAAAGATATGTCTAATAAAATAAAATTAATTATAACTTTGATTATCAATACTATTATTTGGTACAATGTTGTCACTGTCTGTTATTGAGTAAAATAAAAGATCATCTTTAAGTACAGTAGAAGTTAACCCCTACAGTAACATTTTAGCCTTTTTATATTCATTAAAAACTTTTGACCAATCAGACATAAAAGTGTTTAATTATGTCACTATTACAATTATCTTTGATCTTTAGAAATATCTTAATTAAATTTCAAATATTACTAAAAAGCACGTTTGTACTTTAGTCAGAATTAATCTAAATATTTGCTTTTGCAAACAATAACTGAAGCCTAACTGCTAAGTATAAGGTAAATGTAAAATCTATACAGAATATTACAATTTGAAAACTAATAGAACAAATTTACATATATCAAATCAAAGTACTGTAATAGATGAAGAAATGACAATGCTGATATATATAATACTGAAAATGTGTTGTAAGTGCCAAAATTTCAGGTTAAAAGGGCATACAATTGATAGTAAAAAACAATCAAATTAACATTTAATCTAATCAAAATAAAATAGAAATGTATCCCATGTAGATTTTCAAATAAAATTATGATGTACATTTAATATATATAAAAATTTTAATATAAATTACTCACCACTAATAATTTTTCTGGTTCTTTTGTTTTATTTTTTATTTTTTATTTTTTTCATCTTCCTCAAAATATTTTATTTTTTTTCTCTTGAAACATGGTTTTATTTTTTTTAACAATTTTTTATTGAACATAAATAGTATACATTTAAACTATATTTGGTGCCCTCTCCCCCCCACCCCCGTTTTCCCTTCCCCCCTCCCACCAATGGTTGTCCAGGTTAACCATGTCTTATTCATAATTTTACACATGTTCAGGTGTAGACCCTCATTATTCAAGATCAGCCTTCCTCCTCTCCTATCTTTCCATTCAAACTTAGCTAGTATTTCCCCTCCATTATCTGGAGTCCCACTGGTATCCTTTGTGTTTCCTAGTTTGGGCATATTAGAGGAAACATATGTATCTTCTCCTTCTGTGCTTGGCTGATCTCACTTAACATAATGTTCTCTAGGGCTTTCCATCTTCTTGCAAATGATATAATTTTGTTCTTCTTTATGGCTGAATAGAATTCCATTGTGTGTATTTCCCACAGTTTTGCTATCCTGTCTGCGCCCCGGTCCCCTGCTAGTAGTCAGTGCCTGCGCCACTGTCACCCCTAAATCGGAGCCTGCCTTGTGTGTCTAGCTCCAACCACCTTGCCAGAGCCTGCCTTCCAGGCAGCGAAAGCTCTGTGAGCCCCAGAAATCTCCTCGGGTCCCCCCCAGCTTCTACATCCCACGGGAGGCAGAGATCATTGCTGGACACCGCGCACTGCCTGTGCACCCGGAACCTTGAGCACCTATCCTGCACCCCTGGCTCAGTGCTGGGAGTTCCCACCCACCTGGTAGCCTGATGTTTAGTTCTAAACGAGAACACAGCTCAATACATCTTGGTTCTTTTGTTTTAAAGCAACTTTGCCTCGCCATAATCCTCAGACAACGGGACCTATCTGATACACATACTTTACTAAATTTTGTTCTACTGTTTAGAACAATCTCTTCCAGGGTGTTTTCCCTCTGTGATCAACAAATCTTGATTAAATATTTCTTTTCCAAAGTAACAAAAACTAAAATTAAATTCTATTCTTTTGCAGAAGGGAACATGAAAACTGTCAAAGCTTGGCAATGAGGAGCTACAGAGAGGTCTGTGAGGAACCTCCTTTGATAGGAAAAGTGGAGAAGTAGGTGAGAGAGATTGATGAAAGAATAGGGAAGATTGAATAATTGTTTCTGCAGTTTCTAAAATGAGAATATGGCAACAACAATACTGATATTTCAGCCCTTTCAAACAGCACAATATAAGAGAAAATATATAGTAAAAGTACTTAATGTGATAAAAATAAAAGTACTTAATGTGATAAAAATCATAACCTATATTTTACTGTGACAGTTTAAAACAGTTATAGTAAAAATAAGAAAACTCAAAATTGAGAAAATTGTATCTTAAATTCTCTTAAGAAAAATCAAGAAGTTTAGAGTAGGGGCTAGAAGTACCATTCAGTGGTATAGTGTGAGCTTTGCATACACAAAGATCTGAGTTCTGGAGTCAGCACTGCAAAATAAATACATAAATAAATAAACAAACAAACAAATTCCAAATTATCATTTTAATATAGGGTAGAGAATACTTAGGGAAGAATACACATAGTAAGTATATCTAGTTAGTAATGCCATGGATGATGATATGTTGATACATCTATTTTTTTTTTTTTTTGGTGGTACTGGGGTTCCTGGAAGCCCTTCTACCTCTGGGCTACACTCCCAGACCTATTTTCTGTATTTTTGAAACAGGGTCTCTTAAGCCAGCGCGGCTGGCCTTGATCCTCCTGCCTCTGCCTCCCAAGTGTGGGGATTACAAGTGTGCGCCACCACGCCTGGCGATACATCTATTTTTCTTGATATGTAATTTTTAGTTAATTAACTCTTAATTCCTTTAAAAGTTTTTGATCACTCTACTAATATATTTACAATGTGTCCATTTGTGTGTGTGTGTGTGTGTGTGTGTGTGTGTGTGTGTGTGTGTTTATGTGAGCATGAATGTGTGGACAGCACAACTTTTTCACCTCTGAGTAAGACTCTTCTGGCAGTTGGAGAGATAGTGGAGATAGGTTGTAGTTAATCAGAATATCTTCAGTAAAATTACTAGCCAATGAAAAAGGTAATTTTAGATTACAGAGACTCCTGGGATTTTGTAAACAATCAAAAGTCATGATTGCCAGTCATTAGCATAAAGAGTAAGTGAGCTCAGTCATCCGATATTCAAAGTACATGCCCTGTGCCAAAGAAATTCACAAATGTTAATGAAGACTGAGATCCCAAAGCACAGTTTTTAAATTCTGCCATTTGGCTTTGCTTGGACAGTAGTTCAATAGGAATATGAAAGACAACTAAGTGTAAAGGATGTATATAGAAATAGGGCTAAATGAAAAAGGAGGCAGTTTCTGCATAACTTGAAATAAGTTATGTTTACTAAAAAAGCTTTCCAGTGTGTAAGAAGAAATCAAATGTCAACAAAATATGTTTTTATATTGTTACATCTAGTTCTTTAGCTTGATCAGTAATAAATCAAAATACCTGCCGGGCGTGATGGCGCATGCTTGTAATCCCCGCGCTTGGGAGGCAGAGGACCGCGCATGTTTGAAGCCAGCCGTGCTGGTTTAAGAGACCCTGTTTCCAAATAAAAAAATATAAAATAGTTCTGGGAATGTAGCCTGGCGGTAGAAGGGTTTCCAGGAACCCCAGTACCACCAAAGAAATAAAAAATAAATCAAAATACCTTCACATCTTCTATTAATAGTTTTTAATTTTATATTATCAAAACTCTTATGAGTATTATTATATGCTTCCAGATGAATTCCAAATAATATATATAATAATCTTTCGTATAAACTTTATATAAGATATTGATTACACACCAGGCACAATGGTACATATCTATAAGATGGAGGATCACAGATTTAAGGTCAAGAGGCAATAACTTAGGGAGACTCTATTTCAAAATAAAAATTGAAACGGACTGAGGTATTCAGCTCAGAAGCACAAAGACCCTGAGTTCAATTGCCACTAAATTACACACACAACAAGCGTAGTGGTGCATGTTTGTAATCCCAGAATGTTCAAGGACAGCCTCAGCAAATGGTGAAACTCTCAGCAACCTAGTGAGACCCTGCTTCAAAATAATATATAACAAATTAATACACACACACACACACACACACACACATATATATATATATAAACATGTAAATATATAAATATATATGTATATATATATACATATATAAACAAAATGTCTAGAGGTGTAGCTCAGAGGTAGAATACTCCTGGGTTCAATCCTCACTAGAAGATACACACACACACACACACACACACACACACACACACACACACACACACAAGATATTGGTTATAAGGTTAATATCCAAGAAGTTTAATATCCAGAGAAAAAGAACCAAAACAATTCAATAGCAAAAACAAACAAAAAAAAAACACAAGTAATCCAATTAAAAATCAGAAAAATGCATGAATATATATTCTCAAAAGAAGTCATAAATCAAAACTATCCTGAGATTTCACCTAAGCCCAATTAGAATGACAATCATTAAAATTACAAACAACAAATGCTGGCAAGGATGTAGAGAAGTGAGAACTCTAATACAATGTTGATGTGTTTGCAAATTAGTGCAACTACTTTGAAAGAATATATAGAAAAATCTCAGAAGAATGAGAATGAACCTACCATATGATCAAGCAATGCTACTTCTGGATAGTTATCCCCCCAAAAAACTAAAAACCAAACTACCAAACTAACACATGCATATATATCTATGTTCATGGCTGCATAATTCACAATTGCAAAACTAAGGAATCAGCTAAGAAATCCATCAACAAATGAATGGATTGCAAAGCTATGGGATATGTACAAAATAAAATTTTACTCAGCCAGAAAGATTAAAATTTATGTAAAATTTACAAAATTGCATCATTTGCAGGGAAATGGATGGAATTAGAGAACATTATGGTAAGTGAGATTAGTCAGTTAAAAAAAGTAAAAATGGGATGCTTTCCCTAATGTGTAGAAGCTAGGAAGAAAATGGATCATGGGAGGAATTCTAGACAAAAGGGGAAACCTTAGAGGAATAAATAAGGCAGTATAACTGAAGAGAGGGAGGAAGAGGGAAATTTCCTAATACACATGATGTACATTCAAAACATTAAAGTCAATCACTAAGCTGAATATGAGAAGAAGGGAGGATGATGTTGGAATTGGGAAAGGGCTAAATGAGTGATGTATGCATGTATGTCTCTACCATCTTGTACCCTATTAAGATGTATGTCTACAATACACCAATTATTTAAAAAATAAAAAAGAAGATATAAAATAGACAATGATATATAAAAAATCTCAATACTCTTCAAAACCAAAATGATATACCACATTTCCCTAATGAGGATGAATACCATATACAATACACACACACACACACATACACACACACACACACACACACACACACATATTCACAAATTCTATCATGGATGTGAAGAAAAGGGAACTCATAAACTATTGATAAAAATGTAAGTCGGTATGGCCATTATAAAAATCATGGAAGCTTTTCAAAATATTAGAAATAGAATTATCATATGACCCAGCACTGTCTTTTACTTGTATAGGCAAAGAACATAAAGGCACTATGTTAAAGAAATATGTGCACTTCTCTTTGCTTATAGTATTATTCACAATAGCCAATAAATGGAAACAAAGTGTCCATTTCCATATGTATTTATTTTCTTCATATGTGTATGTGTGTGTCTGTATGTGTTTGGAATAGTAGTCACAATATATGAAATTCTGTCATTTGAGGCAAGATAGATGAACCTATAGAAAATTATGTTAAATTAAATAAACCAGGCATAGAAAAACAAATGCCCCTGGATCAGATGTTAAATTTGTGTATGGCAGTGTGAATTAGATGTATTTATTGAAAAATATGAGTATCCTTTTTGCTTTGAATATATACAAACAAAACACAAGTTCTATTTACTGAAATGAAAAGACAGCTTTATATTCCATGTGGAATACTAAATCTATATTTCTCACCGTAGCACCCAGAGCCCCAAGTTTGTGCCCTTCCTACCCATGACTGCAGCTTGACGTTAAAATACTTCCCTCATTGCTTTCTCAGGTTCAGTCACAATATCCTATTCCTAAATATAGAAATGATTGTATATGAATGAATTTGAGTGCATCGTTATGCTCTGTCACCAACATTTTTATTTCCATTTCTGTTAAGTGCTCATTCATTTTTACATTTTTTGGTAGAAATATGTTCATAAGCTTCCACTAAAGCTTCTTTGTGATTTATCCACATTACTATCACACTATATTAAGTTAAATTATTCAATATTATTGCCCTCAAAACTATTTAAAGATTTTCCTCAAACTGCAATAATTATGAACAAGTTCATAACCAGAAAGAAATTCCAGTCTGGTAGAATAAACTGTGTGCGGTTATTCTAAATGTTAAGTCTAGCTTGGCAAGTAAACAAGCTACAATTAATTAAAGGACCAATATGTAATTATTGCTTATTTGCTAAAAAAACAAATTGAATAAGTGAATGTTTTTACACCAAATTAAGAAAATTCCAAAGTGATGATTGTGTTATATTCTAATATCCATTGTTATCTTTTTCCTTTGGGAGGCTAACAATCAATTTAGTAAGTTATTTTAATCATGGAGAAGACAGATGATTGGCAAACCAACTGCACAACACCCACCGGGAAGCCATCTGGTTTTCCCTGAAGAATAAAGAATCAGTGGTGATAAGAAAATTTTTGTCACATTTTTGGAAAGACAAATTGCCTTAGAAGAAAAAAATATAGTTGAGTCTGACATTTATCACTATGTTATATTAGGTTATTTCTATAACACAATCAATTCTTATTATAATCCATTATTAACTTCAAAACGCTTTTAGGTTAATATGACTCACATTATCTGGGATAGGTCATTTATTTATTGAAAAATGCATGTTGAACTGTTAAAATGTTTTAGATTCACTATAATCCATGGATAAACATAACATGTTATATTCAAGTAACTTATAGTTGTGGGGAAAAAGAAACATAAGATCATATAATCATATGACAATTTCTGTAAGAACAGAAAATGTGAGTAAGAATCTTCTATTGGGAATATGAAGCAATCAGTGCAGTTCAGAAATCCCACCTAAAATGTTTAATGAACACAGTGTTTTTTGTGTTATATCTTAAAGGTCTTAGTGCCCAGAATTCTTCCCCTCTTTCTAAAGTATATCTGTCCACTTCAACAATATACTGAAGTGTTTTTTCAAATTTTTAAAATGCATTTGGGTAGCCACATTGGTGGACTTGTGACCCAACACTATACTACATCCTTAAATTGCAAATTATTCGTCCTAAGATGGAGACCTAACAAAAATAAAAACTTTCTTAGGAAGTTTAAATTTGGTATTTAAGGTATTACTGAGTTTCCGTCAATGAAAAGACTGACAAGTATTCATCCAAAAGATACTGGGAGCTTTATTTTTAAATATTAAAAGATACATACTC
Source organism: Muscardinus avellanarius (assembly GCF_963383645.1). Lineage (NCBI taxonomy): Eukaryota > Metazoa > Chordata > Mammalia > Rodentia > Gliridae > Muscardinus > Muscardinus avellanarius. Next base: position 91,034,831 of record NC_137791.1, read on the forward strand.
TAGGATATTTTCTTGAGTGTGAGCTAAAGTGAAAAATACCAGGTTTCTATGGAATTTGATCTACTTTAAGATGTGTCAAGTGACTCTGCCATGTCTAAAATGCATTCATCCATGTATTAGTATTTATACTTGCCCAATAATAATTCCAAAATAAAATTGGGTTATATGAAAAATAAGATAAAGCATGATACCTTATTTACATAATAAAAACAAACAACATTGAGTTGTTTGCTATAATATTTTAAGTTCATAATATTTAAGTTAAATGTTTTTTACAGTACTACGTGTTTTTCCTTGGTACCTATGGAGAATTGCTTCCAGAACCTCTTATACCAAAATATCTTTGGATGCTCAAGTTTCTTACTTATAAAAATGACTATTACCATATAACTCACACACCCTCCTGTATACCTTATTTATTTATTTATTTATTTATTTATTTATATACCTCTTTATATATTAATTTATTTATGTTGCTGCTAGGGATTGCAATTAGGAGAGTTCTTCCTCTGACCTACACACCTTCCCCAGACATTTTCACTTTTGATTTTGAAACAGAGATGGGCAAATGAACTAAATAGACACTTCACAAGAGATACAAAGGGCCAATAGATACATGAAAAGATGTTCTTCATCACTGGCCATCAGGGAGATGAAAATCAAAATTACACTGAGATACCATCTAACCCCAGTCAGACTGGCAAACATAAAGAAATCAAACAACAAATGCTGGCGAGAATGTGGGGAAAGAGGAACTCTTTTACACGGTGGGAATGCAAACTAGTTCAACCACTATGGAGATCTGTGTGGAGATTCCTAAGAAAGGTGGGAATAGATCCACCATATGATCCAGCTATACCACTCCTGGGTATCTTTCCAAAGGGGTTGAATTCAGAGAAATACAGCAACATATGCTTATCTATGTTCATAGCAGCACAATTTGTAATAGCCAAAATATGGAACGAACCCAGATCACCATCAACAGATGAATGGATAGCGAAACTGTGGGAAATACACACAATGGAATTCTATTCAGCCATAAAGAAGAACAAAATTAATATCATTTGCAAGAAGATGGAAAGCCCTAGAGAACATTATGTTAAGTGAGATCAGCCAAGCACAGAAGGAGAAGGTACATATGTTTCCTCTAATATGCCCAAACTAGGAAACACAGAGGATACCAGTGGGACTCCAGATATTGGAGGGGAAATACTAGCTAAGTTTGAATGGAAAGATAGGAGAGGAGGAAGGCCGATCTTGATTAATGAGGGTCTACACCTAAACATGTGTAAAATTATGAATAAGACATGGTTAACCTGGAAAACCATTGGTGGGAGGAGGGAAGGGAAAACGGGGGCAGGGGGGAGAGGGCACCAAATATAGTTTAAATGTATACTATTTATGTTTAATAAAAAAATTAACAAAAAAAACTGTAATACTCTATCTCAGCTTCCCAATTAATGAGATTACAGGCACATGCCACCATACCCAGAAACTCCCATATACTTTAAATCATCTCTAGGCTAATTATAATACATATTAAATTTTTTTAGTATTTAAACTACATTTTAGGGAATAATTGAAAGAAGAATGAAAATAAAGAACAAATCTGTACATGTTCAATTCAGATACAATGACTTTAAAATAATATTTTAATGTATCATTAATTGAATCTGCACATCTGAAATTACTGGGTTCAAAAATGTGTTTGTGTGTGTGTAACTATCTATGCATATGTGTGTAAATACATATATATTTAAGCACAAAATTTTGTATTTTTATAGAAGCATTTGGAAAATCCAATACAAATTTAAAAGGCAATATAAAGAAAAGGGCAATACAATTATCACCCAGCAAAAAAAATTTAGAAAAAAGAAAACAAAAAGTAGGACATATTAATAAGCTAGGTGAGGTGTGGGCTGAATACCAGTTACAGTGGAATAAATGAAGACAATGGCTGGAAACAAGTCAGGTAGAACCCAGGCAAATCAGCTAAATTTACTATCACTGAAACTTCTGGGTATTGGGTCTGTCTAAGAATATTTAGGAGTGGGTAGGAGACTTGCCTTATGACAAAGATAATTTTATGCTTACAGAGACCTAATTCCTAGGAAGGGGAAATGTCAATACAGAAATATAATAAATACAAATTATTTTTAATTTTGATATCCTATTATATATTTTAATAGAAATTTTACCTTCAGATTCTTCAAATAACAAGCTTCTTGTATATGACAGGCATTAAGCTGGATATTTTTCATGTAAATAATCATTGGATCCTTCTGATAACTGCACAAAAATTCACCTCAACTTATGCGTAAGTAAACTGTGGGGCCGAACATGTAACTTTTAAAAAGTGATACAGAAATTAATTTATGAAACAGGATTCAAAGCCACATGATGGGAATCAAGGAGAATATTCTTAACTAAGAGCATTCTAATATTACCCGAATAAAAATAAAGGGAAAATAAAGAGATGTCACTGCATATTTTGATGGTTACTATAAGGTATACACATTACTAAAATAAGGACTACAAAGAGTGCTGGTAAAGAATTATTTTTGCACATGTCTGTGAGGGTGTTTGCAGAAGAGATTGGTGTGTGAGTAAGTGGGCTTCCTGGGAAAGATTCACCATCAAGTAGGCAGACACCATTCAATTAGCTGGAGGACTGGAGAGACCAAAAGGCAGAAAAAATGTGGCTTTTTCATTTTTCCTGGAGTTGGGCACTGTTCTTCTTCCCTTGAACTTCAGACCTCCAGGCTTTTTACCTTTGGACGCTTGAACTTGGCTCAGTGGCTCCCTGGTCTTCCAGGCCTTCCATCTCGGTATGAGAGTTACACTATCACTACCCTGGTTCTTAGGGTTTTGAATATGAACTATCCACACTGCCAGGGGCTCCAGGTTGAAAGAGCCTATCACAGAATTCTCAGTCTCCATAATCATAGAAGCCAGTGCCTCTAATAAATTCCCTTTCAGATATCTATGTCTATCCATTTATATCATTCTGGTCTAAGTTTCTGGAGAATTGTGACTAATAAACATATGAACACCAGAAATAACAATAGCAGCTAAATATGCAAGGAATGTTTTCTTTTAGAAGTTAATAACTTTTTACTGGCATAGACCCATTTGCAATTCTAATTGCATGCAGAAACAATATTGAAAGAAAATGTAAAAATATATATGTTTGTACATTTGTATTATATATGTATATGGATAAATGTTAATGATTAGCTATATATATATATATATATATATATATATATATATATATATATGAATGGGTGGAGATGGATGTGGTGGCACATCCTACTATATGGAAGGATGAGACAGGAGGATCACAAGTTTGAAAACAGCCTCAGCAACTTAACAAGACGATTTCAAAATTTAAAAAATATATATTAAGTAAAATAGAGCTTGGGGTATAGCTCATAGGTGGAAGACTCCAGCGTTCAATCCTCAGTACCATACACAAACACACAAAAAATAAAAATAAAATTAAAAAAGGCTTTAAATAATGTTTTTTAGAGAACTTAAAAAACAAACATGAAACATTGAAAGGATAGGCGTAGGAAAAAATTTATAATTTGACACAATTGGGTAAAATGCTTAATACTCGTGCAACATGGGAGATTTGTATATTAAGCTGGTTACAATTTTTTGTAGTCACATTGAGCTTTAAGGATTTTAAAGTAGAGTGTGATCAGAATTAATGAGCCTCAGTTGGCAGAGCCATCCATAGCATCATTATATTCTTTTATGTGAGACATGAAAATTCCAAACATTCTGTACTTTACTAAGATTCTGTCTAGCAAAGGATTACCATGAGACACCTTTATGAGTTGTTTGAAAATTTCTTTGCAAAGGTCAGTTCCCCATAGGATTGCTATTGGTAATTGGTTCAATAGCACACAAACTCTCCGGAATTCACCGCTCTGGGTCTTATCACAGACTAGAGACTAAAACAAAAGAAACCTCTAAATTATCTTTGTTTCTAGAGCAGACCTATTCAGAGTCAGTTTTAAGGGCAAATGAATCCATATTCCTTAACTTATTACTCCAAAAATCCAGCTGAGGCAGGATTTTTATCTTGTGGGAATTATAGATTTTCTTTAAAGTTAAAATTGGCATTTTTAGACCCTATTATTTGCTTCCCTCTGGCAGCTGCCATATTTCTGCGAACAGGACTGTCTCTGCCATCATTTGTGACAACCTCCATAGGAGACCCGTCAAGAAATGTGGTCTCAAACTCTACCCTAATGCAGATTTAACAATCACAAGGATCTTCCACTTTAATAAAACATTAAAAACATTCTTGGCAGCATGGAGACTGAAAGGAAGACAGTGGTAAACTGTGAGCTGTCTGTGGCGTTCTGAAGGGATTGATAGGAGAACACTCGACTGATTTTATAACTTGAGACATGGTAAAATCATCCTATAACTGATTGGTGAGAAAATATATTTAGTCATGGCCAAAACAGTAAATGTGTTTAAAATAAGTCAATGATAAAATTCTAAGAAACAGTTCAACTTGACTGTTATTTTTTCAAGAAGAATCACCGAAGGAAAATAACTACAGCATATTTTTTCTTTCTGTATTTTGTTCTATAATTTGTATGATTTTCATGCCAATTAGTATATTCTTACAATGTCTTATCTTCCTACAACTTCTGGGAAAACCATAAGAAGAAAAAAATGAATAATTTTTAAAACTGAGAAAAAGCTGCCACAGAATAGAAATTGTTACTTTATTAATGAACTATGAAATAATTTCTGGCATGTAGAGAAGTATGGTGACCCTCAAGATGTAACACACACACACACACACACACACACACACACACACACACACACATACACCACATACACACACACACACACACACACACACATATATATATATATATATATACATATATATACACTAAAATAATTTTAAAAAATCAAACTTGTCAAATGTATTTATTCATAAAATTATTACAATGAAGTGACGGAAATAACATAAGAATTTAACTTAAGTACTCACCAATACCCACAAAACCAATCAGCTATTTAACACTATTATTTGATATTCTATGCAACAAACTATTACAGTTAATTATCAAAGAGCTAATCATTAACATTGATCCTATTTAGGAAAATATTACTCAAGAAGTTGGGTATGTAGTCTTATAAGAAGGAATGATCCAAACACCTGTGGTTTTCTTGTGCTAATTTATGGAGTTTCAAAGTATAGGAGACAGAGTGTCAGAAAAATATATGTACCGTGATATGATATAAAATAATAATGCACTAAATTTAAAATAAATAAACAAAAGTTTGGAGACCTTGGACTGAATATATGAATATTTTGGTCCCCTTGTGAATTGTGGAATGACTACTTCTTAGATTAGCTTATCTCAGTAATTTTGGTTGCTTCATTTACATTTTATACTATTTTTTAACTGCTTTGGTGCTTTACAAGTAAACATCATAGTGAGGTTCGGTGTAATATACGCAGTATACACAGAAACATCCTTTGGGATGTTTACTTTCATATCCTACTCTGTTTTTTCTTCTCCCTCCCAGCACATGTTAGAAAGACTGATAGTGATACCTTCACATATGGATATAACATTTTTTTAACTGTTCCTTTCCTCAATTCCCATTTTACCCCTCCCCCAATTTTTTCCCACTATTTTATGGTCTCCCTCCTCATTTATCTGAAACCCTTCTGGTTTCCTATTTGTTTCTCAAGCTTCCACATATGACAGAAAATATACAACTCTTGACTTTCTGAGACTGACTGACCTTACTTAGCATAATCTCCTGTTTCATCCATTTTCTGGAAAATGATATAATTTTGTTTCTTTTTATTGCTGAATAAAATTCAATTGTGTGTATATACCAAATTTTCTTTATTAATTTATCCATTGACAGTCACCTATATTTGTTTCATAATTTAACTACAATGAATTTTGCTTCTATAAACATGTATATGCAAGTATCACTATAGTATTCTGATTTTAATTCTTTTGGAAAAATAGCAAGGACTATTCGTGAAGCTTTCCTCTGGTAAGTGAATATACCAACTTAATTATTCAAGAATTGTAGTCTTCTATACAGATGATCATCTCATTCGAATTTATTGGATTAAAAATCTGTCATGTACTATCCCTAGTGATATAAGGTATTATTTTTGATTGTCCTGAAAATCAATTACACTTTATAGAGAAAAGTAGAAAAATAAATCTCTTCCTGTACGAGTTTCAAGTTAAATTCCTGGAATATGGTTAATTGAATGAGATATCCTTCATATTGGAGAATGTATTATCAACCAGCCAGTTAGTTAAGTCAGTTAGCCAGTCATCTTTCCTTCAAGATATTCATTCACCTTTTTGAACAAAACTAAATAAATGTTATTGATAATATTAGTCTACTTTGGTAGATATTTATAGGTTTCAGAAAACAAAGGTCTGACTCTCCTCTCCTGCCATCTCCGTAATAGCTGAAGCTACCAGATAAAAGCAAATCTCTGAGTAAATTCTCTATTGGGGAGCAGACAAAAAGTAAGTTATACAACTTGTATTTTGTAAGCTCAGCAAAGTTTCAGACACTCCTGAGCACTTTACATGATTGATTCCAAGCACATGCCATGATATTTTAGCTGAAGAAGCCAGATAACCTTTAGCTGGCATCTCATTCTAAAATTCTCCATTATGTAGCAAAGAACAGAATCAAATGAACATCCTATGCCCAGAACACTAATTAAAGAGGTAGAATTTGTTATATTTTTGTTCATACAAATGCAGACTTTTAAAATTTTCTTTCATTTTCTTTTTTTCTCATTTTTTATTAGTGCATTGTAGTAATATATCTTAATGGGGTAGATGATGATAGAAACATACATGCACACATCACTTTAGGCCTTACCCAATTCCCCCCATTACTCCTCCCCCTCCCTCCTTCTCATGTTTGGCTTACTCATTGACTTTGATATGTTTGTGAATGTACATTATGTACATTAGGTAATATCCCTCTTACTTCCTCCTATCCCTCTCAATTAGGTTCTTGAACAATATTTAAAGCCAATGTACATATCTAGAACAGCAACATCAGATAATTTATAATATTTTTATGTTTATGTACTTAAGAGGTTTCTATCTCTGAATTACAAATTCAGCCCTTTCTGACTTTTACTTTGAAATAAAAACATGCTAAGTTATCACACACTGGCTTCAAGCTTATGATCCTCTGTCTCAGTCTTCCAAATACTGGAATTACAGGTATGTGCCACCATACCTGGATATGACGATATTATTTACAGTCATTTTATATGAGAAAAGGTGCCTAAATCCCCATTTTTGTAGTCTTTCTTACGTACATCATTCATTAAGAAGTTGAAAGCCAATAAAATTATGGTATTCCAGTGAGATAGACAAAACGTTTGAAAATCATGCTGTGTGTTAGCACTGTCCAAATTCACATATTTCCCAGAATGCATGACAGAGAAGTGTCTGTGCTAATGGCTAGTACCTGTTGTACCTCTGTGTTTTATTTCACACGGGTGGACTGATAAAGCAGGAAAGGCACATCTCATGAAGCAGTTATTTTTACCGGTCTCAATGAGGTGCCACATCATTCAAAGATTAGCTGATTAAAACTGATCTTTGGCCAGACGTGGTGGTGCACACTTGTAATCCCTGTGCTTGGGAGGCAGAGACAGGAGGATCGTGTTGGTTTGAAACCAGCCTCGCTGGCTTAAGAGACCCTGTTTTGAAATAAAAATATAATAAAATAGGTCTGGAAGTGTAGCCCGGAGGTAGAAGTATTTCCAGGAACAGTACCACAATAAATAAATAAATAAATAAATAAATAAATAAATAAATAAACAAACTGATCTTTAAAACAAAACAAAAAAAAAAGCTTAGGAGATAATGGTACAATCATTGGAATTGGTTTGCTCCAACTGTGTAAGTATACAATGATATCTAAAGTTAACTTGAAGTAGTTAATTCTACTGCTAATTCCACAGGACTAATTCATCAATGTCAGCTCCTACGTGGAAAATTGTGAACTGATTTGAGTCTTTGCTTTTCTTTAGCCTATCAAGAGGGACACAGAGAATTGTTGATAAGCCAGTTACCAACTACTTGTATTGGTAGATGTTTTGATACAGTAGATTATTTTTCTTCCTTTTATGAATAAGCTTTATATAAGTTGTTGGGCAGACAATCTAAAGAGTCTAAACAGGTTCCTTAATCATGATTTCACTTCTCTTGGTCTTACTCCACCATACTGAAGAAGATTGGTCTAGAGAAGTCATCCTTTTCAGTGTCAGTGTCAAACACTGCATGATACCTACCTTGCTTTTCATTCTTGTTTCGGTATTTTCACTCCACTAGAAAGATAAAGAGTTTCAAGAAGTAATGGTCATAGGAGGAACTCTAGACTAAAGAGGAGAAACCATAGATGAGCAAATCAGCGGTCTAACTGGAGGTAATGGGTGGGGAGAAGAGGAAAATTTCCAAATGTACATAATGTACATTCATAAACATATCAAAGTCAATCACTAAGCCAAACATTAAGAGAAGGGAGAGGAGAGGGAATGGGGTGGGAATTGGGGAGGGGCTAAATGAGTAATGTGTGCATGTATGCCTCTAACATCTTGTATTCCTTTAAGATGTATGACTGGAATGAAAAAAAAAAAAGGAAAATAATGTAAAAAGTGAGGATTGGTGAGAGAGAAAACATATTATCTATCTCCAGAAATCATTCTCTCACATTTGTGAGATGCATTTTAGCCTTACTGATAACCAAAAATTTTCTTTTATCTAAACTTGAACCTTAAATTTTCATTAACAAAAGCTTCAGGCCTTTATTTATTTATTAGTGGCACTGGGGTTCCTGGAAACCTTTCTATCTCAGGGCTATATTCCCAAACCTATTTTATACTTATTTGGAAACAGGGTCTCTTAAGCCAGTGCAGCTGCTTTGAACCTTTGCGATCCTCCTGTCTCTGCTTCCCAAGCACAGGGATTACAAGCATGCGCCACCATGCCAGGCTAGCTTCGGGTCTTTACATAGGGTATTTGGGGCTACCATTTGGTGGTTCTCTTTATATAAATTTACCCCCTCACAACTCTGCTACTTTGTTCTGGTCTACTTCTATTGCTGAAGACCCCAGTTGTTTTAGAGTTCTAACACAAAGCAAAAAAGAGAAGGTATCTGTAGTACCTCAGCTAGCCCCAGCCTTTGTTCCTCTTCTTAATTTCCCTGCCTCACTTCCACCAGTCTTCCAGCAATGAGTACGCTGGACATATCAAAACTTGGATATAATGGATCAGAATAGCTCAAGTTAATAGCTATCCATCTTGAAGTGTATATTTCTGTGTCTATTAAGTAACCTCCCTGAGAGATTAAAGCCAACACACAGGCAGTTATATTGAACTCTGCATAGTGAAGCAATTAAAAGAAAATTAAGACAATATAACACTCTTATTACACATGCCATTTAAAATCTTAAATGTATAATTATACACTAATATAAAATCTCAAGATATATTATAACAATAATTTCTTCAGAATATCTCAGATGGCTTAAGTTAGTTGAGTTCTTTTAGAATAGAAATTGATAGCTGAAAATTCATATACTTTTTACAGTTTTATGACTACTCAAATTTATCATAGATCATGATAATACGAAAATCATCAAAACATATCATGACACCTTGCTTTTATTTAATTTTTATGTTTCTAAGCGATTCATTTATTAATCCAGAAAGGTAAATTGATAGATATTTATTATGTTTACTATGTAATCTATTTCCATAATTTAACTCCTTTCAAACACACTAATTTTTTAGATCAGTAACAAACATTTCAAATAACACCAAATTGACACCTTGAGTGTATATGTGTGGTACGAGTATGGGTACTAGTGGTACTAGTGTGGGATTGAATCCAGGGGTATCTACATCTGAGCTACATTCTCTGCTCTTCTTTCTTTGTACTTTGAAACAAGGTCCCACTAAGTTACTGAGGTGCTCAATAAGTTTCTGAGGCAGTCCTCAAACCTCTGTTCTTACTATCTCAGCCTCCCAAACACTGAAATTATAGGCATATATCATTACACACAGTCAAACTGACTCTTATTAAAGATGTATATTTATAGACCTTGAGCTATTTGAACAAGATAAAAAATGCAAAATTAAGACCAAAATACTTTTCTCAAGTAAATAACTTTACTGAATCAAATTCTAACAGGACAGTTTACTCTAGAGCCAGCATATGGATCATTATTTTATTATACTCTTCTATTTTGAAATGTAAAGTAGAAGAACTATAAAATTTATATTGTTAAAACAGTAATTTGGGGTTGTAAAAACAGTATGCAAAAACTTCTTGTCTAACTCCATTTTTAATGTTTTTTTTCAGATATGTTTTAAATAATTCCTTAGAATATACTTTGTATGATTAATAAAAATGTCCTTGCCCCCTTTTTTTGGTACTGGGTAACTAAACAGCTGTGATTAACACAGCTCTGATGTCAGGGTGCTACTTGCAATATACTTCAGTGATACTTTGTCAGTTTTACATTTGATTTTAGGGAGTTTTAAATAATTGAGTTATTCAGCTAATGGTATGATCCAACAAAAATTGGTAAAATAAAATAATTGATGAAAATTTCTTTTGTAACCTCTTAAAAACTACCTTGAGTTAGAGCTAAGAAAATATAGTTACTAAATATTCAATAATTTTAGTACAGAGGCTAGAAAAAAGGAAAAAAAATTAATATTCTGTCTGTTGGTAGATAAATGTTCCACAGGTCTCCTGTGTTTCTGTATATCTTACTAGCAGAAGCACTGATGGCTTTTAAGGTATTTTTTAGTGTTGTTTACATAGTCTCACTGGAACACATGGCAAGTTTGTTTACTATCCAATATATTAAGCATAATTTCTCCCTTGAGTACAAAGACTGGATATTTTTCTTTAAATCTGGTTTACTAAGTGCAAAGCTCTTCAACTGTGATGCAAACTCTTGGTATGTACAGCATTAGTCTGGACCTCTTCATGCTACCCGATGAGACTTGGAGGTCTAAAGGACCCAATGTAAACATTATACTTACTGTGCCATTAATAATAAGCCATTTTGTGTCTAACCCAAGTTTCTCATGATCTCTACCAGCTTCCAGAGATGGTAAAAGGCTCATTTGTGAGTTGCATGTATCATACAATTACACAGTTGTTTAGTTATAGGCATATACATGACTAAGTCCCTAATTATTTGCTTTTTTAAGAAAAAGCAGAGATAATATATATATATATATATATATATATATGTGTGTGTGTGTGTGTGTGTATACATAAGTATATATATATATATATATATATATATATATATATATATATATGTTTATTATGTGGGACATATAACATACCTAATATATTACTAAAAAGAAAACAGTGTAAAATGGTAAAACCTTTGAAATACCTTGAAATTTACTTTACTTAAAATCACCTAACATATATAATTCATAAGCCAAAGAAAACCAAAATATTAAACATTGTCTTTTAATGTTTAATATAATGACGGTAAAGGGTAGTGATAGAATGTTTGCTTATCATGCCTGAAGGCCCTGAATTTTATCCCAGTTTTATCTTTTGGATATGCCTCAGAGTGAAACTTTGAATTATAGAAGACGTGTGTGTGTGTGTGTGTGGAGAGAGAGAGAGAGAGAGAGAGAGAGAGAGAGAGAGAGAGAGAGAGAAGGGAGAGAATGAATTAGGAATTAGGTATGATAAATATTGCCAAAATTTTTTCCTAGGTCATTTTACAAAATTGCATTCTAAACATATATGTGTGAATGTTGATTCATATATTAACACTGGATACAGCCCATATTCCTTTTGATATAGAGTAAATAATAGGTAAGGCATAACTTCATTATAAATAAGTTAAAATTTTCCATTTTTCAGAAACATTACAAATCTTAACTTGTAAGGCAGGAAATATATCATCATATCTACTTCAAACTTTTGTATTATCTTGTATTAGCCATGAGTGCAAAGAAGGACACCTTTGAGCAATATGTATGACTTTGGGGAAAATATGCATTTCTTTGAAAAATAAAATATTAGTTTATTCTTTTATGAATACAATTGCTTACCGAAATGTGGGTTATTTGAATGTGTGGTAGCCAGTTTCCAAAAATAGCCACTGTAAATAAGCTTCTTTTAGCACCTGTGAGCAATTTTTATTAATCAAGTGCAGTGGATGTGATGTTCTACAGTGTTAATCCCAGGTCTCAACAGAAATGGAAACATCTACTTTTTTTTTTCAAACCCAGACTACACGCTGAGAAGACCAAGGCAAAGAGAGAGGACACATAAAGAATAACCAAAATTTTCTATTGGACAACTATAGCTGATCTAGCCAACAGCCACGAGACTGAGACTTATTGAATGGCCTCTCTTGACTAGTTCTCAGAGGAGTACAACTTAGGACATCACATGAAGCATATGGATCACTGAGACAAACCCAATTAGCCTACACAAACATAAATGATTTTAAAAAGTGGTTCTTGTTTTTCCTTATTAAATTTTGAGGTTGTTTGTCATTCAGCAATAAATCATCAAACAATACATATGAATGTGCTTCCTGAAATAGAGAAATTTTGGAATCAACACCATTATATGTGTCTGTGTACATACACACAAACACACACATACATACAACCAATTTTGTATCAGCATTTCTTTTGTGTTCATTTTGGGTCTCTCACTGGTAACATAAGTCAGGAATACTGACAAATGTCCATGTGAAGTCAGTGTGATTACTCCCAGCATGATATAAAATGATTTTCAAGCCAATCACTCCCTTTTCAATTTGCATGTAATACCACACTATATGAACATGCTGAAATTGATATGTGTGCTTAGATGGTTCTTAGCTTTTAAAAAGAACCAGACCTGGAAATATATGTCAGAATTTTTGGCTACTAAACTGCAGAAAGCAGCAATAGGCTTATACTCTTAGGCATTGATAAATATTTTCTTTAACACTGCTCTCTTTGTTTCCTTATTTATTTCCATCACTAGACAGTTTGGAAAAAACACTCCATTTTTCCTAGGGAAACAGAGAAGTCAAATCATTCTACCTGAGCTCCTAGCCAAAAGCTATATAAGTGAGCCATTTTATAAGTATGTATGTATGTATGTATGTATGTATGTATGTATGTATGTATGTATTTATTGGTGGTACTGGGGTTCCTGGAAACTCATTTACCTACGGGCTACACTCCCAAACCTATTTTATACTTTTATTTAGAAACAGGGTCTCTTGAGCCAACGAGGCTGGCTTCGAACCTGAGAGATCCTCCTGTCTCCGCCTCCCAAGTGCAGTGATTACAAGCGTGTGCCACCACGCCCAGCCAAGTGAGCCATTTTGTATGGCCACTTTTTGTTGAACTCCCAAATAAGTGTCACTTGGAATATCACATATACCACAAGAATCACTCAGTCAAACCCAATCAATAGGCCTATACAATAATAAGTATTAAAATTTATTATTGCTTAAAGCTATTAAATTTTGAGGTGATTTGTTATATTTGTGATCCAAACTCAAGATGTAAACATAAGATGAAGCTGTGAACAATATTTGCTATATAATAAAAGAAGAGAAGCTGGGCATGAAAACACATGCCTGTAGTCCCAGTACAGCTGGAAAGCTGATTCAGGAGGATCACAGGTGTGAGAACAGTCTCTAAAATGTAGCAAGACTCTCAGTAACTTGGTGATAATAATAATAATAAAAAAAAAACGGCTGGCTATTATTTTTCATAATAATAAAAAAAAACGTCTGGCTATGTAGTTCAGAGGTAGAATGTTCGGAGTCCAATCCCAAGTAACAGCAATTACAGTGAAGAAGAAAAGAAAAAAAAAAGGAGGAGAAAGAGAAGGAGAAAGAGAAAGAGAAAGAGAAGAAGAAGAAGAAGAAGAAGAAGAAGAAGAAGAAGAGGAGGAGGAGGAGGAGGAGGAGGAGGAGGAGGAGGAGGAGGAGGAGGAGGAGGAGGAGGAGGAGGAGGAGGAGGAGAGGAGGAGGAGGAGGAGGAGGAGGAGGAGGAGGAGGAGGAGGAGGAGGAGAGAAAGAAGAGGAATAAAAGGAGAATGAAAATTAAGAGATTAATAAAGAAGAGGGAAAATAAAGACTAGAAGAGAAGAGAAACTGGATTGGAAAATTATATGCTTATTTGCAAGTTGATGATGAGCTCCTATTTTTGGTGTCAGACCCTACCAAGCCAATCCTAGTGTAAGATAGAGGTTAGATTTGAGTATCACAAGATAAGAGATTTGCATTTCTATCTCAAGAGAGGAGTCTGGAATTTTAATAATATTTCGGAGATTATTTCCATGTTACTGGTGGGGAGTAGCAGAGAATAAATGGCTTGTAATCTCCACGCTTGGGAGGCAGAGACAGGAAGATCGCACAGGTCTGAAGCCAGCCTTGTTGGCTTAAGATACCGTGTTTCCAAATAAAAATATAGAATAGGTCTGGGAGTATAAAAAAAAACAAAAGTCAAAGGCCAGGATTACTTTCCCTTCTCCCAAACTGGTGCATGTAAGATCCTCCTACTTAGTAGTGGCAAAAGAGATAAGAATAAGGTTAAGAATAAGTTTGGAGGATTTCAGCAACTCAGCACGACCCTCAGTAACTTAGCAAGACTTTGTTAAAGGAGCTCGTGATATAATTTAGATGTAGAATGTCCCGAGCTCAATCTTCAGCACAAGAGAAAAAAAGAGTAGGGTCAACAAAATCCTCTCAGTAAAAATTCAGCCCACTAGCCTGCCTGTGTAAAGGAAGTAAGCAAGTGTGATGTAGAGAGTACTCAGTCCTGATTGCTTGATTGAAGATCAAAGGAGAATTGGGGGAGGTGTATTTATCTTGGTAGCTGAAACAGGCACAGGTCCTGTGAAGGGCTGTACAGTTCAGTTGTGGTTGGTTCAGGGACAGAAAATACATGCGATATTCTGAGAATCAACAAAAGACTACCTGGATAACTTTTGAATTTAGGTCTACTTAGTCACTAGGACTTCTTTTGTAGATTTCAAATTTTATTCCAATTTATAGAAAGAAAATAATATATAAACTTTGTTTTGTTTTGTTTTTTAATTTAAAGCATTTTACAAAATAAATGATAGAAATCAGGAAATTGTATCTATGCCAATATCTAATCTCCGCAGCTCTATCAGACCAAATCAATGGGTCATGATAGTCCTTTCTTCCAAACCTGAACGCAACATATAAGATTTATTTTCAAGTTGGTATTAATGAAAAATTTTTATCAACTTACTGAAAAGGGCAAATGTGAGCCAGTCATATTTTCTATGCTCATAATATATGGATCAATCTGATTCCTCTTGAGAAATGTTCAAACAAAAAGTAATGCATAACTTATTTTTAGCAATTAATATGTGTCTGCTTATAAGTTCACCATGTATATGAAACCTTTTGTATATTTAAAAATATATGTAAGCCGGGCATAGTGGCACACGCTTTTAATCCCCCTGCTTGGGAGGCGTAGACAGGAGGATTGCGCTTGTTCGAAGCCAGCCTCGCTGGCTTAAGAGACCCTGTTTCCAAATAAAAATATAAAAAAAAATAGGTCTGGGAGTGTAGCCCGGATGTAGAAGGGTTTCCAGGAACCCCAGTACCAAAATAATAACAATAATTATATATATATATGTAAAATACTGTGTTAAATTTGAGATGAAGAGAATAATAGGTTTGTTCTGGTGATTACATAACTTAAAATCAAATATTAAAAAAGAGGGTGGTGAAAAAGACACAGGAAAAGAGTAAGATGAAACATGAAAATAGTGAGTGAGAGAATTATTACAAGATAAGAGAGGGTAAAAAAGGTTATATAGGTCTCTTATAAATTGGAATATATAGTAGTGACAGAGGAAGTAGCCTGTGAAGAGCTAAGGAGATGAGAGAAAGGAGCTCTTGGTTAAGTGAAAAATATTTGCAATTTTAACATGGGTATTGCTAGTACTTTACAGTAATATACTTTTAATTTCTAGCATACTGCTTGTCACATAGTAGGTATTCTGTAATGTTCCTTAACTGAAATTATATCTTGTGGCACTCTGAAATATTTCTAAGCTTAAAGGGAGATGAGGATATTAAAAAATATATTTATTTGTGTATTTGTTTGTTTGTTTGCTTTTTGCGGTAGTGGGGACAGAATCCAGAGTTTTTATACTTCCAAGCTATACCTGAGAGCTATATTTTAGTCTTTTTAGTTTTGAAACAGGGTCTCACTGAGTTGTGAAGGGCCTTGCTAAGTATCTGAGGCTGTCCTCAAACCACAATCTTTCGGTTTTAGCCTCCTGAATGCTGGAATTACAAGCGTGAGCCACCACGCCTGGCTTTTTGTGTATTTTTACACAATGGATTTAACACTATTTTTCACATTGAGAAATATTTCAGTAGGGCTGAATTTTAAGTATCTAGTTATGCAAAATATTCATTATCATTTCCTAACACTGTCAGGTTGTTGGAAAAGGAATTTACTTTGCTTGAGGCCTGGCTTAGTTCTGTCTGTATATTCTGGTGCAGTGTAGTGAAGCATATTTTTTAAAGCTTTTTCATAGTGTTCTTCAGAATTGAGCAATACCCTAGGGAGCTGTCAAAGCATTGCCTGAGGTGATTTCATATGTTTGTGCTTATAATTGTGAAAATCTAACTGCAGTCACACAGCATGAATTGGTATCAGGGCAGGTCTACAGAGTTTACAACTGCAGCAGCAGTACTCTACCATCCCTGAGCAAGAGAAGGGTTGCGGTATGAGTTATCTTAGTAAAATGATGATTGCTGTGTGCAATATGGAAAGCCACTTGGGAGAAAGAGAGGAATCCTGAGTACAGCACTGATAGAGCAAACAGTGAAATGAGATAAGATGAAAATAAATTCTTGGGAATTTCCAAGCATATTATAGTGTGGTATACAGTAGTCACCTTCATGGCTGACAACTTTCTGCTGAGTGCTTCTAGAAGAAAGATACTTAAGAAAACACACGGCCAGGCGTGGTGGTGCAGGCTTGTAAACTGCTTGGGAGGCAGAGACAGGAGGATCACGCAGGTTCGAAGGCAGCCTCCGTGGCTTAACATACCCTGTTTCCCAATAAAATTATAAAAAAATAGGTCTGGGAGTGTAGCCCAGAGATAGAAGGGTTTTCAGGAAAACCGCAGTATCACCAATAAATAAATAAATAAATAAATAAATAAATAAATAAATAAAAAGAAAGAAAGAAAAAAAAGAAAAGAAAACACAGTCATACATGTTATTTCTCACTCTCTAAAGGAACCTATATCCAAGGACTGATGCTAGGTAAAGGCCAGTGTGGATATAGATAAAGTACAACCTTTCTATGAGAGGTGGGCATAGTATTCTAATGACATATCCTACTTTCTCATGGGATTTTTAAAAGACCTTATTTGTTAGTTTATTATAATTCAACTGCTTCCTCTGATCTGTACTACTTCTTAACTAACCCAGAAAGTGTTTTAGGTAAGGACACTCCTCAGAACTACTTATCCCCAAAATATTTTACATGCATTACTACATATCAAAGTCTTATTTTTTGAGGAAGAAAAACTAGTAAGTGTCAAGATTTATCTGTTGAATAATTTCTAAAAATATTTTAGAGACTGGTTGGCAATAAAGAGCTCATCTCTGGTGTTAGGTGAAGCCTTAATAATGCCTTGGTGTGCCACAGTAGTACAGTTGTTAGACTACTTATTAGTAGAACCCTCATATAGGGACCTATGAAACATATCATACTGATGGTTGCAGTATCTCAGGTCTTCCAGAGAGATTTAAGAATTACTAATTATAAATACAATGTAATCAGATAGGAATGTTGAGGGCCACTGATGACTTAGGAGAACATAAATGTTACAGCTGATTATTAATTCAAGCAACTTTAGCCAAACTGGCTACAAGTCAAAGCAATTCTTTGACAGCATACAAAGAAATGCTTATCTCTTGAGTTTGAAGAAGAGGAAGTTTACGGGAATAGTAAAACTCCTCAGAGAGTTTAACTCTCAATCCTTGCTAATCAATGTCTTACTTAAAAAGATGGGGTACATTAGACTTGAGATTTATAAACTTCAGGTCTTACAGTATAAGGAGATGTGGGTTAGCCTTATTAAAGTACAACTGCAGGGATTGAGTATGACATAATATAGGAAGGTAGATCATTTGTAATGCTCTAAGACTCAGACCTCAATCAGTGGGAAGATTCTTGGCAATAGAAGAAAAGCGCCCAGAATGCAACAGAAGAAAACTATTAAAAACATGTTTGAATTGGAGGCAGCACAGGAAGCAGAAAACTTAAGAAACCTCCAAATCTCTTATTGGGTGAGGGGAATGAAGAGGTGGGCATCAACTTGGTGACCCCACATGGGAGCTGGTGATTGCCAGAACCAATGGCTCTCAGAGAAACTCCAGCAAAGAAGAAGCTAAATCTAAACAAGCCAGTAATTGTACAAAACTAACCAAAACTCATCATTTGAATACTTCAAGATAAACTCTTATGGCTGCAGTTGAATTCCTCTACAACAAAAATTCACAGGCTCTTTCTACAGGTAACCAATTGGCCACAATCTGTCTTGTCAAGACCAATGTGAATCTCTAGATCAACCAAGCAAATCATCCAGCAAACTCCTGTGGCTACTCCTTAACCTATGAAGACTGAGAAACTATAGAAGATTCATTCAGGGACCTGAGTGGCACTCATCAGTCCCTTGAGTTTACAAACCCTCACAGTGGGAGCCTGTGTAGCTTATAAGGAATTGTTTCACAATGAACAAAACCATGAAATCTGTGAGTTTGTAAAGCATATCTGTGGAAGTTGTGTTGGGGATGTAGTTATAAACAGTAAAAATGTGAGTTAGGAAAGAGTTCCTAGGAACACCCAGGTGGGTAGGATGTAGGGTCAACAGTATACCTTGCCCCTGTGGTATCTCCAGCCATCACTGTAATACTGGAACAGGGGTGTTTGTGGGGTCAAATAACTCAGCTGACTGTGTTTCAGAAGCTGAAAGGTTATAAACTACAATTGGTTTTATCTGGGCACCACAGGTGCCAAACCTGATGGTAAGGTCTCATGTAATCATAACTGCCCACAGTAGCAATGGAATTGAATAACTCACCATCCAAGCCCCAGCCTCAGAAAAGCATAATTTCTTTCTATCAGAGTTCAGGCCCTGAAAGCGGCGAGACTGGATGCCTGGTTCCAGCAGGATTTAATGTGAATGTGCCTGAAAGAGCAACAGCAATGTCTCTGCAGCAATTTAACTTAGACACTCAAACTGCAGGCTAGGATCACAATGCTGTCTTGAGGAGAATTGGGGTCTCATGAACAAACATGCCAATGGCTGACTACTCTATGTGATTGTAATGGAAGTGTCTCTGGACCATCAATGCTCAAGTAGCTATGTTGAAAGGGTAAAAGAAAATATTCCATGAAAATAGAGACCAAAAATGAACAGGAGTAGCAACTCTCATTTTCAGCAAAGTAGTCTTTAATTCAAAACTTATCAAAATAGACATAGCAGTTCACTTCATCCTAATAAAAGCAACAATCCATCAAGAAGTTATGATAGTATGTCAATAAGTAGGCATATCCTCCTTTATAAAAGAAAATTTTCAGGTTATTATGTCTCAAATAGACCCCAGTACAATAATATTGAGAAAATTCAACACACCTCTTACACCATTAGATCAATCTTATAAACAAAAGATGAATAAAGATTCTTCAGATCCAAAAAATATTCTAAATCAATGGACCTCATAGACATATTCAGAATATTTCGCCCAAAAATAGCTGAATACATATTCTTCTTAGCTACCCATGGCACCTTTTAAAAAATAGACTATATTCTGAGCCACAAATCAAGGGCCAGCCAATTCAAAAAATGTAATATAATATTCTTTGCATCTTCTTACATCATAATGGAATGAAAATAGAAACCAACAGAAAGTCAAAAAGAAAAGACAAAAGCACATAAAGATTGAATTATATACTTTTGAATGAGGACTGTATCATAGAAAAAACATAAGGGAGATATAAAAATTTCTAGAATTAATAAAAAATAGAGACACAACACAGCAAAATATATGACACACTTTGAAAGGAGTAACAAGGTTGATAAAACCTCAGTAAACATAACCAAAAGCAAATCAAGATAAATTATTAAATTAAGAAATGATAAATGAGATGTTACCACAGATAGTGGGGAAATCTAGTTGGTTATCAGAAACAATTCTGAAACTTATACTCAAATAAATGGAAAACATAGAAATTGACAGATTTATAGGCATATACAACCTGCCTAAATTGAATCAATAGGCTATAGGACACTTCAACTAACCAATAGCAAGCAAAAGATAGAATAATTAAAAGCCTTCTTTTGAAGAAAAGCCCAGGTCCAGATGGAATCCCAGCTGAATTCTAGAAAATATTTATGTAAGAACTCAACCTAATACTTCACAAATTATTTCTTGAAATGGAAGGAGATGGAATCCTTATAAAGTCCTTATAAAAAGAGATATCACCTTAATACCAAAACTGAAGAAAGATTCCTCAAAGAAAATTATATACCAGTGTTGAAAGCTGTAGCTTTTCAGACCTTTCAGTTGTAGAATGAGTACCATAGCTTATATATCCATGTCCCATGGATGTTAAAATTGCTACTTACAATGTGCTGAATAAATGAATTGAAGCATGAAAAATAATTACAGACCAATATCCTAGATAAATATAAATAAATACAAAAATTCTAAACAAAACACTAGCAATATGCATTCAGAACCATATTAAAAAGTGTACAACATGAGCAATTTAGTTTATTCCTGGGATGCAAGGCGGGTTCAACATAGGTGAATCAGCACATGACATTCATGACATAAAGAGAACTAACGACAAAAACAACATGATCATCTCAATAGATGCTGAAAAGGCATTTGGCAAAATTAAATATATATCCTTACCAAAAATGCTGCATACAATTGGAATAAAAGGAACGTATCTCAATATAATAAAGGCAACATACAATAAAACTAAATCCAAAATCATATTGAATGGTGAAATGTCTGTGGGAATTCCCTTTTAAATCAAGAAAAAGGCTAGAATGCCCACTGTCACCATTACTTTTCAATATAATACTCAAGAATCTAGCTAGAGCAATAAGATAAGAGAAGGAAATCAAAGAAGTACAAATAGAAAAAAAAAACTGAAATTATCTCTGTAGTTTGCATGACCCTATTCTTAGGACACAAAGTTAGTGTAATACAAAATCAATCTAAAAATTTTGGTATCTCTTCTATATGCCAACTATAAACACACGGAAAAGAAATCCAGAAAACAATTCCATTTAAAATAACCTCGAAACAATAAAAGACCTAGAAATAAATCTAACCAAGAAGGTGGAAGACTTCTACAATGAAAATTAGAAAATATTAAAAAAAATTTTAAAAAAAGATCTTAGAAGAAGGAATGATCTCCAATGCTTTTGGGTAGGCAGAATAAATATTAGCAAAATTCTGTCCTACCAAAGTGATCTACAGTGTCAATGCAATCCCTATCAAAATAACAATATCATTTTTCTCAGAGCTAGAAAAATCAGTCTTAAATTTCATAAAAACCCAAATATTCAGAATAGCCAAAAAGATTCTCAGCATTAAACTATGTAGGAGGTATTATAATTCCTGACTTCTACTTATACTACAGGGATATAGTAATAAGAAAGCATGGCATTGGCATAAAAACAGATATACTGATGCATTGAAAATATAAGATACAGAAACAAATCCACAAACTTATAGCCAATTGGTTTTCAACAAAGGTGTCAAAAACATATGTTAGAGAAAGATAGCCTTTTCAAAAAATAGTGCTGTAAACTCGGGTTATTCATTTGTAGAAAAAATGAAATTAAATTCCCAACTCTCATCCTGCACTAAAGCCAACTTGAGATGGATCAAAGATCTGGAAATTAGAAGAGAGACTTTGAAATTACTTGAGAAGGGCATAAGTCCAGCACTCAATTATATAGGATAGGCTAGGGTAGAAATTTCATTAATAAAACTCCCAAAAGCTCAGGAAATTTAAAATGAATTAATAAATGGGAGGGTATTAAACTTGAAAGTTTATTTTGACCAAAGGAAATTTAAGATTTTAAGGAGAGAGCCTACAAAATGGGAGAAGATCCTTACCACTATTCCTCTTATAGAGTATTAATATCTAGAATATACAAATTATGTAAAACACTTAGTACTAAAAACAACCCAATTAAGAAATGGGCAGTTACATTAAATAAACACTTCACAAAAGAAGAAATAAAAATGGTCAGTGAATGCATGAAAAATGTTCAGTATTATTTGAAAGCTAAGGAGTAATTGAGATATATGAGAGATTTTAGATAATGAATGTAAAATTCCAGTGTAGCAAGGTACGTTTCCTTGGGTAGGGTGTGGTGAAGAAGAGTTAGAATTAGTGAAGAAACATTTCCATTGACATTTTGTTTATATGTGAGAATTCCAATACCAATCTCAATATCTTATATAGGGAAGGCCAGGGTTGGGAAGGGAGCCAGAGGAAAGCTCACCAAGTACTGTGTGTATGTTATACCTCTATCGGTACAAAATGTATTATGATGTGAGACTATAATGTACTCCTAGAATATAAAGATAAAAAAGAGCAACTAAGGTCATGAAGTTACTGTGCAAAGATCAGATGCTATTCTCCATTGGAAAAAGATTTGTGTGTGTGATATAAATAATACATGTGTGTGTATTAATTTTCATGTATAAATTAAACTAGATAATTTTATAATTCATAAATTCTTATACTATGCTTTTAGAAGATACTTCATGATTCCAAAAACTGAGACGTGAAAAGTTCAGTGGCAATGATAATGCTTATCATCAGAACTGTGGTCCATTTACAGAATGGTGAATCTTGTCTCTCCAGCTCAGGGTTATTTAGATTTGGAAGTCTAGTTAGAGGTTTGATGTAAGAAAAAATATAATTTTATTATGAAACTGAGAAATAGTCAAAATTGACTGGATATCTGTTGCTTTTGAAATTTCCTACCAGGAGTTCAACAGGGGAAGAAGTGGAACAGCACGTGCCAGTAATAACTGACCTCGATCATGAGAAAGAGTAAGTTCTGGGGTTCCATAATACAGACAGGAAAGAATATGTTTGAAAATCTTGTGATCAGTTTGTACATGCTCTGAGTAAACTTAGATAATGGAAAACAAAAACAAGACATGGTTTTGGTTATATCAAGAAAGTTTACTCTAATCAAATAGAGAATCAAGACAGGTTCTCTATTTGTTAACACTCTGTGCAAACTTTATACAACTTATGCTATTATAGGACATGAGACAGAGAGAGGGAGAGAGAGAGAGAGAGAGAGAGAGAGAGAGAGAGAGAGAGAGAGACAGAAAAGGGGAGAGGGGAGAGGGGAGAGGGGAGAGGGGAGAGGGGAGAGGGGAGAGGAGAGAGGAGAGAGGAGAGAGGAGAGAGAAAAGGGAAGACAGAGACAGAAACACAGAGACAGACAGAGAATAATACAACCTGTACCTGAAAAGCAAGTTGGGCAGTCCATTTATCAAAGAACTCAGCTGGTTGTTTTGTTGTCAGTTGTGAATCTGCCCCAGATCTTCAAGCCTGACTTTAACCAGTTCACAACCAGAACCAAAGTTAGGGGATTGCCCAATATCTACTTGAAGAGCTGCAAGATCAGCATTCAGCCTCATTATCAGTGGTTGGAGTGGCCAGGCGGCAGGCCCCTTGGCAGAAGACGTCATAGATTTTCAGTTTCACATGTTAGTGATGATAGTACTCAGTTTGCTAAGTGCTCATGGTCATCAGGCCCCACGCCTGTATATTTCTATCAGAACTTTGCTTTGTACCTTGTGCATGGTCTTGTGTGTTTTCTCTGATATGCTAGTTGTGTTGTGCCAAGCTTGTGTGTGCTGCAAGAGTTAAGCTTGCACATTATGTGTGAGCTACACCATATATGCTTTGGAAATTAAGTCCCTTTTGCTCTTTAATGGAGTCCTTTAAAAACATGTTTCATACATTTTGCTGTATTCTGGATGATAAAAAAAAAAAGAAAACTTGACCTGAGCCTATTTGGCAGCAAAGAGTCAGACCTTACAAGGATAAACACCTGATTCACTCCACCAGGCAGATTACCTAGATCAAAAAAAGGTGCTAGGTATATGTGTTGGGTACTCATAAAGGCAGTAGAGGTAGAAATAAGAAACTGTGCTTATCCTAAATCAAAGTGCAAATATAGTTTCCCCTATTGTCATTTTAATGTATATTTCCAAAATAAAAGGAGGAAATTTAGAGAAGCTTTATTAAAAATTTTTCCATTAAGTTAATCCATAAAAGTTGAGAAAGGGAGAGATTGTAGCCAATATAGAGTATGTAGCTCATAAGTTTTCTGTAGGACAAAGGAAATAATCCCTTCAGCTTTGAGGACTAAGGAACTATTTATAGATGTAATGTGAGTTCTTTTCTGGGGTTGTCCTCAGCAAAAGAAAGCTGAGCCACTCAGGGTGATGCCAGGTCTGGGCAGTTTACAGCCAGTGATCTGGTTAATGTGATTATATCACATCTCTAAAGTACTGACCCTGTGTTCTACAGAGGCTCCTCATTTGCTTAGTCAGTACCTTTTTTGTTTTCAGCCTCAGATTTACTTTCCACCACAGTAAGGTAGTTTTCAGTCTTTCTCAGTTGATCCCAGAGACTGCTTAAAAATTTTCTATACGCAAGTCTCCACCTTGGAATTTTTCCCAGGAATTCAAAGGAAGAGAGCCCACCTAAAGTAACTTAATCAAATAGGAGCCACATAATTACCTAACATTATTTAATCTAAATTTTATCAACAAAGAAGAATCCATTAATGGCCGGGTGTGGTGGCACATGCTTGTAAAACCCGTGCTTGGGAGGCGGAGACAGGAGGATCGCGCAGGTTGGAAGCCAGCATGGAGCGCCGGCTTAAGAGACCCTGTTTCCAAAAAAAAAAAAAAGTATAAAAAATAGGTCTGGGAGTGTAGCCTGGAGATAGAAGGGATTTTAGGAACCCCAGTATCACCAAAAAAAAAAATCCATTAGAAAAGAACCGCTATTTTATTTATTTATTTTATTATTATTATTATTATTATTATTATTATTATTATTATTATATTTTTTTGGTGATACTGGGGTTCCTGAAAGCCCTTCTACCTCCGGGATACACTCCCACGGGCTACACTTCCAGACCTATTTTTTACTTTTTTATGTGAAAACAGGGTCTCTTAAGCCAGCGAGGCTGGCTCCGAACCAGCGCTATCCTCCTGTCTCTGCCTCCCAAGCGCGAGGATTACAAGCGTGCGCCACCACGCCCGGCAAGAACCACTATTTTATAAAATATTAAACATTTCAATTAAACAGCGATAAGGTGCTATATTTTACTTGTAATATTTATTGTTTTGAGCTCTTTCAGATTAATGTAGACCTAGATTTTCATTGTATATCATTATTGGATGTGCATGAAAAGTAAGCTATAAATAAATTTATTGATTAAATTCTAATTGATTTAAGCTATATCTAAAATATATTTTCATTCCAATGCTGACTCTTCTAAATCCATATGAGGGATGTTCATCATTGCTCATATTTTCCTGCATAATATCCTCTTCCACGTTATCAACAGCCTGGAAGATACAATGTTTCTCGAAGGATGCTCTATGGGTATCTCCTGCTGCAGGAGATAGTAATTGAATTTAATACCAGAATTTCTCCTCCTATGGCAAATTTCATATTCAAAGAAAACCATGCTTAATGAGAGCAGGTAACATATAAAATCCTACAAACAAACAAACAAACAAACAAAAAAGTTAATACAAATAAAACATTTATAGTGCAAGTGGATAGGGGGTACATATTGATACCCATAGTTCCATATTATGAGTATTTATAGAAAACCACTTTGGTACTGAGTAGATGATAGTAATAACAAAAGAAAAACAAAAGTTTTACATTTTCCTAGTCTTTATATATCTGTAAGAAAATATCTCCAAACTATTTGTATTAATTACAAATATCTCCTTAATTCTGAATTTTTGTTACCTGATTTCTAACAGAATGCTCTGCTTCATGAAACACACCAAGTCTCATGCCTTTAAGTTAGAAATATCCTGAAAAATGTTTTGCCCATGGCAGATACAGAATCCAAGAATCTGGACTGGTAGACCCGAGGCCAAAAACAGTGAGTAGGCTCATGCAATACCAATCAGCCTCAAAGTCAATTACTAATGTTAAATGAACAAGAGAACTAATAAAATGATGGTTCAGTACATGACAGCAATCAGAAGACAAGGAAGTATTTCCAAGGCAGGATGTTAGGACCTGTCCAAGGTTCAAATATCCAAGGAGAATCGACACTGGTGCATGGGAGAAAATGAGTCAAATATTGACTCCAGTGGATGAGGAGAGATGTCTCAGAAAAGACAAGGCGGACACATTTTCTGGTACATAGACAAGAGCAAGATGTTGTACAGAACATCCCTTATCTAACTGGCTTTCTGGGCAGCCTTGACAATGCCCACCCTTTCAGTGAGTTGTCAAAAGTTTCTGACAGGGAGATGGATAAGGACTGTAAAACAAATAGTAATACTACTAATGCCCAAAGTCTTAATAGTATTGTAGCTTAAGAAATAAGAAACCATGGCAACTAGAACATTTAGTTCCAGATGCCCGCAGAACTCTGGATGTTGTGATGAATTGGAGAATGTCTCCTTAGTTCATAGAGATTCAGATTTTCGTATGTTTCTCACTTAATAAATATTGATCGAACAGTTCTAGTTTGCCACATATTTTCCAGGTGCTAATGCTAATTTTAAAAATAGAAACTGCTTCTATTTTATTCAATTGTGGATACGAATGGTCATTTAACAATTTAAATTATATAGTGCATTCATTATTACCAGATTCCCATAGCATACTTTGGAATTGTATTGTTATTAGTTCTCTTAATTCCATATTTGGAATTGTTTATCAATTCTCCTCTTTCTTATTTAACCTCTTTTCTATGTGTAGCTATTTTCTTTTGCAGAAGGTTTTCAAGCTATTTGAGAGCAAGGAGACTAATTCATTCTTTTGTTTTTGTGTCTCACTGAGCAGAGAGTGGAAAATAAAAATTTACTCATGAGCACTCGATTATGAAAACGAAGCAAACATATTCCTGCAATTGTAAAGTGATAGAATATCCTTAATGGTAATTTGCATTGATTAACTAAGAGAAAATATCTGATTGTAGATTTGTAAGTGATTTGGTATGTAAGGCTTTTATTGTAAATATAAAGGCAATTATTATATATATGACTCATTTGTATGTAATGGTTTTGTATGTTTCACAGCTGATCCATTCATACTAATTACACTATGGTTTAATCAAATTAGAAAAACAGATGGTTTGAAATTTACTTCATTAATAACCCATTTCAAAATGTTGACTCATATGTACATAATATTTTTCTATCTTTTGTACTAGTTACATTTACAATTAGACACATTTATTTTGTTTAATTTTAGTAGGGATAGAGAAATTTTATCAATGCTATTTTTAAAAGCAGTTTTTACACAAAGCCTTCCAGAGTTCTTTGAAATTTTTTTGTCCCGCTAGTAACAAAAAATAACCATAAGGGCAAAGATCATTTCTATACAGTGGGAAACATCTTTCAACTCATAGGTTTCTTTCCTCAGGAGTGTTTTTTTTTTTTTCTGGTGTTTTATTATCAAGTGCTCTGGATTGAAACTAGATTCCTGAAGGGACAGACAGATACACACCTGAATTCCTCTTGTATTCTCTCAGTATTCTAGAGCAATAGTCTTCTTTAAAGAAAAGCAACTTGTTCACACTTGATTCAATTTATATTTAGTAATCTAGCAATGGTGAGATTGAAGGGAGTAATGTGAATGCCTCCAGTTGTTAGTATCAGAAGTTTCCTAAGCAAAACAAAAAGACAGACTTGCATGCATATGCACATTATAAGAAATCCTCTGTAAAGAATGCGTTACATTACTTGAATTCCAAAATGCAGGGCTTCTGCTAAAAATGCTCCCTCAAGAGAATTTATTTTATGAGAAAAAAGAAAGAAAAAAAATCACTGACATGTATCAAAAAGTTCATGTTGCATTTAACTATTTTCTAGACACTTTTGTAAATGTTTTGCTATGTGGCTTTTTTATTCATCTCTGTGAAGCTACAAAGTTTGAAAATGGCCGTAGGCTGCTTATATTAAGTGACTATCAGTATCATGATTTACTTTTCAGGACAACAGTGTGATGTCATACAAATATTGGCTACTTTAGCATTTTAATACATTAAGTCACATTTTAAATTAAGCTGTTTTTAAGTAACTTTCTTTGTTAACATGGTACAGGGGCTTTAAAATGGATTCTAGTATTAATTGTTGTGGAACATCATTTCTTTAAGCAACTGGCATTCTTAAGTAGAAATATATTGATCAGACAACACCCTGTACATAATCATAAGGCTCTCAGGAAAAAGGCTTTCCTTGGCAGCTATGGAGATGGATGAGAAAATGCCCTCTCTTGAAGTCCTTTAAATCCTTATCCATGAGGAGACTTCAATAACTAAAGGGTATATAAGGTTGTAAAAGCATGGTAAAAGCTACCTTAATGCAATTGATCCAAAGTAGGAAAGGATCTTTCTATATGAACTTGCTACTACAGTTTTACATTTCTTAAAGCTAGAAAGTATCCTGATTTTAGTATATGCTAAGTGATTCATATGCTTTTAGTTAGACATTTTCATATAGATTGTATATGTCTGTACCTCTAATATAGATGGTACATTACAGTAAGGATAATTCCAAGGGTGTTTTAACAGGGGTCTATTTAGATAGCTGTAGTTGAGTGTAAGGGAACTCAGAATGTAAATCTGGATATAGGAAATGACACAGTATTGGGGCAGAGAACATTGAGTAGTGTCTCCTAGGACATAGATGGAAAGGGTCCTAGAGAGGAGGGAGCTTTGAGA